>NC_071272.1:5317500-5917500 GCF_023375685.1 Ictalurus furcatus
TGATGAAATGTTACATGGGGATGGGGTAGTCGTACACGTACAGAGCTGCTGATTGGTCAGAAGATGTCGATTCATTTTCTTTAGACGACAGTTAGTTCCGCTTCACTAATTTGATTGGCCGATCGGCGTTCCAAGAGTGCTTATATTTAGTAGAACCGCACTACGATGTTTCACTGTCTGCATCACTCCGTTCGTCCGTGTTCCGTGTAAAACTCCAATTCCAGCAACAGTTAAGTGAAACCAGCTTGTTCCTGGTGGCTGGTGAGGGAACGGCTGTTAGCTGCTATAACGCAAGTTCACCAACACTCGACTCGACAAATATAAAAGCGCAAAGTATGGTGTGTTGTTCATTAATGTGAAAAATCGCTGAAACGATCGGCTTTGTATTGTGCCTCAGCACACTGCCCCGTTGTTGATTGGGCAGGGGTGGCTCAGCGGTTAAGACCTCGGTCTATTGATCATGAGTTCATACCCCAGCTCTGCCAAGCTGGCACTGTTGGGCCCTTGAACGAGGCCCTTAACCCTCAACTGCTCAGTTGTATAAATGAGATAAACGTAAGCCGCTCTGGATAAAGGAGTCTGCCAAATGCCGTAAACGAAATGATTATTTTCCTAAAACAGCACACCCCCAAATGCTTTGATCGCCACACAGTGAAATATTCAAAGTGGGTATGTGTACGAGTGACAGTATAACCAAAGATCTTGCTTTACAGTTTAGTATTCCCTCCCCCCCGTGTCATTATGATATTTTTCTGCTACAATTATTTACGATATTTAAATGTGATGGTCTCCTTTTCTGTTGTATCCCGAAGTCAGGGCTGTTTACTCTGACAAACTCCATATCATCAGAAATCAACCATCCCACAGCGGTTCCACTGAAATGCATCAAACTCACACTAGGTTTAATTAGACTGGGTACGCACATCAGTCTCAATCCAATTTCGCTTCGGAGTTTTTATCTCCGGGAAACAGATATTCGCTGTCCGTTTAGGATGTGGCGTTAATGGCGAGCACTCGGAGCTCTTCTTTGTATTTTTTTTTTGAGGCATGGCTCTGTGAGCAGCGGCGCGAATAGAAGCTGTCTCGGGTGTGAGAGAGCTAATGTCTGCTTCGTTGGAAATGTGGAAAGAGATTCATTTATTTTTTTCTCATTAAAACTATACTTATGTCTGAAAAAAAAACCCCCTCGAACCATTAATAGTTTGGCGTGCTGTGGGAATCAGAAGAAAAGCCTGGTTCTGCGCTGGTTTAAGCGATAGCATTAGAGAAGCAGAGTTCAAATATTAGGGTCATGGTGTGGGGGCGCGTATTTAATCTGGATAATGAGGAGCCGGCATGACCAAGGCCAATTTTTTACCCCGAGGCTCTCGTGTCTCAATCGCGTGCGCTGTCTCTCTCTCATTCTGTCTCTCTCTCATTCTGTCTCTCTCTCATTCTGTCTCTCTCTCTCATTCTGTCCCTCTCTCTCATTCTGTCTTTCTCTCTCATTCTGTCCCTCCCTCTCATTCTGTCCCTCTCTCTCATTCTGTCTCTCTCTCTCATTCTGTCCCTCCCTCTCATTCCGTCCCTCCCTCTCATTCCGTCCCTCTCTCTCATTCCGTCCCTCCCTCTCATTCTGTCCCTCCCTCTCATTCTGTCTCTCCCTCTCATTCCGTCCCTCTCTCTCATTCCGTCCCTCTCTCTCATTCCGTCTCTCTCTCTCATTCTGTCTCTCTGTCTCTTTTCAGTCTCTTGCTCGTTCCACTTTCTCATCTCAGTGTCTCACACGATCGATTTCTCAATATGCACCCCATTTTTCTTAAACACCAAGCCACTAAAAGCGTGAAATGATCGATTTCTGTCAAAACGTGGAGGCTATCAAACAAACCACTGATGACGGTTTAACTAGCGGGAGAGAAGCCGATGAAGAGTAGATCTCAATACACGATCTAAACGGTGTGTTTATATACAGTTTACAGTCTGATCTAGAAGGAATAAAACACCCGGGGACGTGCTGTTATAGGAAAATGATCAGCGGCAAGGCGACGCGTTGAAGCAGAGTTACCGTTTCCGTCCTATAACAGGACAACCCCGAAGTGTTTTACTCCTCTTACGCCACAGCAATCTGCCAACAAGTACATTCTTTTAACTGTATTTGTTAATGTCCAATCGTCATTTTTAGCCGTTTATAATCACGTTTAACGTTGGGGAATCTTTGCAAAACAAGTTAGTAAAACAAAAACTGAGAAAGGAGCCACTGACTTCCTGTTTCAGTGGACGTTACCTCAACACACTGAATAACGCCGCGCACTTCAACGCACTTCACGGGAACTTTACAAATAAAAAATAAAAAAATGATTTGTGCACAAAGATTGATCGAACGTATTCAAAAGTAGAACAATAAACCGATGTCTGGAATTTACGGTTTCAGTCCCGCATTTTTATGAAATTAATAACCAGAAACAGCTATATATGATCTTTCAGGATGAGGCAGGAGAGCATGGCTTGTCTATGGCCCGTTCACATGAAGTGTTTTTACGCTGAGATTTCAAAGCTGCGGGGATGCAACGAACACGGCTGTGTGAAAAGAAAAAGAAAGTGGGAGAACGAGGAGAAAACTGTGGAAAAGTGACACACCTCTACATGCTGCTATCTTTTCTATTTCATAGCAAAAACAAGATCCTAGACATGACTCTCTCTCTCTCTCTCTATTCTGTCTGTCTCTCTCTCTCTCTCTCTCTCTCTCTCTCTCACACACACACACATATGCGCGCACCATTCTAGAGAGAGACAGTATGATGCATTATCCAGATGTGGATGCCAGATGTCCTTTTGCAATAAAAATAAAAGTCTGCGTTTGACTGCTTAGATAAGTATATAAAGCCGAACAAGACCGTTATTAACTTCCAGCCAAACATTACGATATTTTAAAAGATAAACCAACAAACAGGAGTCATGGAGGCATCAACACGAAGGCTGCAACTCTACAAGGAAGCAGCTCGACACTTTACCTTGAAATGTAACCAGTGAGAAATGTAAAATATTATTCCTGCATTCATTTCATTCTTCAAACATCCGTTTCTTTGAGTCATCCTTTATAGATCATGAAAACGTTTGACCTGAACGCGTTCAGCCCGATAAAATATTTTGAATCGTCCACAACTTCACGTTTAACAACAAACTGCGTCGCCCAAGTTTCTTGAAGATCATGAGAAGAAGAAGAACAGTTCTCTCCTTCTTTATTGTTCCTTTTCAATAATGTTACAATCTTGACTAATGACATCACTTTGAAAGTAGAACGCTGTTCTAACCCAAATTATAGACGGAGAGTAAATTACCGACTACGTTTACATGGACAGCAGTAATCTAATTTTTGACCTTATTCTGAATAAGACAATGTTCTGATTAAGGTGTTTACATGAGTCGCTTTTAGAATGCTCCTGTCATGTCCCTGTTTTACATTTTATAGGACATAGAGCGATTAACAGCACACGTCATTACGTCACCGCGCCACACAGTCCGACGTCCCTCCAGAATTTCACGTATCAACATACGGTTCGTCTTCGTTATGGTACCGTATACAGTTTTGGGTGTTTTTATTTCTAATTTCACGAAAGCTTCAGGTGCGGTTAATTATTTGTCATGCTATACGTGCTAATTAACGACTGCTTGAAGCTGTGAGCTGCGTCCAAAACTGCGTACTTACATACTGTATAGTAGCCGAGATACATGTATTTCACCTACTATATAGTAGGCAAGTACGCGGTTTGGGACGCAGCCGTGCTCTCTTGTTTGCTGTCAAACGGTTGAGCGCTGCCGTGTGTGTACGTGTCCTGTCTCACAATGCGGTGAAAACTCCCACACGGCGTTAATAGTGTGATTAAGGTGTGTACATGTCTGTAATACACGTCGATAATGCGACTAAAACAGGAGTACTCCACACGTCTTAATTCCATTTGTGTTTACTTCGAGTATGACTTTAGTCGGATTAAGGTCATCAATAATCGCTGTTTACATGCTAGTTTCTTAATCAGAGTATCGAATTAATCGGGTTAATATCAGATTATTGTTGTCCATGTAAACGCACTGATTGTTGTTATTATAAGGAAATGTCCTCATGTCAATATCCTGAACGTCCTCATGTCATTGGCATGTACGCAGGTTAACCGAGTTTTGTGTATTTGCTAGGCTAAATCCAGGCTAAAATTTCAAGCACGCTACTCATTTAAGAGGAAGACACATCCTGTCAGCAAAGAGACATTGTATAAATAACGTAAGACGCCTAAAATGGGTTAACACGTTCACATCTTCTTAGATACTGTGGTTAAAATGTTAAAATGGTTAAACAGCACCGCGATCGTAGAGACATGCGGTCTAGTTTACCACAGGAAACACAAAGCAGCCTGGTCAGAATGTCTCTCTTCTGGCTCCTGTCATGCGAATAACCCACAGCTAGGTGATGCGAGTGGGTGTCTCTATAATTAGGACACACTTCTCCTAACAGCAGCTGCTTTGACTCGGCTGGGCGTGTCCTCGATTAGCTGACACAGTGTTTCAGTGCAGACGATGTGAAAGAAATATGCTGTGGTGCAACTAAAAACAGTTTGATCTAATAAATTCCCCTGCAGTCGGTGGTGCGAGATCTAAAACAGGAAACCCCACAGGATGAGAGGATGGTCACGACTCAGCAGACGCACACAGATGCAGGAGGAGAGAGGGTAGAGCGAAAATCTAACCCGTCGCTCACCTCGTCGATAGGCTTCAGCGCCTAATCAATGAACAAGCTGGCAAATAATGATGTCCCAGCTCGAAGCAAATAATTACAGACCGAAGAATAGATGCTAGTGCTCGGGTCAAAGGTCATTAGGGTGAGGTATTTATACTGGTGTATTTTGTGTAGGTGGAAAGCAGGGGTTGTCCCTGATGCATCACTCTAGGTCATGATAGAAACACCCTCTTTTGCTTTATCCATTTATGTTACATATCGATATTATAAATATCGCTCTGACTACGAAGACGGTTTTTGCGTGCTACTATTTTGAAATGTTACCGTGAGTCGTATTCGAATTGAGTGTCCATGTTTTGTTTTTTTTTTTTTTTAGCCTTTTTCGCCATCCTGACCAAAGACCAAACCCAAAATCGCTGTATGGGGGTAGCTAGTGGGTGTTTTTAAGTTTACTATGGACGACATCTGTACAAGCTAGCTGCGGGACATACGCAAAACGGCACATATCTGGAGACAGATCAGATTTCTTCTAAAAAAAAAAACAAAATAAAATAAATAAACATTGCAGACTGAAATGCTTGTGTATAAAATGCATCACTGTCTACTAGTGACACACTGAGCCTAGAACAACGTTTTTTTGCTCTTCCCAATTTCTCATGACGCTTTGATGTACAGGAATAGAACAGTGAAAACATCTGCGCTGTTATGTCTTGGATAAATCAAACACCCGATACCCGTAACCGCACGTCGAGGATCACTGCCTGAACAAATACCTGGAACCAGAGAACATGGCTAACGTTTCATAGTCGGGTGGGAATAATATTCATTTGCAGTGATAGACAACGATTTGCATGTCATTTGCATAGAGTTGACTTCACTCAACTTAGTTTGCATTGCTGGCCCCGCCCCCTTTTCACTTCATCTCTAACAGCTGTGAGAAGCTCTCATGAATGACCTCTGGCCTCCTTGTTGCATTTCTCCCAGTGTGAACACAGTGCTTCTATGTGAAGTAATAACATTACAGCTGTCTATATCCTTTATGGGTAACTACACTATTAGAGACACGTCATATGAAAAGAAAGAAGAAATCTCTGATCAGTGTTTGCTCTTTTGGCTGATTGTTTATAGGCTACAGGTGCTTCAGAGGAAAAAGGTTTACGACTCTAACGCTGCGGTGGCTGGATGAAAATGGATGCTCTTACCTTAGTACTAATTTATTCAGCACCCACTGCCTTCATAAAAATATAATATAGCTGCAAGCAGCGGGCCCAAGCACCCAAGGTGTCTAGCTCATGAGCCAGTATTGGCGTGTCAATGTCATTATGTCGGATCACTGAACACATACATACATGTGAACTCGGAGCTGCAGTGCATGACGTACAGTGGAATTATGCCACACTTCCTGTTTGTGCTGCATTACATGCTAACTGATCACCTTGTCGTGGCAACACTGTTTAAGATATCAAGCATTCCTTCACAATTGAGCACTGTGTATATATTGCCGTCATGAGGGTTGAATTTGGTTAGAATCTGACGCTCTAGGCAGAAAATTTAAGAGTTTGGTACCTAAAACAAGCAAAAGCTAACATGACTGACTTCCTGTTGGGCGGACTTAATGGGTATGAATGTAAAATTTGCTTGTCCTAAAAAGACCTATGTGACTACCGAATTTGGTGCGTGCTGGTGAAACCGGGCACTCGTATTTAAGAAAAAACGCACCTCCGGGGTTGGGGGTTCGAAACCCGCCTCCGCCCTGTGTACGTGGAGTTTGCATGTTCTCCCAGTGCTTTAGGGATTTCCTCTGGATGCTCTGATTTCCTCCTCCAGTCCAGAAACTTTTTCTGTAGGCTGACTGGTATTTCCAAATTGTCCGTAGTACGTGAATGTGTGTGCGATTGTGCTTTGCAATGGGTTGGCACCCCATCCAGGGTGTCCCCCGCCTTGTGCCCTGAGTTTCCTGGGACAGGCTCCAGGCTCCCCTACAACCCTGTGTAGGATAACGGGTATGGAAAATATATGGATGGACGGATGGATGGATGGAATGGTTTGCTTCCTGTTGGGCAGAGTTATCGGATGTGATTGTGAAATTTGATTTTAAGGGACTTCTGAATTTGGTGCATGTAGATAAAACTGAATGCTCATATTTAAGAAAAATGTTAAAGGTTGTAAATGCTGGTGAGGCCTTTGGGCCATGCATAGATCCAACATAAAATTTTATGAAGTTTCTGAGCTTGCCAAGTACCTCAGAAATGCTGAAAATGAATAAACAAGGCAAGAACAAGAAGGTCCTTTGCACCCTTGGTGCATGGCCCCCAATAATTGCACCAGTGCATATGTTTCATCTCTTCAGGAAAACAAGGAAAGTCCGTTTTTGGTCTGTCTCTGAGACTCTGTATACAATTTATGACTCAAGCTGATCGCTTGCTCTCTGATGAACAATTAAACCACACCTTGAACCAGATTCATTTGCAATGTAATCTAATGCATTGACATTAACTGTCTCATAATTACTGTTATTAGCATACTTCATTTCTCCCAGGCACGAAGACAACTCCGGGTGATGAAGGACCCACTTCTGACACCATGGAAATTCTATATAAGTAGAAATTCTGGCCTAATTCCAGACGAACCAACCAAAAGAACATTCTAGTATTGCTCCAGAACTACAGGGAGACACTCCAACAGGATACTGTATGTAGAGAAAGAGGCTCCTTCAATAAAATGTCAGAAGAACACAGCACGTTTCAGTGCCACGAATAAACCCTGAGGGTCACGCCAGGCCACAGACTCCACAACCGCTAGAGCTCTGAGCGACTCACCACGATGTGACAGGACACAAAAGATTCCTTTCTCCAACCTCTCTCACACGATGAGAGCTTGCTGAATCAGGCTGCGCTCCGAGTGCTCTTAAAAACGCGCACAGGGAACGTCGCAGAGGGTAAAATTGACTTGCATTAGTCACAGACTGCGTTCTCTGCCAAGTCACATCCAGTGAGCTCTCCTGCTATGCTTGCAGGCCTTGCAGTTGCGGAGACACTCTCAAAACTTCCATGTCTCACATCTCGGCTTAATGGACTCTCAGCACTCGGGCGTCCGGTTTCGAGTTTTTAAATATCTTCACATGCAGATGTGATACATCCAGTGATCACATCAAAGATACTGCCACCTCAACAGGAAGTGATTCTGCTCAACCCTCTTCAGCTCTCAGCCTGTTGAGGTCATTTAGTGATTTACTCACCCCTCGCTCTGTGTGTAGGCTAATGGTAAAATGCTAGGCTAAAGCGTTAGCTAATGGTACTCTTCCCCCAGGGTCTAATGGGCCGCTCCATCAGCTCATTACCGTGCCGGATAAAAGGCTTTATTTGTGGAGCCCAGGCACGTAAAGACACACAAACAGAGCCTGCTGTGTCCCCAAGGGCCTCACAGCCCCAACTGCACAGCCAAATCCGACGCACAGCTTGAGCCCACATGCTGCTCTTGGAGCCAGACACCATCTTAAAGCTTTCATTTGAAAAGGCACCTGAGCCTAGAGCAGGGAAGGAACGACACAAGCACGGGAGAAGGAAGCAAAGAGCAATGCTAAGATGTGGAGTTGAGTGGGGGAGAGATGGAAATTTACCTGATGCCTTTGATCTGAGCGATGCTGTGGTGGGAGATTCTGGACAGCGCAGAGATCACCTATGAAAATACAAGAAGTTCGGGTTAGCAATGACGTGAGACACAAGTAAGGAATAAAAACACACTGTGGCATGCGGTCATAGGAAAATAATCAGCGATGGAGTGCTGGGGTGTGGTGTGGTGTGGTGTAATGCGGCCTGACACGAAGCAAGGCTATGGAAAAACTGAAACGTATTACATACTACAAGCGCATTCATATAAACCTGTTATCTGAATTACAGCCCGTTGTAAAATATTCATCAGCACCTTCTGACCTATCAGAAGAGAACATTCAGCAATGCTGTGGTGTAATTAATCATCTTAAAGCTTGGCAGACATAATGTGACAAAAGCATATAGCTCTAAATCCCTGTACACCGTTTCTCAGGGATTTACACAGTCTTCTTCTGTTTTCTCTCTCCGAGCTTCCTGTGCATTAGCAGCGGCTAACAGGGTTAAATGCATAGAGCACTCAAACCCAGTTAATGCCAGTCATGAGTCATGTGCGAGTGGGCTCATCGGTTTAGACACTGCGGGCTTCCAGATGGTGTGATCAAGAGCTCTGGGAGTGTTTTGTAGATCCACACACACACATACACACGCATAATTATAAACACGTAACGTTGGAAAGGCTTTTGTCTTGCCTCATTACATGCTTATAGGAGTGTTAAACCCATTGCCATGTTGACACCAGCTGCCCATCAGCCTTAGCAAAGTGCTTTGTGTGTGTGTGTGTGTGTGTGTTTGTCTCTCTAAGCAGGTGTGCACCCTCTCAGCTTGGCTATATACACTGACTCAGTGCTCCTGCCGCCATGAAGGTGAGTCCATAAATGAGAATGAGCTCTAATGAGAGCCATCACATCTCAAAGCGTCTCTCTGAGAACACGCCTTCATTTCACACACCATTTACACACAGTCATATCACTTCATAACTTTCATATTTTCAAAGAGAGCTGGAGTTTTGAGGCAGGGGAGGTGATATGGAAAAATAGTATATCATGTGTATATATATATATATATATATATATATATATATAGTATACAATGCAAAACATATGTACTGATATTTACTTTTACTGTGGGTATGAATAGATTACACAAAACATGCCGGTAAAATGGAAATGCAACAAGTTAAAAAACAGTCAGTCAACCAGCAGTGAGTCACATGGCCATCAGGTGGTTGTCCAGTCAGTCAGTCATCCATTCAGTCAGTCAGTCATGCAGTCAGTCATCCAGTCAGTCATCCATTCAGTCAGTCATCCAGTCAGTCAGTCATCCAGTCAGTCATCCATTCAGTCAGTCATCCAGTCAGTCAGTCATCCAGTCAGTCAATCAGTCATCCTGTCAGTCAATCAGTCAGTCAGTCAGTCATCCAGTCAGTCAGTCAGGCATCCAGTCAGTCAGTCAGTCATTCAGTCATCCATTAAGTCAGTCAGTCATCCAGTCAGTCAATCAGTCATCCAGTCAGTCAATCAGTCATCCAGTCAGGCATCCAGTCAGTCAGTCAGGCATCCAGTCAGTCAGTCAGGCATCCAGTCAGTCAGTCAGGCATCCAGTCAGTCATCCATTAAGTCAGTCAGTCATCCATTCAGTCAGTCAGTCATCCAGTCAATCAGTCAGTCATCCAGTCAGTCAGTCATCCAGTCAGTCAGTCAATCAGTCAGTCAAGAAGTTGCTCAATCCATTAGTGAGTCAGTAAGTCAGTGAGTCAGTTGACCTTCAGAAAAAAAACAGTCAGTCAGTCTGTCAGTGCTTCAGGCAGTCAGTCCATCATCAGTCAGTCCATCAATCAGTCAGTCTGTCTGTCTGTCTGTCTGTCAAAAAGTTCATCAGGTGTCCATCACTCAGTGGTTTACAAAAAATAAAAACACTGCCAGTTTGTCTGTCAATCAGTGTAAATCATTCTGTTAGTTGTTAAGTCGTCAGTCAGGCAGTAATTAAATCAAATTTAACAAAGAACTAAAGGGAACAGTTTTTATCCAGTCTATTACTTGTTAATCTAAGTACCAGTGAAGTTGGTCGATGTTGTGATGAACTGTCTAATACTGACACCTGTTACACGATCAGAATAATCTTAATGTCCATTTCTACCAGAAAGCTACACATATAAACTTTACGTTGCATCTTATTCCACCACCTGCTCCTCATGAGCCTGTAGTTGTCTCTCAGCCTGTGGGTTTTCTCATGCAGCCCAGCTGAGGGTAAATGAAGCCTTTAGGATCAATAGCACTGCGTTACTCTGAATGCATGCATTTGTCAGCCCTCTGTCTCACCGCTTCATGCACCAACAGCTAATGGGTATAAATATTAATGGAGCCTCAGTGTGGTGACACCAGGGCTGCCCGGCTGAGTTATAGACCACCGATGCAGCTTTTCATCACTCTCTCTCGCTCTCCGTTTCTCTCTCGCACCTCGCTCAGCTTGCAATGAATCTCGGCTCACCCGTCCCTCTTTCTCCTGCTATATCGCTCTCATCCCTCACTCTTTCCTCTTTTTTCCTCATTCTTCAGTCATCACTCAGGTCAGGTCGGAACCTCTTTCTGTTTCGTCATTATTGATTTCCCTCTCATCTCAGCGGCGCTCCCTGAGGAGCAGTCAGTCGCAGCCGGAAGGAAACACATGGCCTCTGTCACCTCTCACACACACAGCAGATCAAACACAATAACTGATTTGGTGGAAAGGAAGAGAAAATATTACACTCCGTGGGGACACAGGTGATCCGCTGCATCAGACAACAGCAGGAGTCTGAGGAGCAAGGAGCGAGTGAAGAGAGAAGAGAAGAGAATTGAAGAAAGGAGAAAAAGAAGAGCAATGAAATAAAAAGAAAAGAAATGAGAAGAAAAGAGAGGAGGAGAAAGGACAAGAGAAAAGTAAAGAAAAAGGAGGAAAGGAGAGAAGGAAAGCAGGAGAGGAGCGGAGAGGAAAGCAGGAGAGGAGAAGAGAGGAAAGGAGAGGAGGAAAGCAGGAGAGGAGAAGAGAGGAAAGGAGAGGAGGAAAGCAGGAGAGGAGAAGAGAGGAAAGGAGAGGAGGAAAGCAGGAGAGGAGAAGAGAGGAAAGGAGAGGAGGAAAGCAGGAGAGGAGCGGAGAGGAAAGCAGGAGAGGAGAAGAGAGGAAAGGAGAGGAGGAAAGCAGGAGAGGAGCGGAGAGGAAAGCAGGAGAGGAGAAGGGAGGAAAGGAGAGGAGGAAAGCAGGAGAGGAGAAGAGAGGAAAGGAGAGGAGGAAAGCAGGAGAGGAGAAGGGAGGAAAGGAGAGGAGGAAAGCAGGAGAGAAGAAGAGAGGAAAAGAGAGGAGAGGAGAGGAGGAAAGCAGGAGAGGAGAGGAAGACAGGATGAAATAAGCATTCCCAATCATCATCACATCACCAACATGTAAAGATGAACACTCCTCTACAGCCAGCGCTCACAGCTTCATACTGTACAGTGAATGCCAAATCTACCAATGAAACTGAATCCCAGCCTCGGAGTCGAGGTGTGCACGAGCAGTGAGACTTCCCAGAGCAGTGCGTGGGTAAATGAGACGGAGCCCGGCTTCAGTTAATAAGAGGACTCGGTGCTGGGAGACGTGAGAAACGTGAGAACAGATGGCTGTGTGAAGAGTCACACAGTCCCTAACTTCATTAATAATCCACCTGATGAGATGCCACTGAGCTCTAACCAGCACAGAGCCTCACCGATCTGCCTTTAACTAACCACACACACACACAAATTAATGACCTTGACTCGGCTGAAGTAGAGCTAACTCCCAGCACTTGCTGGTCAAGTGTGTGCTCTTCTGTGCAGCAGTGTTCCTCTGTGATCAGTAGAGGAACAGCACCAGGGAAGCAGCACTTCTACTCAATGAGATGCAGAGGTGTGTGTGTGTGTGGAGGGTCAGTTTAGGGTCGTGGCTGGAGAAACACTAAATGATTTTAGATCAAACACAGAAAAGCAAGATGTGGTGCTGCCCAGACAGACTGGATAGATTACTGAGAGGAATCTCTACATATACACAACGCAAAAACGAAAAAAACCTTTAGCGCGTTAAGCAAAACGTACACTTCCGACGAGCATAGATTTTCCGAGCAAAATTTGACCTCGAGTTCAGCACCAATATCCATCCATTCATCCACTTCCTGTACCACTTATCCTAAACAAGGTCGCAGCGAGCCTCATCACAGGGAAGTCGGGGCACCGGGTGTGGGACACGCATCACAGGGCACAATCGCACATACATTCACACACCAATTCACACACTATGGACAATTTAGACATGCCAAGCAGCCTACAACACATGTCTTTGGACTGCGGGATTAAACCGGAGTACCCGTGGGAAACTCCCGAAGCACGGGGCGAACACACAAACACCGCGAATGGAGGATTCAGCGAAGGCGGGATTCGAATCCCCAACCCCGGAAGTGCGACATGACAACATGAAAACGGAAATATTTAAAGGCGAATGGGTGGAGAAGAGGATTTATTCTCCTTGTGTCAAATTCAAAACAGGAATGTTACCAGCTGGGGGGCTGTGGGTCAGGTGGTAGAGCGGGTTTCCACTAATCGTAGGGTTGGCGGTTCGATTCCCGGCCCACGTGACTCCACATACTGAAGTGTCCTTGGGCAAGACACTGAACCCCAAGTTGCTCCCGATGGCAAGTTAGCGCCTTGCATGACAGCTCTGCTACCATTGGTGTGTGAGTGTGTGTGGGTGTGTGTGGGAATGGGTGAATGAAACACAGTGTAAAGCGCTTTGGATAAAAGTGCTATATAAGTGCAGACCATTTACCAGTTCAGAGTCTATGGCACTAGCCAACAGTGGTAACGTGAAGCACTGCTGAGAAACAAAACCTAACCACTTCATTGTTCATATCACTAAGCTAATTACTAATGGACTGTTACAAAGCCCTGGAACTGGAGACCCCTTCCAAAATTGTTTTTTTTTTTTCAATTTGTTTATTCTTAGGCTTAAATTATGTATAGAAAAAAAAAAACAAAATCACATACGCCATACAAGCTGAATTAGTTGAAACTGCATCAAATTTCAGTTTGGATATAGTTGTGTGCCTTTAAATTCTACCCGACTTAAATGGCCACCAGTCAGTAAAAAAAATAAGACTTCTGGGCTCCAGAATGTCATCCTGCTTATTGTCTTCTCAGCACCTTTATGATGCAGGGTTATGCGGCGTGTCTCTGAGCGAGAGGTCATGTGGAGGTAACACGGCTTCATGTTGCCATTTTCTGAGCGGAGAAAAAGGTATTAAAAATGAAAGTGCACCCGCAACACTTATCCACCCCTTCCTTCTGTAGCCCCCGAGGGTCAAACAAAGATGGAAGTGAGGAAGATTTTCCTTTTAACGATGAGCCCTCTTACGTCCGGGGCTGTACATCTCCAGAGTTATCGAGGGGCGTGTCACTATCCTCAAAAGGATTGCGGTCGGTTCCGTGATACAACTGTAGCTGTAATCGAATGAAAAGTAGTAGGCACGGACTCAAACATCTTGCGTCAAGCCAGTATGAGTAAATCCGAGTATATCAGACGTTCGATTTTATTTTTTTTTTCCCCACCCGCAGTCTAGAGACCTATGCTGATCAATGCGTGAAATCTGGTCTCGTCAATGGCCAATGAAAACTGAGAAGCCATAAATGCAGGACGTAGATTTTTTAAATTGTCATTTATTGCTATGGGTAATAATAATATATTAATATACACTATATTGCCAAAAGTATGTGGACACCTACCCATCACACCCTTATGTGGTTCTTCCCCAGACAAAGCTCTACACACAATTATATTTGAATGTCTTTGTATACTGTAGCATTACAATTTCCCTTCACTGGAACTAAGAAGCCCAAACCTGTTCCAGCATGACAACGCCCCTGTGCACAAAGCGAGATCCATGAAGGCATGGTTTGCCAAGGTTTGCCAAGGTTTGAGTGAAAGAAAACAAGTGTCCTGCACAGAGCCCTGACCTCAACCCAACTGGAACACCTCTGGGATGAACTGGAACACTGAGTGCACCCCGGGTGTGAATGAACACAAATCCCCACAGTCACGAAAATCAAGTGGAAAGCCTTCCCAGAAGAGTGGAAATTATGGGATGTCCGCAAACGTTTAGCCGTATTGCGTAGATTGAGTTTGTGGCAGAATGAAGCACCTACACAACGAGAAGTTGAAGGACGACCACGACTATGCGGATAAGGAGAAGTACGTTGTTGTACGTATAGAAGTCTTAAACCAACTGACTGAGTCCAGTTTGGTTTTGCTGACATCGCTGTCTCCTGGAAATGTGCACAATTCAGTACATTCGGTTGTCTAAAAAATCAAGAGCAATGTGTGCGACGCCGAGTGTCATAATCTCTTAGCATTTTAAAAGGCGTTATATTATTAATAAGACATAAATCACAGAATCCCTCCTTTGTGGAGTCCTTATTTCCAAGAACAATTGCCAATTACGTCTAGGCTGAAGCTGAAAAAAAAAAAAAAAAACAATCCTCACTGTGTGTGGCTTTTTCTAAAAGCGTGGAACTCGAGCACAAGTGCTTGCTGTAATGAAAGCAAACTTCCATCTGAAAGCGATTACACCGTTATACCACGGCTTGCGGTCGCCACTTCCCAGGTTCCCTAAAACAGCAATGGCACCAAAGAAAGTGTGTGTTCACTGTAGACCGTTGGCATTCTCGCACTGCTTGCTTGTCACCTACCTGAACCATTTTCAAAAAAACGTAGCAAACCGCTGCTGACTCAGATGTTTGTGCCACCCTTAAAGCTGCAATATTATGCAATGAAACGTTTAACACACCTATTACCGACTATAAATGTGTGCAGCGCTTCAGGGGGAGAAAAAAAAAGGCACTTGAGAAAATACTGTGATGAAAATAAAATGTATGACGTCGACTTGAGATATTTTGGTGGTGTACAATTCGAGCTTTCCAGAAACTGCCAATGCGAACCGACTGTGGTCTAAGCCGTGGAAAGAGCCTGTGGGTTTTATATGGATATACCCGGACATGGATGGCGTTTGTCTTTTAAGCAGTTGTAATCCTTATAGAAACATGGTAATATATGTTTCTTTACCCTAGAAGTCTCTGGTTTGGAATAAACATGAAGCACCTCGGATTAGCCACCTAATTATTCATCTTTGGCAATTTGTTTTATGGTTTAAATCTCATGTCGTCATATATGAAATGTTTAATTATCCCACCCTGCTTCTGATGAACATTATTTCCCAAACGCAAAATCATAATCTCGTCTTTTATGCTGCCCAGAGTTTTGAATCGGTTAAAATTGTATTCGCTCTTATTAAATCATATGTTATTATTTCTTTCAAGCCATAAAAACGTGAACTGTTTGAACAACGGTTCTGCCGAACACTCCCATTACTCCAGCTAAGTGCTTGTCGATGTTCATTTGTTGCAGCAGGCTTTCTGAAACGGACGCGTCCGAGACGAGAATACACCTTCCTCAGCCGAGCAAAGTGTTCAGCATGGGCTGTACTGCTTCAGGAGATCAGCAAGACGCGTCGTTTATTCTTCGCAGACTTTCTGGATCGTGCAGAGGGAACTGGGATGCCTGGACGTCTTATTCGATCGAATTAGGTCATAAATAATCGTTTATTTTCGAGTCTTGAAGATGATAACGGAGCCGACGACGCCACCGGACGTTTCCGATACAGCTGCGAGAAACAGATGCTGCTGTTTCAGACCACGTGTCTGTTGATGCTAATTTGTTGCAGCAGGATCCGCTGAATAATGAGACACCAAAACATGATGAGCAAAACAGTTGCTGTCATAAAAAGAGATGCTCCTACAGGATTATACTGCATGTCGTGGAAGTCTGCTAAACAAACCGATTCTACACACAAAAAGAATAAGGATGAGCTTATAAATGCAAACGATGTAACATGAACATATTGGCTATGTGTGTGTTTGTGCGCATAAAAGTTGATTCTGCTTTTGGCAGGCAGTGGAATGGCTAGCAGATCCAGTGGGAGGATGCGCTGGCTGTGTTTGCAGGGATATAAAAAAAATGGCAGGGATTGTATGCCGATGATACAGTCAAACTGTGCCTTTACTTTTGTACGTCTCTGTGGAAATAGTAGA
Source organism: Ictalurus furcatus (assembly GCF_023375685.1). Classification (NCBI taxonomy): domain Eukaryota; kingdom Metazoa; phylum Chordata; class Actinopteri; order Siluriformes; family Ictaluridae; genus Ictalurus; species Ictalurus furcatus. The sequence continues at coordinate 5,333,937 of NC_071272.1, forward strand.
AGGAAGGTCGCTATTAACGAGCGACATGCTGACTGACCTGCAGTCATTAGACCCAGGTGAAAGGATTCTCCTGATCTCGAAGTCATATTCCTCTGCTGAGGTTCTTATCAACTCGGTGCATGTGAGTCTGAGCACAAAGATTACATACGGGATTAGACGGATAAACCAGAAAACCAATTGAGGTCTGCATCTCTCGGCAGAGGAAGATAAGAGAGAGACGGAAAGGAGAAGAGCACTAAATGCAGACCTGCCCCTGAGACATGGCAGTGTATAGTACTTGAGGCTGGATTGTCCCGCTGGTGATCATCTGAGATTCTTCCTCTGCTCAGCCGATGAAATCATACGGAATAACATCAAATCAAACTCCTTCCATCTGTGCAAGATATAAGATACAGCCTGTGATTCTCTCGCATTCTTTCCACACTTGGCCAAAATGCTTGGGGCTGTGCCTAAGATCAATTCTTGGCGCCATCGTTGCAGTTCAAAATCTCCAGGTGATGGTCAGAAAGGCGTGTAAGTGTTAAACCACATCAATGAACTGAGGTCAGGGTGGAAGATACTGCTTCAAAAGATCAGCAAGGTATACAGAGCTTTAAGCAGGCAGTCAATGTGGACCTTAATAGACATCATAGGCTTCTTTTGAAGGAATTAACATTGCTTGCTTAGATACAAAAAAAAATAATTCAGCGTTTTTATGACTAAACTTCTGTTAAACCTCCAGGAGCTGGTGGCGACACACATTTTCTTAGAAATTCACTGAAATTGTGGCTCATTTCCAGTAGTTACTGGGTAATATGCTTGCTGAAAGTGCATTCTTCAGTCCCTCCACTGCAGGCTTCGTATCGCTTTCCCTGACAGGAAGTAACATTACAAGTTCAGCCAATCACTCATTATTCGATGATGACTTTCACTCAAAACGTGAAACCCGGTCCATCATTTCAGGGTGAAACAGAGATCGGTTCTCTTGATTGCACCAAGGTGGGTGAACTGGAGGAAATGTAGTGTGCTAACAGACAGAGACATGGCAGAGACAGCCAAAGACACTCCGGTCAGCCAGGAGCTCTTCACTGTAAAGCATGTTGAGACTCGGCACCATTAAATCCATGATAATATTGCCGTTCTTCACATAGTAGCGCATGCTGAGATGATTTTGTATATTACGGCCATTTTTACACCAAATCATCATTAGATTCAATTTGTCTTCATATGAGCAATTCATATAAATCACAAGAGTCTTTCATCTGCTAGAAAGATCACATAGTGGAATGCTCATTGGTCCCATTTAAGGGCAGTTACCGTTAATCTCCATGAAATGGAGGATATTACAAAATAATTACGTTAGCTGGGCTTGGGTTTCACTGCACAGAGCCTGAAAGGCCATGTGTGAGGATTTACATGGCACACACAGAAGATAAAAGGCATAAATTCTCTCACTCTATTTGATTTTCTCATGCCTTCTTTCAGAGTTATATACAATGTGTGTGTGTGTGTGTGAAGTGTGGGCCAGATGATACCCTGCAGGAGGTCTCGGTGGCGACTATTAAAGTGACAACAGGACAAAGGGCCTCCATTAAGAGCTCTTGCCCCGCCCTACCACTGAGTCACCATGACAACCACCCAGCTGATGGACACCAAAGATAGGGGTCACATGACACCATCAATCAATGGAACAGAAATAGAGAGAGATTATATAAGAAGAGGTACACAGAAGTGATATTTGGCATGATAAGCCCTGAGCGTCTGATTGATACGTTTATGTTTCAGCTGATACAATCTCTACATAATTGCACTGACATCATGTGAAGTAGATTTCTAAGGAAAAAGATGTATACAGGCTAACCGAACCATGTGCATCATATTTTCCAGACTAAAACCAATATTGCCGCCTTCAATGTGCTTTTGATTTGAACAGCAAAGCAACTGTAACAAACAATAATTATTATTATGATCATTTTTCTATACATCTGTGTATTTGTTACAATGAAATTGATCAGTTTTCTCGTAAAACTATTCAGGAAGTGAACTGCATGTTTCCCGCATTAAACGCTACAATATAATGACGACTTCTTAAGGATGTACAAACAGATGAACATTTTATAGGCCTGTCAGAGATCAGCAGCAGAGTTTAATCTATGGTCGGGAGGTCGCGACGATGATGCTATGCCACAGCCATCAGTTAGGGGTTAGCGTAATAGGTGATAGTAATATAGGTCATGCTGTCTGGGGGTGTTATTACTTCGTCCCCTGTTAATCAGACCGACAACTACCCAATCAGGGGTGTCCGTGAGGTAATGTATGTGGAAGGGGCAGGTAGAGCGGTCCTTCAAGTGTGTTACGTTGCCATGTGATACAGCTTGAACATCAGTTTGAAAACTTGTGCTGGGGGTTTCACTTGTGTAGGACAACGTGCCTAGCGTTCATCCATCCTTATTGATAGTTGTCGTGTGAGAGAAGAGAGCTAGCTAATGGGTAGGAATTGGGAAATGGCCAAATTGGTGGAAAATGGTATCAAATGCTCCAACCCAGGAGACCGTTGAATCAAGGTAGCACCAATGAGAGAAAGCGAAACTAAACTATACCAACAGGCATCTCTGAAGTGAAATTAAACTGTAAAATTATAGTATAATACAAAAATAACTTGTACAACAAAATCATATGCATATATTTAGTAATCCAACAAGGAGATGTATTGCTTGGATAATGCAATATATAATTATCAATGTGTGGGGAGGGGCAAGGGCAAGGGCACGGTGGTTTAGTGGTTAGCATGTTTGCCTCGCAACACCTTGTTTGGGGGTTCAAATCCCACCTCCACCCTGTGTGTGTGTGTGCGAGTGAGTGCGTGTGTGAGTGAGTGTGTGCGCGTGATTGCGCCCTGCGATGGGTCGGCACTCTGTCCAGGGTGTCTCTCGCCTTGTGCCCCGTGTTCCCTGGGATAGGCTCCAGGCTCCCCCATGACCCTGTGTAGGATGAGTGGTATGGAAAATGGAAGGATGGCTGGAATTATCAATATGGTAAAAATGGTTTAAAAAAAAAAAAAGAATCAAAACCTTTTAGCAAGGTGCAAAACCAACAGACAAGCCACAAAAAAAAAAAACCATTGGTTATAACCCTGATAACATTGCTAAAAAGGAAACAGATCGTGAAAAATAGAGATGTGCGGTGTCCATCCCAGCAATGGCAAATGTGTTACCGTGGAGATGAGGAGGGGAATTAGTGGGTGTGAAACGAGGGCCGAGGGCCAATGTGATCTTGACACAAACATCACATTCGGGTCTATTAAACCTGTCTGTTGCTTTTTCTCACCCAAACCTACTTTTCTCCTCTGGTAAGAATGAAGGCGCTAAAGACGTAATGCTAAGCCTAATCAAAAACCGGAGATTTTTCCTCACAACCTGAGCTCAATACTGACAAGTGTGTCCGCTCATCCAGGCAAATCGACTTCACACGCTCTGAACGTCCGAACACAGCTGGAGGAGGGGAGGAACAATGTGTACTAACGTTGAGGAGGAGAGAAAGCGACTGTCACATTATGTTATTCTCTACCAGTTGGTGCCTTCAAAATAACACGGTGGTGTATGGAGGCAAGAGAGCAAAAATTTCATCTGGAATAATTCATTTGAAAATTCTCATATGCACAACTCTCTGAAATCAGCGTTTGCGTGTAACCACATGGAGGGAGCAACAACACGCTGGGATTGAGGTAGATCTTCTTTAAAGAGTCAGTCAGCACACTGAATACAACCGACCATAGCACAATATGCTTGAGGATCCAGTTTCACACTGGTGCTTTAGTATGAGTACGGAGGTGTCTGGGCTGCACAGGATGATGGCTGATGGAACAGACTGTGTGAGATGGCATTTAAGGCACTGGGCCAGAAGAATTGAGGTCAAGAGAGTGTGTGTGAGCTGTGTGTGTGAATCTGTCTGAACACTGTGCCTCCTCTCAGTAATTGTTAGCTTAGATTGGAAATCAGGCCTTCAGAGAGACTCAGAACTTGTTAATGCTCCTGCTGCTGAGAGCCAATAGTAGCCGTGTTCCATATTACACTGCAGCAAACATCTAGAGACATGCACCTAAAAATACAAGATGAGGACAAGAAGGAAATGTCTGCTTAAATACGGATGACCAGCTCTGCAGTGGTTAAAATTTCACACATGCAAAAGTGTGGGAGCTCATATTCAGAAATGCGTGATCTAGCTTATTGCTTTCCACTGGTGGGGGGAGGGGGGGGGGGTAGACTGGCTACACAAAAACAAAGAACGAGGAAGTGTCAATGCTTGTTCTCAGTGACTCTGATAGTTAATAATTTTCACAAGAAGACACAGTCACTCAAACACAGCACAAATATTCCACTATAATCACAATGACTGATGTTGAGCAGAGCAACTTCTAATCCTACACAATGGCAAGCAATAAGGGTGCAGCCAGACGCAGGATGTGAGACGTGTATGTATTATTTCGTTTGAAAATATGAAATATGAAATGAGAACGGATTCCGTTCCAACACTGCTACAGCAAGAGCTGCATGATTAATGCACAAGTGCTGCTTGTGTAAATACACAGGACAAGTAGTAGGTGGTGGAGAAATGTAGCTCCCACAGAACACACACATTGTGTATATGTGTGGACCCACATACACACACATGAGAGTGAAGGAGTGTTCATCATAGAAGAAGAAGAGTTCTATACTCACTCCATCAGAAGGCTCAGCTCGGGGACATAAAGCTCCTAAACTCATCACTCTCTAGCCTATCGCTGCTGAGACCTGTCTTATCGGCACACGTCTCCCGGATCTCTCTGATTGATGAGCCCGTGCCAAGCTACGTGTCAAGACAGACCCATCCAAGAAATCATACCATGCTGGCTGGACTCTGTCCACAATAATTCTTGAGTCACTCAAAGGCAAGTTTTTATTGTACCACATACACAACTTCCTTGGTTTTTTAAAAAAAAAAGTTTATTTACTTTTGGTCTGACCAATCTTGGCCTGTAATAAGCAACTGTGCAAATTACTGTAGGTGCTTACAAACAAATAACTGCTCAAGAGGACGGGAGTAATTATGGGTATTTGTGCAAGCGGTCAAGAGTAGTCCAGCATGGACTACAACAAGTTTTGCAACTGAGAATATTTGCTGGAGTTGGCAAAAGTAGACCAGAGGTTCCACATGAGTAGGTGGGAGTGGTCAAGGGTTTCTGCAGAAAGAAGCAGGAGTATCTGAGGAAGCAGGTGGGAGTGGCCAAAAGGTTCTGAGAGGTAAGCAGGAGTAATCTGAGCTTCTGGGAAGGCAGACGGGAGTGGCCAAGAGGTTCTGCAGAAGTGAACAGAAGTCTTTCGGTGATGGGAGTAGTCAGTCAGTGTATCTATGGAAGAATGTAGACAAAGTATCTGTGGGAGAGGATGGTCTCGGAATCTGTGGATGAGGGTAGACGGGTCAATGAATCTGAAGACAAATCTGTGGGTTAGGGTGGTCAGAGTATCTGCAGGTAAGAGTGTTCAGAGCAATTAAGGATGGGAATGGTCAGAGAATCTGTGGATAAGGATAGAGTATCCGTATGGAACAACTGTCAGAGAAACTGGAAGAAAATGGTATGTTCAGAAAAGCATGGTCAGTGTGCTGCAGGTGGGAGTGGTCAGAGTGTCTGTGGGTGGGAGTGGTCAGAGTATCTGTGGGTGAGATTGGTCAGAATATCTGTAGGTGGGAGTGGTCAGAGTATCTGTGTGTGAGAGTGGTCAGAGTATCTGTGGGTGGGAGTGGTCAGAGTATCTGTGGGTGGGAGTGGTCAGAGTATGTGTGTGTGAGAGTGGTCAGAGTATCTGTGGGTAGGAGTGGTCAGAGTATCTGTGTGAGAGTGTTCAGAGTATCTGTGGGTGGGAGTGGTCAGAGTATCTGTGGGGGGGAGTGTTCAGAGTATCTGTGGGTGGGAGTGGTCTTCAGTATGGGTAGTAATGGGCTGCAGGAGCGGTGGGAGTGGTCAGAGTATCTGCGGGTGGTAGTGGTTCAAGTATGTGTGTGCAAGAGTGGTCAGATGGACAGGAATGATCAGAGCATTGGTTTGCAAGAATGGTTCCTATGGACGGGAATAGTCAGAGAATCTGTGGGAATAGTCAGAAGTGCCAACCAGGCGTGGGTTGGAACAGAATTTTGAAAGCTTTAATAACTGCCACTAGCTCATACAAAAAGCCCTCGTCTTTTAAATAAAAATCGCATCCTAATTTTAGCACACAAGAGGCATCTTTCTTATGTCTGTGAGATATAACAACACAAGTTTGAGGAATAATGAAATGAAAATTCTGCTAAAGTATGCAGCACACACCTCAGGAAGAAAATGTCGGTACATCCTACAAGCACTTTTCTCATCAGCTCGACTCGGTTTAATGAAAGACAGTCAGTATTTTGCTGGAGACAGATAAAGCAACTGACGCAGCAAGATAAGAGTCAAGAGGGAGAATAAAATTAAAACAAGTGAATCGAGAGAAGCTGCCATGTTCATATTATCAGTTGTGCCCTGATTTTAACAATCTTGGAGTAGAACTAGATCTCCTTTTTTACACATGTACAAAAGAAATTAACAGTCTGTTCCCTAAGGCAAGGGAGTGCTTGGTTTCTGCTTTCACTCGTACATCACATAAACAACCAAAGCCCAAATAAATCCCTCATTAATCACAATTATATGTATGACAATTAATCGTCAGCCCAAATCATGACGGCATACTCCTGATGTCTCATTCCCCCACTCCCCTATCCCTCCTCCTCAGTGTCCTACCTTGTCCTTGGGCTGATTATGAAGTGGTAGTGGCCTGGTTACTGAGGTACTCAGTTTTAATTGCCAAAAACTGTTGTCGTGTTGTTTTTTTTTTAACAGTAGTTAATAAACGTTTATGTGGAACACTTTTTTTTTAATGCTTTAATGAATTCTGCAATTCTTCAAGGTATCATTTAATTCCACTCTAAAGGTTTTCTAATCAACATGTCCTTTCAGGGGTAAGACAAGCTATTGTACCAGGCAAGGCTGACTAATTATTGCCTCGCATTGGTACAAATCTGTTGCTGGATGTGGCATAAAAGGAAAACACTGGCCATAACAGGAGGCGGAAGTAGTCGATATTCAAAATAATAATAAAAAAAGAAAACCCAGACCAAGTATCATGAAAGCAAGCATTCATGACTTAAACTGAATTGTACTGTACTAAATGAGAATACGTGTATGTGCACCGTGTTGAGAGACTGCTCTGGTAAATTTTTTTCACACTGATTTCCCTTCCTTATGTACTTATTTACTGCATCAAAGAATATTCACTCAGCTACTGGTTACAGATAGGGATGCACCGAATGTTCGGCAAGCGAAATTATTGAAAGTGAAATCGAAATAAGTGAAAAGGCCGAATAAATTTGACCGAACAATGACGTGTTTGATGACGCGACCAAACAGCCTAGCAACCAGAGTGAGACGCGCGAATGTCACGACCTCCGCTTCCGGCAGCGTGCTCGGAGAGATGAGGGGGCGCGCGCGTGCACGAGCTACGTGCACGAGTGGTCAGCGAGCGCATGCTCTTCGGATGTTGACAACCGTGACATTGTTTACTGTGGACACGTGCGTTTGTTTTGTTTCTGTTCCGGAGTATTCTGTCATGTCGCGAGACGTAAGGGAGTAGAGTACGGAAGCAGGTAAAGTCGTATTTATTTAAGGGCAGGCAGACAAATCCAAATCCAAGACAGGCAAAGGTTCGGGCGATCGGCAAACAGGGATAAACGGGGCAAAGCCGGAATCAAAGTCGCGGTCACAGAAAACAGGGTCAAAACACAAAACAAGAAACATGAACTAGTACTATGGACTGGGAGCAGAAAAACCAGCGTGGACTAAATAAACTAATCTATAGTTTAAACTAAGTCTATCACGGGACATAACATTAACAACGTATCTAATTATACTATATCTACTATAATACTCGGCGAGGTGTACAGGGACGCGAGCGGTATATATCCCCAATATAATCAGCCGTATAGAACCGAATAGAACCATTTTCTGCACTCTTGTCAATGCACTTTTTAATGCACTTTTTTGTTGTAGGCTACAGAGTGTTCCATTCTTTCAGCAGTCAGTTATAGGCCTAACATAGGCTATTCAAGGGGGGCTCAAAGACGACCACATCAAAATATTTTTATTTTACTCATTTATTTATTTAAAGTTATATTGTGCCTTGTTGGTAGCCTATGCCTGCTGGAATGAAAAAAAATGTTCAGTGTTAAATATTTCGAAATTGTAGTTTTTATAATTAATTTTTTTCTTTGAAAAGCAAGACAAAATAGTAAAAAGCATATTTTGCCTATTTAATTTATGCAATGGTGAAAAAAATGGCAAAATAAATGGAAAAACGTGTTCGGTATTCGGCCAAGTTTTTCATTATATTCGGCTTCGGCCAAGAATTTTCATTTCGGTGCGTCCCTAGTTACAGATGCGAATTCCAGCTGCTTAATTGGCACTGATGGGCGCTGAGAAGGTCTGACCAGTGGCAACTCTGCCAAGCTACAGGAAATAGTTTGTTTGGTTTGTCTTGAAGAGTCCAACAGTGGTTCTTGGCGTGCTCTACTGTAATACAGTATATGTCACTACCCACTAAAAGCATCATATTTCATAAATCATAGCAGAAGATGGTCAATTAGTCATTCCTTGCTCAAAGCTTAAAATGTTAATAGGCTAATTTTGCTGCAGTCCATTTTAAGCAATGAACAATCTAAAGTTTGTATTGTGCACATACAATTCGGTCCACTGATATACATGTCTTCACAGATCTACAGTCCCAGAGAAGATGATTTAAGTTCTAGTCTAGAAGCTCCAAAAACTGCAGCATCCCTATTAATCTACTCTTCACTGGAGTTTAGTCAAAGTAGACAGATTTAATAGAAATGTCAGAATGCTGACTAATTTCTTATTCAAACACAATCCCACAAACATACATACACAGACACACACAGAGGCAATATCCTGTCTGTTGGACTTGAACTCTGTAGTCATGTTTGGGAAACTGGCCTTTGTCATTTTATTAAGCTAAGCTCCAACCACAATGATGCAATGCACTGACAGGTGCATTTATTTTTGGTGTGATGTGCTTCACACACATTTACTACACACTCGCACACATTTAAATGATGTCCTTAAACATATCCAATGTCCTAACGCTATAAACCCAGCTTGTATATCCTGTATACGCTATATTCACAACGTCAAGGCCGTATTGTATCATGAGGTTGTTACAGTGGCTGCTAGGATTGTTAGTGGGTGACGACGACCTCTGAGCTAGGGTTACGTGTTTGCTGTCAGAATGAGTTAACAGTGTTTCTGAGATTTTTGACATGCATGCCCAGTTTTCACTTGTCAAGGCATTTTTGCTCGTCAGTCAGATGAGTTCAAAGATAAGTGAGGTGAGTTGCGTCATTAGAGGAACTACAATATGATTTACTGGCAGTTATAAAATCCCAGAGTTTACCTACTCGGCCATGGCAGGCTTGGGCATACACATTAAGAATGCACTGATCCTACTTTTTACATCCATGTAGTACATTTATGGCATTTGGCAGATGTCCTTATGGTAAATGGTCTGCACTTATATAGAGCTTTTTTAACCTTAGCAGTTCTAAAGCGCGTTACAGTGATTGTCATTCACCCATTCAAATACACTCACACACCAACGGTAGCAGAGCTGCCAGGCAAGGCGCCATCGGGAGCAATTTGGGGTTTAGTGTCTCGCCTAAGGACACTTCGGCATGTGGAGTCACGTGGGCCGGGAATCGAATCGAACCGCCAACCCTACGAGTGGACAACCCGCTCTACCACCTGAGCCACAGCCACCCTATCCAGAGCAACTTACATTTATCTCGTTTATACAACTGCGCAGTTGACGGTTGAGGGTTAAAGGCTCAAGGGTCCTGCGGTGGCTTGGCAGTGCTGGGATTTGAACTCACAACTTTCCAATGAGTAGTCCAACATCTTAACCACTGAGCTACAACTGCTGTAATCATACGGACTCTGAGTTATGGGAAATGTCTATTACGTGATAGTGGAGTCCTTTAAGAGACACTGACGCAATAATCTTAATCTATTGACAAAACACTATTAATAATAAAGATCTGCTCCTGTTTAATCGGAAAATAAATAAAAAAATTGGCAAGACACAAGTCCCTGGAGGCTCTGAGATCTCACAACACATTGTCCATGCCACAACAAAGACACCTCAGATGCCAATCTTGTGTGAGACTTGAAGCAGAGCCAGGTAGACATACAGCTCAATGGCTGGCATTTCAAGCAGAGGTCATTCAGGTTCATTATGTCAGCTGCCCATCATTACAAACTGCCCAATTGGCTTATGAGTGCCGTCCACCATCTGTGCATCCAAACCAGCTCTGTTCATACATATCCCACTGAGAGCGTGCCTAACTCAGACTCAAACAGTGAGCCGATGAGGCGTGTAGTATACTCTGATTCAGAAAAACAACCGACAAGCCAAACGAACAGGTGAGAACAGCGGAGAACATTTTAATGCCATGCCAACCCAATTTCTGGGTTTGTCGGTGGTAGCTGAGCCAGTGTGTCTTGGGATTAAGATTACTGGCTATATAAAGAAAAAAAAAAAAAAAAACAATCAACTTCTCTACACCAGCGCCCTTTCTGAGCAGAGACTCTAAAAGTATTCCACATGCGGCAGGCAGACGGAAAGCCCGATTGTTTATGATCTTTATGTTTCGCAGTCTGCCAAAGCCCTGGCCGTGACGCAGTTCCTGCTTGATCAAGCCGAGGCACTCGGGGCCTGAAACAAACATGTCCATGGATGGAGAGTTGAGAAATGTGCCAACCACAGCCACAAGCAGGCTGACTTAAAGTTGTCTGGGTCCAGTTTCAGTAAAGGGAGCGTACTCTGAAGCCACAAAAGCAGAATAAAACTTTGGGGGTAGGGGAGCAAGGTGTAGCCGCACAAGGAAATAACTAGAGCAAACAAAGCCTTATCGCTTCATGGACAGTTCAGGCACTGAACATGCTGGAGGATAACTTTAGGTGTTCCCTAAGTTTTCTGCTCTTGACAGAATCCCCCTGATGTCTGTGACTCAGTGTCTCCTGACAAACCACAAGAGGCTGGCAGCACATTACTTAACTATATACATTAAATTACTGAACCCCTGTTGTGGACTACAAGTGTCCATGGAAGTGCATGGAAGAACCAGCCATCAAAGCAGAGCACAACAGATACATGAACTGACCTCACTAGCCAAGTTAAACATCTGATCTAAGACAGGATACAAAGCTGAATCCCATAGAATGAGGCCAAAACGCTAAAGCGCCCTCTCATCTTTCCATAGCTAAGCACTTACATCACAGTGTCTTCCTACCTAAACATATGACTAATCATCTGTGGTATCTGGCATACCAAATTTTCTGGACAACAAGTTGCTCTGGAGTAGAAAATGCGCTCCGCCTAAATTCTACTTGTGGAAGAGGAAAAAAACCAATGTAACAATCCCTTCATTGTAGTTGTTTTTTATTCGTTCACATTATGCCTATACTAGCATTAAAACAGCACGGGATTTTTGTCATGTTGTTACTGGTTTCGCTCAGTCCACGCCCACAAGTGACACGAGAAACTTGTCACTCGCTAATGTGTAGGCAGGGTAAGGTTTAAGCTCTAAATGTTTATGCGGGTGCCCGTTCCCCTGCCACACACTCTTTAATAACTACAAAGTGCTGTCCAAACAAAAGCATTCGATTTCCATCAACGATGGCCCCCGATGGAGTCAGGAGCCAACACAGGAATTGATTTCCCCTTGTCTGAAATGTGCCTACCTACCTGTAGTTTGGAGACTTTGCATTAGTGGGATGGAGAACTAAGTTGTTTAATGCCACTCAGTCAGTGATGAGGGGAGGGGGGGAGCCATTAAGGTAACGTGTTTTTCGCTTCTATTGTCCTTCTTCACTGCTGCTTTGGGCTTGACAGCTCAGAGTATTTCGCCTACCACACAGCTCTCCACACTTCCAAAGTTCTGGCTCGGACTACAAGTGATATAAATGGCTTGTCCAGTAGATTTTGAATTGGCAAAGGTGGTGACATGACAAACTAATTACAATATTACAGTGTATTTCTTCTTATATTATTTACGTGCCAGTTTACCAAACTAGAAGAGAATGAGATAGAAAGAGAGAGAGCGTGTGAGTGAGTGTGTGTGAGAGAGAGAGAGAGAGAGAGAGAGAGATCACAGCTATAGAAGATAGCAGATGGGGTCCAAACATAAAAGCAATATTGGAGTTTCCAGATCACTGACCCACATGCTGCTTAAATGACTTTTTTTTTCGTTCTCTCTCACACTGTTGTTTTTAAAGAAGAAATATAATAAGTTGCTTGTTTTTCATACAGCTGTGGAAATGGAACTCCAATTCAGGAAAAGGCTACTCAAAGAAATAGATTTTTGTTTTTTTTAAAGCAAGACGTGCCAAAGGATGTGAGACTTCTTCACGTCTGTCTTATTTAAGCACATGGCAGTGCATTCAACAAGCTGATTGAACAGCTCTCACCTCCTGTTTATCACCTCTGCACGATGCAACCCTGGATGAAAGCGGGGATCGGATTTCAGATCTCATTTACTCTTACAGCGGCACGCTAAATTCTTGAGATTTTGCCTAAAACCTGGAAGTCAGACATGGCATTATTTTTTGTGCCATTGAGAACACCAGATGTCAGATTTAAGCATAAATCTAAATAAATAAATAAATAAATAAATAAATAGGCTCATTTCCATTATTTGCTCAACCGCATATTAAAAAAAAAAAAAAAAATTAAAAAAGGATTTGAGAAATTATGTGCGTGTCCTCATTTGGAATCTCTGATTTCCATCACTTCCTGCAGAACTTATTAACACAGCAATAATATTGATTTTTATAAGATTGATTTTCTGAGTTACTGTGGATATTTTATTTATTTATTTTTAAAATAAAAAAGCTGCTGATTCATTATTAAAATTTGACCTCTGTTAAATTGTTCACATTGGCAGACATGAAATATATATATATTTTATATATATATATATATATATATATATATATATATATATATATATATATATATTTTAAATTGTGAATATAATGTATTATATATTATATATCTCATGGTGCATATACTGTATCATACCACGTGTTAGGGTATTGTAAAAGGATATTCTAATAACTAACATTGTCTGTATGACATGAAACTACTACATGCTTTATATAATACACTGCTGTTTATTTTCCAATTTAGACGCTTTATTTTCTAGAATTAAACAGAAAATTGAGAAAGAATCTTGACTAATCCTTAGTCTAGAGGTTATATGTAGGAGACACATGATTACAAAAACAGTTTACCTTTCGTAAAATATGACCAATAATTACACTTCCATTGAAACAATCTATCCGTAAAACCCTTCGGACTGGTCTAATAATAGTGATTATAAATGTCAAACAAAGAACGTACTTAAAATACAAGAGTAACATGGAACATTATGTATCATAACACATAAGATCACCGTTGCTATAACAACAATGACTCGAAGAATCCCTTTCACACAGGAGCTGGACCACAAAAATTCAGAATGCTCTAGAAATCAACAGAAAGAAGAGCCCGCCTTCCAAACTGAAGCTATTCTAGTGGCGTTGCTTTCTAATGATTTCACCACATCGGTGCACTTCTGCTTCCTGTTTTATAAAAGTCATAGCCTCAAGCTCAGAGAGAAAATGAAAACTTCGGAACTACTCCATCATTTGCAGCTGGTATCTGCCTCCCATCAAGTCTCACCTTGTGGTGCTTTACTTTTATGTTCATTTTATGTCTCCTCAGATCATTTCCTCCGACATTTCCTTTGCACCGGGTCTACGCATCCTTCACCCTCCACTTGTTTGTTCTCAGCTCGGCAGCTTTGCCTGCAGCTCGCGGCGGCTCTAATGAACGGACAAACTTAGACGGAGTGCACAGTGAGGGTAATTAATTGTGATGGCTCGCTCACAAACAGCACCTTGGAGCCAGAATTACTTCAGCTGATTCGAACGTATATCTTTTCTTCTTTTCTCTCGGAAATTTCCAACTGTCCTCCAGGTCGAAATCGCATCTTCCTGGTTCAAAGAGGATTCCAGAGATGGAAAGTTTAATCTCAGAGAAACACACACCCATGTCTCATATAATAACTCTGAGATTTCTCTGCAAAGATGGGAAGCACCTACTTTATTATGCGCTTAATCTTTTGTAGACGGTTTATAAATTCATGAAGTCATTCCTTCTTCTTGGTCTCAGCTGAAGGCTGAAAAGATGATGAACTCAAATTCCCTTATTAAATTAATATCTTTGACGCGGTAGAGAGAACGTCATTATCTATTTAAACAGGCGTCCGAGTCCATTATTTGCCAAAACGGACAAATGGACATATAACAGAAAATGATTTCTGCTGTGAAGGGAATGGACTTGTTCACATGACAATTAACACTTTTATTAAAAGGCGATAGAGCAGAACCGGGCTGGACATGGGCCGTTATTATAGCGGATAAAGATAAATGGACCATGGCATGCCTGTCAGTCGTCGCAGATTCTGAAATCAAATATGTTGCACGAAGCAAGCAACCTGCTAAATCTCAACACGAGCCAACTGCCAACACTTAATGCTGCCAAGCTGTGCATAATGCATGACCGATCGTATTCATATTATTTATTAGTAATCCTCCAGTTAGTAGAATAAAAGGAGCTCAGTGAGTATGAGACATTATGAATTAGTTTTAATCATTTTAATCCCCCTTCAGAGCGGAGAACTTCACTATAGCAATATCATCTTTAAATCTACACTCTATGGACAAAAGTTTGTCTTTGTATGTGCTTGTTGAACTTCCCATTCCAGATTTAGTCCCCCTTTGGTGTTCCATTCTTCTGGGAAGGCTTTCTACTAGATTTTGGAGCGTGACTGTGGGGATTTGTGTATATTTGGCCATAAGAGCGTGAGTGAGGTCAGGCGTTGATGTCGGGTGAGGAGGTCTGGGGTGCAGTTCATCCCAAAGATGTGCAGTGGGGTTGAGGTCAGGGCTCTGTGTGGTCATCCACTCCTTGTCTTCAAACCATATCTTCATGGACCTCACTGTCATGCTGGGACTTTTTTGGCCTGTATGTTCGAATGAAAGGAAATTGTAATGCATCCCATACAACTGTGTTCCTCGACCTTTGTGCCAAAAGTCTGGGGAAGAACCACGTACAGGAGTGATGGCAAGGTGTCCAAATAATTTCTAAATGAACACTGATGGATTTACTGCCCATACCTGTACACATCCATATGTTATTTCCTGGATATTTACAACACCGAGTTCTCCTCACTGACGCTAAGCGCCATGAAATGCAATTACGCTAATAAACTTATATAATTGAGGGAAAAATCAGAGTGGCCATAAAAGTCTAACTACACACGACTTTACTCCATCTTTCTCCATCAATCTGACACATATTTTATTCCAGACCAATGGTAGGAATTATACATGCGAGAAAGAAATAGAGAAAGAAAGGTCTTTCTATTCATTTTATCATGCAGCTTACCAGTTTGCATTATGTGTTGATTAAGTACAACCTCTTTTTTGCAGTTTTGTATTTGCATTTAAAAAAAAAAAACAAAAAAAAAACAATTATTGACTTACTGAGATCAGCAACTCTCCTTCGAGTAAACAGGTTTTTCTCAGTGCATGTTGGAAATGTGTTGAGCGTTCTCGTCTGTGGTAACTGCACAAAAAGCTAGTGTGGAGTTGTGGAGCTTGTCGTGTGGAGTAATTTAGCAATAGCAATAACATCGGTGTGTGGAGGCTGAACGTGTGTAGTGTTGAATGTAACTGGCAATTTGAAAAGCAGACCGAGACCTTGCGTCACTCCAGCTGGCCAGGAATAGAAACCAGTGAGTGTGCTGATTGCTATTCTGCGTCTCACCACATGTACAGTAAGCATGTTAAAATCTTAAAAACCAACTGAAGATTTTCCATCTGCTTTGTCTAGGAGATTAAGACGAAGATGTGTGTATCCAACACCACTCGTTATCCGACGCTCCATCCAGCAGGCTTTGGTTCTGACCACCTGCATTCCTCCAGAGACTCGTTACCTCCCATAATAGTGAGAGGCCATGCTAAGTATGCTATATAGTCAGGCAAAGACTTGTGGTTTTCTAACTTCCTCCACCGTTTAGCCTTTCCCCTGAGGTTCCTGGCCCCAGACTCGGGCACGGCGGCAGTGTTTTGTGGCTGCCACCTTGGCAGGCCTCCATTAAAAATAAATGAAAAGTACACTGAGTGAAGCCACCTGTGGAGCTCCACTGTAAACACAGGGAGAGTTATTCTGTTTGAACAAATCAAAGTGATCAAACAGCTCGGCCGAAACGAGGGTGAGGGTGAGGCCGCCTCGTAATGGCTCTGACCCGCGATTTGGTCTTTTCCTCCCCGTGCACTGGAGGCATAAATGCAAGCATCCACTGTGGAAAATGAGCACTATACTGTCCATAAATCTCCCAATCATTTAGCACATTTTATAATTAGATAGTTTGGAGATTCTTTCACTAGCATTCGCATTAGCTGTTACGCTAGTTGATCTTTGATATAAAATAGCACTGAAACTACGTAGAAGTGAGTGAGAGTCACCTCCAAACACTATTGATTATTCAGGCTGGGCACAATGCTCTTTGCTCTACAAATCCACGCTGATCTTCTCGCCGCGGCTCTAGAGGAGGGGCCAGTTGGCCGTGGTCAGGTGTGCAGCAGTGATGGATTTGTCGGGGAGTGACTGACAAGTGATATGTCCACATTGCAATCTTGGCAGTGCTTCGTTCCCTGGAACAGGAAATTACTGCTAACAAAAAAAGAATGGCCGACTCTGACATGATGGTCAGAAATACATTTTGTGTTTGGTGGTGATGGGAAAGCACAGATCCTATCAAATCCCTTTTTTTTTTGAGAATTGATTTTGGAAAACTTTCCTTCCAGGTTGTTATGAAATACCCTGTGTATCTACATCATTTTTTTTTTTTTTTCCTTTCATGAGTGCATTTGACTAGTCAACATGACCAGGGCAGGAAATGCACACATAATCGTCATTGTCTGGCGGTTAAAAGACAATTAAGCTCCCTTACTGTGGCTGAAATAGCCCTGGGCTACGTCTGGGCTCTTTATGCCATTCAGTGGCTTGGCCTTTCAGCTGGAGGTGATGGCAGGAAATGAGTCGGTCCTAATGGACATGCCGCCTGTTCCTGCAGAGGGATTCTGGGATTGCTGAAGACAAGGGCTACGTGTCAGAATCACAGCATGGCGAAACAAATCAAACGCAAAGAAATATGCCCATCAGCTCTTGTCTGAAGGCTGTTTTTGCTCTTTGCTGCCATGTGATTTGACCTCAGACCTGGAACGGCATACACTTCAAGAGGAAAGCTAAAGAAAGATACTGCTAGACGTCTGACACAGTACATGTCAAGAGGAAAGCCAAAGAAAGATGCATCTAGATGTCTGGAACACTGTACACTTCAAGAGAAAAGCTAAAGAAAGATGCGGCTAGAAGTCTGAAACAGTACATGTCAAAAGGAAAGCTAAATAAAGATGGCGCTACAGTAGATGTGTGGAACAGTGTACACTTCAAGAGGAAAGCTAAAGAAAGATGCAGCTAAAAGTCAGTAGACTATTTTACCTTACCACAGTAATCCAGGTTACCTGCACCTATATGTGTACGTGCTCCTTCCATTGGTTTTTATCCGTGATTGCAATAATCTTTTCAGACTAAAGTATTGTCAGTGGACTGGAAAGAATCTTGGTGAGGTTCACCAATGTACGTACTGTTGACAAAGAGGCATTTTGCTTGCATCCCTTATCCAGGGATGACTTCATTCTCATCCATAGGGCACGAGATGTCACTAAATGAGCTCGAAAATGATGTTAATCATACGATACTACATTTACACACACACCGGATCAGAACAACTATGGGGGATTTTGCTATAACCTACATGTTAGACACCAGCATGGTGTTCGGCCCTCCTGTACAGTTCCTGAGACTCATGGAATCTTTACCAAAGTGCATTGAAGATGTTCTAGTTGGCTTGGGATGCCCCAACACCTTGGTTAATCCTTCAACACCCTTTATCTATATATCCAGTAGTTCTGGCATTCCTAACAACAAATGTTTAGATTTCCATGTGTCTGCTTTCAGAATTGACGCTCTCCATATGTCAAGAAAATCAATGGTCTGTGGTTGGTCACTTGCAACATCAATCAAATGACCCTTTACTTTGAATGTGGGGGTTCGTGGCCATGTGAAGTGACACAAACTTCAAGACTTTCTAGCTACTGCTGGAAGTCTGGCTTGAGGACTAGATTAGCAGTGACCCTAGTTGATCTTATACCAAGCAGCCTTTCCCAATACTTTAAAACAGCAGATGACTAAAATGAACTTGACAACAAGAACAATGGCCTTTCTGAAGCACTAAGTGATAGCAGTGGGTGAACCAATTTGCTGATTCTGCTTACAGTCCTATGGCGTAGGTGAGCCTGTCAGGGTAGATCGGCTGGCCTTTCTCTGAGCAGCTCTAATGCCTACACCACCTCTCTGGGCAGTCATTGGTCACCTTGGACAGCAGGGGGGTAAAAACCCTGAGGAGACAACTGCTACTTCTTACTGTCGCCTTGGTTGAATGACGCGTATTCTTTGCTTGCATATACAGTATTTATGTCTGGGAGAGATTGTACAATGTCTGGGGCATCCTGTCCTTCTCAGCATGCTAGCTTTCAGCCAGAAGAGGCAACATTCAGGCACAACAACTTACCCTGTAAATAGGATGACTTTCCTGAATGTCTGAGCCTCCCTAAATTCGTCTGCATTAACTTAATCCACCACATTCTTCTGCTGACTGGGCAATGAAAAACAGACAAAACAGAAATTTACATAATCAGATCACGTCTCCGGTGTCTGCTCGGTCTTATTCATTTCAGCATGGCTGGATGTACGGTTATCAGTTCACATCTGCAGGCCTGATGAGAATGATGAGCAGGGAATCCAAACAATTTTATGTGTTTACTCTGAATTGTTGTAAACATCCAGACATTAACGCCAGGGATGCCCCCTGGAACCCGCAGCAGTATAAGCGAATAATCTCAACACTTGCTAACCAAGCAGAATCAAAATCCTCAAGAATGCACAGAATTTGAATACTACACCATTGCACGTTTTACAAACCTGACAACTTTTTTCCCCCAGTCTGATAACAGGGAAATCGTCAGATAAGGCTTCTCTTGAGCATATAATAGTGACTTTTTATTTCTAAATGTGACATTTTGTTGATAAGATCAGAAATGATACCACCATAACTATCATTAAAACCCTAGGAATGCTCAGCCCTATTTTAGGTGCTGCTCCAAATGTGTGATGTGTTGCATTTTTCACACGGGGTGCCAAAGGGGTTCAACTAATTATGTATAAGAAAAGGTTGCATTTGCAGAATATCTGATGCAGTGATGCAAAATTCATACATCATGCAATTTTATGAGTAGTGGTATGAGTAGTAGTAGTAGTAGTATGAGTAGTAGTAGTAATAGTAGTAGTAGTGGTGGTGGTATGAGTAGGAGTAGTTTGAGTAGTAGTAGTGGTAGTAGTAGTATGAGTAGTAGTGGTTGTATGAGTAGTGGTATGAGTAGAAGTAGTAGTACGAGTTAGTAGTAGTGGTGGTAGTAGTAGTATGAGTGGTAGTATGAGTGGTAGTACGAGTAGTAGTAGTAGTGGTGGTAGTAGTGGTATGAGTGGTAGTATGAGTGGTAGTACGAGTAGTAGTAGTAGTAGTGGTGGTAGTAGTAGTATGAGTGGTAGTACGAGTAGTAGTAGTAGTGGTGGTAGTAGTAGTATGAGTGGTAGTATGAGTGGTAGTACGAGTAGTAGTAGTAGTGGTGGTAGTAGTGGTATGAGTAGTTGCAGTAGTGGTAGTATAAGTAGTGGTATGAGTAGTAGTAGTGTACGTTAGTAGTAGTAGTATGAGGAGGAGTAGTAGTAGTAGTAGTATGAGTTAGTAGTACTGGTAGTAGTAGTGATTAGTAGTAGTAGTAGTATGAGGAGTAGTAGTAGTAGTAGTAGTATGAGTTAGTAGTAGTAGTAGTAGTAGTGGTAGTAATGGTAGTAGTAGTGTGAGTTAGTAGTACTGGTAGTAGTAGTAGTAGTAATGGTAGTAGTAGTAGTAGTAGTATGAGTTAGTAGTAGTGGTAGTAGTAGTAATGGTAGTAGTAGTAGTAGTATGAGTTAGTAGTAGTGGTAGTAGTAGTAATGGTAGTAGTAGTAGTATGAGTTAGTAGTAGTAGTAGTAGTAGTATGAGTTAGTAGTAGTGGTAGTAGTAGTGATTAGTAGTAGTAGTAGTATGAGTTAGTAGTAGTGGTAGTAGTAGTAATGGTAGTAGTAGTAGAAGTATGAGTTAGTAGTAGTGGTAGTAGTAATAATGGTAGTAGTAGTAGTATACATTAGGAGTCCTCCAGGTTGAGATATTCTCAGTTGATCAGTTTTCTGTGAGTGCTGAAATGGTTGAAGCTGTCCTATCTGCTCTGACTGATCTCATTATAATCCTGAGCATTTAAAGAGTCATATGCTTCCCTGTCTGAAGGCTCCGCTGTTTAAAAGACGTCCAGTGGAACCATCATTTCTATATTCCTCTCAGCTACATCACCATATCTTTTTCCCCTTACTCTTCTATTAGAGACAGAAAAAAGTAATTTAGTAGAGAAATAGGCTATAGCTACCATTGGCTGTGGGAGATAAAGATGCTTCCTTTTCCTCGCTCTGGGGCCAAGAGGGGAATTATGGGATGGCGGGGTGTGACTGGAGCTCATCTGCAGTATGGCTGGACTTACACAGACGCAGTTCCTATAAGCTTTCAGAGGTCCATCTGTCACCATTTACTAAATAAGCTAAGAGCAAACACTAGCAGGCTGCAGCTGGGGCGGACATTGTGAATTCATTTCCTCCAGGCAGAAACAATGCGATCACACTAAAAACTGGCCAGAGGAGAGCCACCTCATGAAAGCATGAAGATGTCATTCCAACTTTAGAAATATGCAGAATAACAGAAAGATGGGAAGTGAGAGGAACGCTCCTGAGTCTGCTTCTATTTGGAGGCGAAGATTGATGATCTGTGTCCTCCTGTGCGAAATGTCTCGTGCATTTGATTTCCATCCATTAGGTGGGGTTTCGTCTGGGTGTGGAACGACTCTAATTAATTACATTACAGCGGGAAAATTCATTAGCATGGCCAATGTTCCAGCCCTTTAATGCCCTTCACACACACACCCCCACACACCTATACATGTATATTAATCATGATCGTAGTTTGCTGGATAACTCAAACACAACTGATTAGTAATTTCTATATATAGTAACTTAACACATCTGAGGAAAATGTCGCTATACAATTCTGGTCTCATTTTCATTCACATTCCATATACACTGAAGCTGAGTAATACATGTAAAAGCTATGTACAGCTAGCACAGTGTAATTACAGACAAAATTTCAGTCATACCGTGCCTTTTCTTACTAATTTATCTGAGGTAAATGTTCATATTCCTGATAGATTCATCTTATTTCCACTGTCACTATACCTAAACATATTCCGTATAAAAGACTTAACATCTCTACGCTAGATAAATCATTAACCTCGGTCGTTAGCTTGCTTAAGTTCGGCTATTTCCTAACCGCCTCGTAAAAGTTTCCCCGTGTTTTCTCAAACGACCTGAACAAGTGTGTTTACTTTCCCACGCCGCTAGAACAGGTGAGTGGAGGGTAACACTTTGTCCCACCTTGAATTCCATGTTAAATTCTTTTATGCTTTTTTAAATATAATAAGCAAATGACAATTTCTGAATACATGATTTAAAAATTCACTTGTTAAATAAGATGAATATGTAAACAATATTTTTGAATCAATAATTTAACGATGCAAAGCTTGTACCTAACTACTGTGTTCATCTGGAAAACGTCTTCTATTATTGGTTGATTTTTCGGCCATACTGAGAAACCTCTTATCAGTGTATAGAGCTCTATATAACGCTCTTATCTTGCTGTATACTGTACTTCCTTCTCTTATGACTGGCTCTTGTACACACCCCTGTCACTCAGGCTTGACTGTCCTGTAGATAAATCGCATGATGGGAAATCCATCACCACACACACACACACACACACACAGCAACCTGATGTGGCCACACACCTGGTAATAACCTGGCATTCACATTGCTGTAGTTACGATAACACACATGACCGGAAGTTTAATAATCCTAACAACAAGCCTAATACCTTCTGAACACGGGTCTCTTTCTGGATTTGAATATTTTGGGGACAAAACTAGACAAATCAATAAGTCTCACTGCTGTCAGCCCTTTTTGGCTGCCTGAATGTGAACTGAAGACTAATTCCATATTCATAGCTTGGTTATGTACTAATGAGTCTCCTTGTCACATGATGAAGAGGAGCAGGGTATGTGTGTGTGTGTTTGTGGGGGGGGGGGGGGGGGGGGTATGGAGGCTCAGTGATAAGAGTCTCACACTGGGGAGGGAGAAGTGCTGTACTGCTGCTCCAGGAGAATAAAATGGATCGATCTGTTTATGTTAACTAGTTAAGAACAGCACAAATGTGGAACAGAGAGAGAGAGAGAGAGAGAGAGAGAGAGAGAGAGAGAGAGAGAGAGAGGATAAGCAAACAGGAAGATGTGGATCACAAGGAAGAGCGATGGAAGGCCTGCTGGATGCAGTGGGATGGAAAGGAAACAGAAAATGGAAAAACAGCCTTCAACGTGAAAAGTGAGCCCACTTTGAAATGTCACAACTTAAATGTCAGCCATGCTGACGGGTTTCAGCAGCTGTTTGCACACAGACCATGGATAGTTACGATAAAGCTGGAGAAATAAACAAAGCTATTAATAACCTCCTCTATCTGTCGGTCTTCAGGCTGTTTGCACGTTTACTGACATCACACTATTCACACATTCGTCCTGGTCTCGGTCCTGAGCCATGCAGTTGTGCAGTGATGTATGGATTCGGGGCAGCGAGTGTGGAAACATGAGTGAGAAAGGCGGTCTCTAAATCCTGCCTCGTTTCATCCGTCAACCTTCCTGGTGTTAAAGCTGGCTTTAAAAATTCTTAAAAGAGGTGGCCAGAGACCTAGCCAGAAATACTGTGACAGCTAATATATATATATATATATATATATATATATATATATATATATATATATTTTCAAATGACTGAATATTATTTTGACAAACTTATTAAAGCCTTTAATGATTAAAAAAAGGCTTTTTTTTTAAATAATCGGCAAAACTGCAATAAATTATGAAGTGTGTGTGTGAGAGAGAGAGATGTGTGTGTGTATGTGTGTGAGTGAGAGATGTGTGCATGTGCGAGAAGTGTATGATGTGTGTGTGTGTGTGTGTGTGTGTGAAGCCTGTAAACTTTACAGCCTGATGTGTGTGATGCCTAGTGTGTGTGATATGTGTGTGTATGTGTGTGTGTGATGCCTGTAAAGTGTGTGATGTGTGTGTGTGTGATGCCTGTAAAGTGTGTGATGTGTGTGTGTGTGTGATGCCTGTAAAGTGTGTGATGTGTGTGTGTGTGTGATGCCTGTAAAGTGTGTGATGTGTGTGTGCGTGTGTGTGTGATGCCTGTAAAGTGTGTGATGTGTGTGTGTGATGCCTGTAAAGTGTGTGATGTGTGTGTGTGATGCCTGTAAAGTGTGTGATGTGTGTGTGTGATGCCTGTAAAGTGTGTGATGTGTGTGTGTGATGCCTGTAAAGTGTGTGATGTGTGTGTGCGTGTGTGTGATGCCTGTAAAGTGTGTGATGTGTGTGTGTGTGATGCCTGTAAAGTGTGTGATGTGTGTGTGTGATGCCTGTAAAGTGTGTGATGTGTGTGTGTGATGCCTGTAAAGTGTGTGATGTGTGTGTGTGATGCCTGTAAAGTGTGTGATGTGTGTGTGTGATGCCTGTAAAGTGTGTGATGTGTGTGTGTGATGCCTGTAAAGTGTGTGATGTGTGTGTGTGATGCCTGTAAAGTGTGTGATGTGTGTGTGTGATGCCTGTAAAGTGTGTGATGTGTGTGTGTGATGCCTGTAAAGTGTGTGATGTGTGTGTGCGTGTGTGTGATGCCTGTAAAGTGTGTGATGTGTGTGTGTGTGATGCCTGTAAAGTGTGTGATGTGTGTGTGTGATGCCTGTAAAGTGTGTGATGTGTGTGTGTGATGCCTGTAAAGTGTGTGATGTGTGTGTGTGATGCCTGTAAAGTGTGTGATGTGTGTGTGTGATGCCTGTAAAGTGTGTGATGTGTGTGTGTGATGCCTGTAAAGTGTGTGATGTGTGTGTGTGATGCCTGTAAAGTGTGTGATGTGTGTGTGTGATGCCTGTAAAGTGTGTGATGTGTGTGTGTGATGCCTGTAAAGTGTGTGATGTGTGTATGTGATGCCTGTAAAGTGTGTGATGTGTGTGTGTGATGCCTGTAAAGTGTGTGATGTGTGTGTGTGTGTGATGCCTGTAAAGTGTGTGATGTGTGTGTGTGTGTGTGTGATGCCTGTAAAGTGTGTGTGTGTGTGTGTGAGATGCCTGTAAAGTGTGTGATGTGTGTGTGTGATGCCTGTAAAGTGTGTGATGTGTGTGTGTGATGCCTGTAAAGTGTGTGTATGTGATGCCTGTAAAGTGTGTGATGTGTGTGTGATGCCTGTAAAGTGTGTGATGTGTGTGTGTGATGCCTGTAAAGTGTGTGATGTGTGTGTGTGATGCCTGTAAAGTGTGTGATGTGTGTGTGTGTGTGTGATGCCTGTAAAGTGTGTGATGTGTGTGTGTGATGCCTGTAAAGTGTGTGATGTGTGTGTGTGATGCCTGTAAAGTGTGTGATGTGTGTGTGTGATGCCTGTAAAGTGTGTGATGTGTGTGTGTGTGTGTGATGCCTGTAAAGTGTGTGATGTGTGTGTGTGATGCCTGTAAAGTGTGTGATGTGTGTGTGTGATGCCTGTAAAGTGTGTGATGTGTGTGTGCGTGTGTGTGATGCCTGTAAAGTGTGTGATGTGTGTGTGTGATGCCTGTAAAGTGTGTGATGTGTGTGTGTGATGCCTGTAAAGTGTGTGATGTGTGTATGTGATGCCTGTAAAGTGTGTGATGTGTGTGTGTGATGCCTGTAAAGTGTGTGATGTGTGTGTGTGTGTGATGCCTGTAAAGTGTGTGATGTGTGTGAGATGCCTGTAAAGTGTGTGATGTGTGTGTGTGTGTGATGCCTGTAAAGTGTGTGATGTGTGTGTGTGATGCCTGTAAAGTGTGTGATGTGTGTGTGTGATGCCTGTAAAGTGTGTGATGTGTGTGTGTGTGTGTGATGCCTGTAAAGTGTGTGATGTGTGTGAGATGCCTGTAAAGTGTGTGATGTTTGTGTGTGATGCCTGTAAAGTGTGTGTATGTGATGCCTGTAAAGTGTGTGATGTGTGTGTGATGCCTGTAAAGTGTGTGATGTGTGTGTGTGATGCCTGTAAAGTGTGTGATGTGTGTGTGTGATGCCTGTAAAGTGTGTGATGTGTGTGAGCGTGTGTGTGATGCCTGTAAAGTGTGTGATGTGTGTGTGTGTGTGATGCCTGTAAAGTGTGTGATGTGTGTGAGATGCCTGTAAAATGTGTGATGTGTGTGTGTGATGCCTGTAAAGTGTGTGATGTGTGTGTGATGCCTGTAAAGTGTGTGATGTGTGTGTGTGATGCCTGTAAAGTGTGTGATGTGTGTGTGTGATGCCTGTAAAGTGTGTGATGTGTGTGTGTGATGCCTGTAAAGTGTGTGATGTGTGTGAGCGTGTGTGTGATGCCTGTAAAGTGTGTGATGTGTGTGTGTGTGTGATGCCTGTAAAGTGTGTGATGTGTGTGTGTGATGCCTGTAAAGTGTGTGATGTGTGTGTGTGATGCCTGTAAAGTGTGTGTATGTGATGCCTGTAAAGTGTGTGATGTGTGTGTGTGATGCCTGTAAAGTGTGTGATGTGTGTGTGTGTGTGATGCCTGTAAAGTGTGTGTGTGTGTGTGAGATGCCTGTAAAGTGTGTGTGTGTGTGTGTGATGCCTGTAAAGTGTGTGATGTGTGTGTGTGATGCCTGTAAAGTGTGTGATGTGTGTGTGTGATGCCTGTAAAGTGTGTGTATGTGATGCCTGTAAAGTGTGTGATGTGTGTGTGTGTGTGTGTGTGTGATGCCTGTAAAGTGTGTGATGTGTGTGTGTGTGTGTGTGTGTGATGCCTGTAAAGTGGGTGGTGTGTGTGTGTGTGTGTGTGATGCCTGTAAAGTGTGTGATGTGTGTGTGTGTGTGTGTGTGATGCCTGTAAAGTGTGTGATGTGTGTGTGTGATGCCTGTAAAGTGTGTGTGTGTGTGTGTGTGTGATGCCTGTAAAGTGTGTGTGTGTGTGTGTGTGATGCCTGTAAAGTGTGTGTGTGTGATGCCTGTAAAGTGTGTGTATGTGTGTGTGATGCCTGTAAAGTGTGTGATGTGTGTGTAGATGTGATGCCTGTAAAGTGTGTGATGTGTGTATGTGTGTGAGAAGTGAGAGATGTGTGTGTGAGATGTGTGTGTGAGTGATTCATGTGTGATGAAGTGTGTGAGGTGAATAATTGTACAGTAGACTGTAAACACTTTAGCTCTCATATCAGAACTTAAATAAAACACACGGCCGCGACTGACATCACCAGACACCCACTGACCGTCAGACACAGGACCTGAGCAGCTCGTCTCTCGCTCCAGTGAGCGTCACGCAGAACTGCAACACAAACATCTTTCAGGCTTGATCACTTTGCACAGTGTCTCATTTGTAGATCTGACTGACACACACACACACACACACACACACACTCATTGTGACAGACGTGTCAATAATTCTACAGCATGAGTGTGTGACACACGAGTCCGAGTACAAGGTCAATCCATTTCCTCTTTAGTTGCACCTGTAACACACACACACACACACACACACACACACACACTAATCCATAATCTCATCGAGCTGCCGTCCTTTCTGATCAAAAAGCAAGGCCGAGACCTCAGCTGAAGTTTGATCCCGGAGGTGAACATGCTGAAATAATGCAGGATGATGTGGGCTTCAGCTGAACTTCTATACCGTTGAACAGTTGCTCTGAAAGCCGCGCAGTTCCACCTCACTACAGCACACGAGCAAGAACCTTCTAGCGTCCTGTTTATATGTCGATATTCACAGCCGCTGCTTGAGAAATCGCCATGGAAATGGAGGGGAAGGCGATAAATAAATAAACAAACAAACACTTAAAAATGTGAGTCGGTATTTGAGCACGTAGAGAAAAGAAAAGTTACGAGTCAGTTGTCAGAATTCATCAGTGTATAAAGCAAACAATAAATAAACGAAATAAAGAAATAAATGTTTTTTTTTTTAAAAGCTATATTTGGGAGTCAGTATTGGAGTATGCAAAGAAAACAAAATAAAAATCAGACAGACAGACAGACTGAATGAGAGAAGAATAAGGCTGAATCAGTGAGCCAGTATTTGCATACGGAAAGAAAAAAAGAAAAAAAAAAAAAAAAAAAAAAAAAAAAAAAAAAAACAAAACCTGTTCATAGCAGAGTACAAAAAGAAAACAAGAAAGAAAGAAAGGTGATTTTAAAAAAGCCGAAATTTTGAGTCAGTGTTTAAATATGTAAACAAGATATTAAATAAATAAATACATAAATAAACATTCATGAATAACTTTAAAAAGTAAAATAAATGAAAAATATCTGAATATGTAATTTGAAAAAAAAAAAAGGAGAAAAAAAAAGCGACCAAGACATTAAAAAAAAAAAAGGGTTAAAAAGACGTTAGACGTTGGGTGTTATTCGGCATCTGAGCATGTAAGGAAAATAAAAGAGGAAGGAAAAAGGGGGAAGAAAACAAGAAAAGAAAAACAATTTTAAAAAAGCAGAATGTGTCAGTACTCGAGTATAAAATAAAAATGAATCAATCATTCAGATAAACAAAAACAAACAGAATCAGTAAATCAGTATTGGATTATGTAAAGGAAACAACAAACATATAGTATGTTTTTTTTTTTTTTTAAAAAAGCAGAATTTGTGCATAAATATTGGACTATTTAAAGAAACCCACAAGGCCAAAATGGTGTCAATTTATTGTTTTTTTAATTTCTCTCTCTCTCTCTCTCTCTCAAATGACTTGTCCTTTAAGAGACGTGCAGCATGGCGTAAACCCCAGTCGAACTCAGAGCACCAAATTTAATCTGCACAGAAAACAGGAATAGATGATTAGCTTGATCCTGGACACGTCTAGTCAGATACCATCGAGTGGCAGCGGGAGCCGCAGTGGAGCGGACTTCATTAATGACCGAGCACGACCGCAGTGAAACACGACGTCTGCGTCTGAACGCTAAAGCGGGACGCCGCCGCTGCAGGACGAGATAAGAGCAAAGATGCTGAAAAGCGTCGCAAAATCAAAAGACGGAATTATAAACCGTGATTATAAAACAGGAGCGGGCCGGGCGAGGTGAAGCTGTTCGGGGGGGTTTTTGAGCTGAGAGCTTCGTCAGCGGAAACGAGACAGAATGGAACGTTAATAAAGCACTCAAGACACCCGAGGCTCTCGAACGGAAGCTGAACGAGTCGTCTCTTTTGCCCCGGGGCTATTAACCCACTGACCTGCTGTCTGGGACGACCAGAGGTAGATAATAGAGAGTGTGTATTAGAGATGTCTGTCTCCACCAGGGGCTCCACTGTGCCGAGGGGTGGATCCGTCTCACTTCCTGTTCCACAGCACTGCCCTGAGGCGACACAACATCCCCGAAGCTGTAGCCAGTGTTAAAGCACTCATGAATAACAGCGCAGAGGAGCTGGCTGGCTTTTCCAATCTCTCAAACTGACACTAAATTAAACTCGTATAAATTACTCAGACTCCTCTTTAATAATAAGCCTTCTAAGAAGCGTGAATAGATGACAAAAGATGGCATGCCCACACCATGCTCAGCATCCTAATGAGATTTACATGCAGGTTAGGATTCCTGGGTGTGCCATGAAAGGAACAGCACAGATCAAAATGATTAAAATGCTCAGGAAGGACAAACCAAGACTGTGTCAGAATTATATTTATAATTCACATTATTACCCTTCTTCTTCTTCTTATTATTATTATTATGATAATAAGAGGAGAGTCCAGGAGTAACTTCAATGTGCGTAAGTAATTATTGTAGATGTCAAAGTTAAACGTAGTACGTTTCAGATCAAAGTCCTTCATGAACAACTGCAGGAGGTGAAAGCAGTTCATATTCGAAACACAAACTGATCATTAATAACCAGTGGAAAGGAGAAATCCTTCAGATTAGGGTTTGAGTGCTTTTACAGTATGGCAACCCAGTCGAAAAACGTCACAGATTCATGGTATTAATCAAGTATTTGGTGGTTAGTAGATAGCAATGTTTGCCTCGCACTTGGGGGCTCAAATCCACATCTCCGGAGTTTGCACGCGACAGACAAGCGATGTAGGCAGACTGGCATTTCCAAATTGTCCGTAGTGTGTGAACGTGTGTGATTGTGCCCTGCGATGGGTTGGCACCCCGTCCAGGGTGTCCCCCGCCTCGTGACCCGAGTTCCGTGGGATAGGCTCCAGGCTCCTCACGACCCTGTATAGAATAAGCGGCGTGGAAAATGGATGGACGGATGGATCGATGAATAGAAACACATATTATGAGATACAGCACACTTTATTTTGGTCGATATTGGCGTTCCAGACATCATTTCCAACGGACATTTCGATCATCGAACTTGCGATCCATCGCGATAGTTGCTGGAATGTTGGAACGCATCTGCGATTCCAGATACTATCGTCAATCGCCCCAAGCCTGGTGCACTGAAAAACAAACCGAACTAATGTGGCTTGTAAATGGTCTGCACTTATATAGCGCTTTTTAAGCTTAGCGGTTCTACAAAGCGCTTTACGCTGTTTCTCATTCACACACACAAACACACCAATGGTAGCAGAGCTGCCATGCAAGGCACTAGCTTATCACCGGGAGCACCTTGGGGTTCAGTGTCTTGCCCCAGGACACTACGGCATGTGGAGTCATGTGGTCCGGGAATCGAACCGCCAACCCTACGATTAGTGGACAACCCGCTCTACCACCTGAGCCATTTTTACAGGGCTAAAGGGTTTACAATGCAGTCATGGAGAAACGGATGGTGCTGTAGTGTGATTAAGGGTGGGTCCAGACGGACAGGGTTCTATACTCCAACTTTTTTGGTGAGGTAACCATTCTGACCATTCTGATGGTACAAAAGCGTGCAACAAAACCCATCAGCCGGCCTCCTTCTGGTTTCTCTGACGTACACCTGATCTGCGGGCATCTCTTTCGGTACAGACAATAAACAACTTCATTGGCTTTATTAATAAACTTGACCGACTGCATGCCAAAGTACCGCAGTTACTCTTGGGTTGATCATTTAATTCGCTCCTCACAGACACGGTTTGCTCTCTCCGGAAAACGACAAACACATCTCCGACTCTCAAAGCCTTATTATCTCTGGAGTAGCTGAAACCGATTTACTCAATGTGGGCTTGACTTAATGAGAAAGGTCTTACTTGGAAAGAAAACACAAAAGGAAACATAACAAAAGAGCAATTGAAATTTCTTCAGAAGCCTTTCATATTCACCCAACATCTTAAACCGATTTGGGGAAATAACGAATCGGCGTCATCGCTGGCTGAACTGTGTTCAACTGGATTAAAGACACCACTAATGCAAACCCACTGGTACAAAATGATACAGCCATGGTGGAAATCCAAGCAAATCCATTTTGTATGTACATGATATGTGCGGAAACATGATTTATCCTCCGCCAGGAAACCTGAGTCATCTCTGCTCTATAGGAACCTTAATGGTACATTAATGGCGTTTAGTGGAACGGCGCATCTGCTACAGGACGTAACTGTAATGTTAAATAAACTCCGTCCGTTCGAGCTACACCTCTGATGCAGCTTCCCTCAGCTTCTTCAGAGAAGAAAACGACAAAAGAAACCAGCTACGGCTTCACCTGCGGTGTTGCATGAAGACTGATGAAGGAAAGAAAAAGGGGGTGCTCAATTTCCAGGCATCTGCTGCACCAAAATTGGTTGAGGTTTTGAGAGGTTCTTCTTGTCGGAGGCAGCTTTGCAAGGGGTCCCCTGTGATCTATTATGGATCAAATATCAAAGCCCGTGATGGACAGTCAGGCAGTCAGAGTGCTTAATAACCGGGAGAGCACTAGGATGAAAATTATGTGTAATGATAAGTCCATCATGTTAAAAAAAAAAAAAATACACACACACACACACACACACACACACACACACAAAAAAAAAAACCTAGATCACATCCTGCCTAATGCGCAGAGATAAAATAAATCAGATCAAAGAGTTCCTAGTCTTAGTGAAATCTCAGCATCTACTTGAGCTGAAATATCCAACATGGTTATACTCATCCACACACACACACACAACGTACACAATATCCAGCTGCTCTCATAATCCTGCCATCTGATATAATGAGATAATCTCCACTAATCGGTTCTTGAGTGATTCACTTTGGCTCGTAGATTGACCGCTGAGTGAAATAGGGGCACAATCCTGTTATAATCTCACACACAAAAGATAGGACTGACTGAAAATATCTAAGATTATCCGCCAATAACACTGACCTTGCTACTGGTACTGTCGGTGCCTTGGCTCCTTCCAAAACCACGAAATATATCCTGAAGACGTGAACGCGGAACTCCACGTCGCATCTACAATACTACTTTTTCCCTGTTTAATGGCCAAATGAAATACGAAAAAGGTCCAGGGAATATGAATATTCATGATATGCAAATTGGAAAAACATTGGCTAACCTTAACACAGCATCTACAATAATCCTAATTTTTTTCCAGATTTATGTTAGTTTGTTTGATATCATTGTTTATATCCAACAAACAACAAACAGCCAGGGCCTATGAACATGCATGGTTCCTTAAGGTTCCTTAAGTATCCCTTAACATGGATTTTTAACCACTGAACATTTTAAAGTACCAATTTAAATCTACAGTAATATGATTTTTCAAAGTTTTTTTTCCCCTCAATATTAAAAAATGGCAAGTATATGAATATGCAAATAAAAACATGTTCCTCAAGAATCCCTAAACATGAATTTTAAACTACTTAACATTAACTACTCGTAATGTAGAATCTCCAATACCAGTTTTGTTTTCACAAATTTTAAAAAAAAAATCCTTAAATAAATAAATAAATAAACAAACAAATAAATAGCCAAGGCTTATGAATATGCATGATATGCAAATTAAAATGGGTCACATGTTCCTTAAGGGTCTCTAAACATGAATTCTAAACCTTGGCTACATCTTAACATACAAACTACAATAAGAAATCTTTCGGAATGTTTTTGCCAAAATAAACTAAGCAAAAATAAAAAATTGTCCTGGCCTATGAATATGTAAGATATGCAAATTAGTACTGAATACATGTTCCTTAAGTGTCCCTAAACATAAATGTTATACCACTGAACATTAGCTAATCTCCATACACTTTTACAGTATTTTCACTTTTTTTTTTTGTTCAGTGTCCAAAACACAATGAAAAATAGTCAGCACTTATGAATATGCAAGATATGCAAATTAGAAATGCCCTCATGTTTCTAACAGCCAGCTGGTTAGTTACCTCTTGGTAAACTAGCTCGCATATATCACACGCACGGATGAGTGGGATTTCTGTACAGTATCTGAATGTCAATGTGCACCGTCTTCTTCTTAGCATTTTAATTAACAGCCAAATCGTTCAAAACCGTCACCAGTAATGTTAGCCGCGTTAGCCGACTAGCACGTAGGTTCTGTGGCTAGAATGTTCCGTCAGTCGTAGATTTAAACTGAGGTCATACAAAGAGCTTCCTGAGAAGTCCTGGGATAGTCTCAGTTAACAAATATCACCCATACACCTGATGAAAATGGAGGAATCATCAAGTGCAAAAAGAGTTAGCATTAAAAATAAATAAAATAAATAAATAAATAAATAAATATATAAATATATAAAATTTTAAACATCACAAATGCAGGGCCACTTGGATAACTAATGCCATCTGAAATGAGAGATAAAGTGAAGACACGATTCCAGGACTGGCACAAAGTCAATGTCAAGGAGCCATTGTTTAAAAAGTTCATTTCAAATAGCTTCATTTCATGCTGTCTGTTTTACATTAATGACATTAATTATGAAGTGGAGAGACTCAGCAGTGTGAAACGACGGCCTGTGACTTTCACACTCTGGTCTGTTTTGATAAAAGATTGCTCCGTAACCCGTCTCACCTTGAGGAGGAGCACAAACCAATGAAACGTTCCCCGCAGAGCAGTCTCCAGAGGCTCGACTTTGCTATCAGTGGTTTGTCAGTGATGATCAGCTCTATAAAACATTTACTCTGCGGGCAGGAGGAGGGGTTGGCACGCGACAGGTACAACTATTCAGAACGGAAAGTGAATTTGGCAGAGTTGCTGTGTCCTGCGAGGTCTCGGCATTGAACGAATTGTTGCGGAGTTGATTGGCTTTGGCAAATCGAGGGAGTTGGCACTGGATGGAATTGATAGCGCTGCGCTGGAACATCACTAATCTATCGTTGCTACTCCAAACCCTACTGCTGATGAAGCGAGCTGAAGTTGGAGATGTTCCGCGTAGCAGCGCTGGTTTTATTGACTGCGGTACGGGACGCGCCTGCCAGTGCAGCTAATAAAGTCAGCTGACGCAGCAGCTTTTAATGTGTCCCCGGACCACACGTGATATCGATTAGCGCTCGTATCTCTAACATCTCCGCCTGTTAGGAACGCCTACACTGCACCGCACAGCCGCACATACACGCCATGATCAATGCTGCTACTGAGTCAGAGAGAGAGAGAGAGAGAGAGAGAGAGAGAGAGAGAGAGACATATAGACAGGAAGAGAAAGACGGACGCAGAGGAAGAAAGAAAGAAAGAAAGAAAAAGAAATGCCAAAGACTTGGAGATAGAGACAGACAAAGAGACAGAGAGAGAGAGAGACCAAGAAAAAGATACATACAGACAGAAAGACGTAGTGAGAGAAAGTAGAACGAGAGAGATGCAGAAAGTGAAAGATAGAGAGCACTCAGAGAAAGAAAGAAATGCCAAAGATGTAGAGATAGAGACAGAGAGACAGACAGAGAAAGAGAGAGAACATGCAGAGAAAGAAAGAAAGAAAGAAATGCCAAAGACTTAGAGATAGAAACTGACAGACAGAGAGAAAGAGACAGATAGACAGGAAGAGAGAGACAGACAGAGAAAGAGAGAGAGCATGCAGAGAAAGAAAGAAAGAAAGAAAGAAATGCCAAAGACTTGGAAATAGAGACAGACAGAGAGAGAGAGAGAGAGAGAGACACAGAGACAGATAGACAGGAAGAGAGAGACAGACAGACAGAAAGCATGCCGAGGAAGAAAGAAAGAAAGAAATGCCAAAGACTTCGAGATAGAGAGACAGACAGAGAGAGAGAGAGAGAGTATGCAGAGGATGAAAGAAAAGAAAGAAAGAAAGAAAGAAGCTAGGCTGAGTGAGACAGAGGGACACTGACAGACAGTGAGACCAAGAGAGAGACAGAGAGAGATAGTAATAGAAAGAGAGAGGCAGTCAAAAGAGAAAGAGAGAGATTCACAGAGAGAGAAAGTAAGACATATGAAGTGAACTGTCCGAGTCGATGTAAGCGATTCTGTGAGCTCTGAAAGGTTTTCGGTGATATGAACGTGATGGCAGCTCACAGCGGTATGTGGACTGATAGGGAGTCAGTGCAGCCTGCAGAAAAACCACTCAGGGTTTGCAAGAATGTCATGAAGCCAAACACTCCGGCTGATTACTGAGTAAATCTGAGCGTAAATCTGAGAGTAAATCTGAGGAGAAGGCTGAATATTGGCACTGGTTGACTGAGCTGGAGCTGCGTAAGTGTTTGGGATGTGTGATGACTAAAAGCCTCCAGCATGAACTCTTACATCTTATCATTCTTATATTCCCACTCGACTCCACTGTACTCTTAATCCCAGCTCTCCTCCATCAACCCTTCCTCATTCCCTCTCGGTGTTATCATTTCCGTCAACTCGTATTGAAAGTGGAGGAGATAGACAGAGAGATGGATGAAGAATACCGAAGGCTGGCTTTTTTTCATCCACAGAAAACACTCCGGTGTGTGATTGATCACAGAAAGCAGGATGGAGAAGGGAGGAACTGCAAAGGGAACAAAAAGCCTTTTTGCGCTGACAACGGGGCGGTGCTGTTCTCAGGTCAGGTGACTGATCCTGAAATGCTGCAAGATTTTGTACAACAAAAGAGCTGTTTCTCAATCACCAATAGTGCGTTAGTTCCAGCATCAAGACCAAGACATCTGGAATTAAGAACCAGTGACATTAAGGAAGCTTGGAGGAGTTTAAGGAGAAAACCTTAAACACATTTGATTACATAATGGATTGGTGGTAGGCTAGTTTATAAAAAGGTTCACTGGTTTTTCCGGAACCAATTCATGCTCTAGCTCCAGCATTGGCAGCATGCATGTGGAAAACACTATCAGTATGTCAGGGGCAACAGCTTACCAGTATACCATCCTTGCTGTCAAAATGTCGGCACGAGACCCGTCCATTAAAACATGACGCCATCATTCCTGCTGCATTTCTTTACATTCGTCTATATTCGCAACTGACCGAGAATCTCTCCATTGGATTTAAAACACTGACGCTCCCAAAAATGCCACAGCCATACGTGGGGCCGAGAGTCCGAGGGAGCAAACCTGGCCATGTTCTCTGGGTGATAGGGATGGTATACTCTCTGACCAGTGCCATACCAACCAATCATAGGCGGAAGAAGGCAGCACCTTCCACTTTCTGCAGCCATGATAAAGTTCAAATAAAAATGCAGTGGCTAGCTTCAAGTGTCTCTGAGGAAGCATGTCCTAGCCTTCACTCTCCCTAGTTGGTAGCTGCCATGTGATAGGGGAGAGCTTGCTAGTGGGTGGACACGACCAAATTGCAGAGAGAGAGAGAGAAACACTGATGCTTGCCAAAAACAAAACCCCTATCTACCTGCAGGCACTTATTAAAGCCTGCTCTGCGGCATGTTCCCTTCAAGCCTCACCTTGTCTTGACCCTCCATACCTTAAGATTTAAGCAAGCCTTGCATCAAGACCCTCTAGCTTCTATCACACAAGAGTTACCAGAGACGGAGGGTAAAGGCTAGCATGCGCTTCTTCATAGACATGTGAAGCCATTTACATTTTGCATGGCCCTCTTATGCATGCAAACTGACTGAAGCCAATGAGAATAACAGTATCCTTCTTGGACTCCCAGTCACGCATGGCTGTGGCATCTCCGGGATTCGAAGTCGTGGTCTCTTGACAATCGAGCACCGCTCCAGAACTCGTACTACGTCCATTCTAACAGGGTTTTAGCATGATTAGTATTCCTCAGACCCTGGGCGTTTTTTACTAGCATAATGATACGTTTTTGATGGAGACTATAAAGCACTTCGGGAAGTCACTCTGGATAAGAGTGTCTGCCAAATGCTGTAAAAGCGTAAACTCGTACCCCGTAAACTTTATTTAAAATAGTCATCTACAACAGTATTATGATTATTCAGCCTGCAGCTGCTGAGCAAACGTATTTATATAGTAATGACACTCATTACACCAGCATGGGGAACGAGATTAAGTACAAATATGCCGTTTATCCACTGTCTTGCTGCCGTGTGTCACTTTCTGTAAGTGTTGTAATCAAATGTCCCCCAGCACCACACACTGTGGTGGTTTGCATTAGTTCTCTTAATTATATATATTTTTTAAAGTGTGGTGTTAATTTATTCCTGCTGGTAACACTTTCAGAAATGCAATCAGTTGGGCTTTAACGTAAAGATGCTTATGCTACGGTCAGGTGTGAACTCTAGGTAACCTGCACACATATGCACTAGAGAACTCTTGAGGACAGATAGTGCAGTTTTTCCAACTTACAGGCAAACAGAGATGCTCACACAGACACTCTAGTCTCGCTACTGCTTGCCCTGGGGAAGCCACTGACCCAGAACAAATGACAGAACAATTTGTCCAACGAAGCCTCATACCTAATTACATACGAAGGGCAGACACGAGCAAGCATGAGTGGGTTTGACGAGGAGGAGCATGTGAAAGTGTCAAGAAACCTTCCTCAATGACAGCAACAAGAGACAATATCGAGTATACGGAATACAATACGTTCATTTAGCATGAGATTTGGGATTGGGCATCAGTCTCGTACCAGTTACGCCACAGCTATAAAAAGGCACAATTATTGTGTGGCTTAGGATCCCTAATGGCCTTTGGTTAAGTACCAACGTCCTCCGTTTAATACCGAGAGTTCTCCAACCGAACCCTTCACACTAACTATAGTAAAATAGAACGGCAACACTTGTCCGAGCTCGATTTTTTTCTTCCTCGTTCTCTCTTTCCCTCTCATTACACGTGAGCATGTCATTACATTCGGTAGCCCCATTAAACGTGGCAGTGTTGAGAGGCTCATTGACCACCGAGCCACACTAAAAGGAAATTAAAGACGCTTGTGTGCAGGGTCCCATGTCCTGGTAAAATGCATGCATAAATATATTCTGCCTGATACATGCAACTGCACAACACACACACACACACACTCACTCACTAGAGAATCATTATTAGGCAAAACAATATCCATCCATCCATTTTCTGTACCGCTTATCCTGCACAGGGTCGTGGGGAGCCTATCCCAGGGGACTCTGGGCACGAGGCGGGTGACAACCGGAACGGAGTGCCAACCCATCGCAGGGCATAACAGCACACACACTCACACACTACAGACAATTTAGAGATGCCAAATCAACCTAGTCTTTGGACTGGGGGAGGAAACTGGTGTACTCGAAGAAAACACCCAAAGCACAGGGAGCACATGCCAACTCTGTGCACACAGGGCAGAGGCGAGAATTGAACCCCCAACCCCAGATATATAAATAAATAAATTTTGCGATTATTTCGGACTGTTCACAAACGTGCTTAAAAAAAATTTTCTTCACCCTTGCGCTCGAAGTATAGAAATGACTGACGGATATGCATTCGTGAGACTTAACTCAAACTCATTTGCTTTATCCAGAGCCTATCCTAGGGCATGAGGCAGGAACGCATTTCGGATGAGACGGCAGTCCATCGCAAGGCACCATGCCCACACACGTTCGCACCTATAGGCAACCTGTAGAGTTGCTAACTGCCCTACCAGCATGTTTTCGGGAAGTTGGGCAAGAACACGTGAAATTCCACACAGATCTCTGGATCGAAATGGTGACCCTGGAGTGAGGCAGCAATGCTAACAGCTGCACCAATGTGAGCTATGAATATGCATGAAAATGCAAATTGGAAGCACCCTTACATCCAGCAGCTATTCCAACCCCCAACACTCCACCCTTCCCCAAACTACTCTGGTTACAGTACGCTATAACATGTCATAGTATGCTGTCACAAAAAGGTCACACAGAACCTCCACGAGTGATACATTAATCCAAATCTGGTAAAATATTATTTATTTATTTATTTATTTATTTTTACCAGAGAACAACTTTGTTATTGACTTGCGCCATTAACCTGTTGTTGATTATTTTCCTATAACAGAACGCCATGGAATATTCCTATTACTATCACCTATTCTAGTAGCAATATGCACAAATACACTCTCTCTCTCTCTCACACACACACACACTGTCTGTCTCAAGAGACTGGGTGTTGTGTGAACGTATGAACTGTGGTGATCAGTGGGCTAATGAAGCTTCACTGGCTGCTCACTTCTCTGGTAATCCCCCACTACACAAGTAAACACGTCAAGTCAGCACACTGCTGACAAAATACCCATCGCCAGGTGATTAAACTCTCTGTCAACATCACGAACACACAAATGCTAAAAAAAAAAAAAACTGACTTAGTGGCCTGACATTTGCAAGTTAAACTATCACCACTGCTACTGAATCATTTACAAGAACTGCACCTGAACTTGTCCCCTAACAGCCATTTCACAGCACAAGCAACACCAAATGCAGTGGAACTTCATTTCCACCTTTCATCTTGTCTTTTTTAAAAGTCCTCCAGCAGGCCTCATGCAGGAGAAGATGCTCCTTAAAGCAGGTTAGTCATGTGAGCTGAGAGAGTGTGGGACTGGAGCTGCCTGGCTGTAAAAATGCATCATTTCTGGTCTTCTGGATCTGAAGGGTTCCCGGAGCACATGGCTGCCCTAAACACAGCAGGATTTTGTGGCAGCTGTGCTCACTGGGTGAAACCAAGCCACCTGGGTTCCACAGGATGTGACCTAGCTTTGTGGAGCCTTCGACCAAACTTGTAAGCCTTTAAGTGCTTTATCAAGATAGACACGAAGAAACATGAAATTTAGGGCCCAACCATTAAGCTGCCAAAACGGGGGGTTGTAAAGACGTTTCATGTGATGTATGCAATGTTTTATTAGTCTCAGTGGAGACTAGGAACGTGTCAGGCTGCTATGCCTGGTCACACACGATCCTTGAATCGTCTAACCGAAGCCTCCGAGCATCTCCGCGACGATGGCGCAATCGATTCCTAACCTGCATTTAGTTGACGCGCCAAATTACAGGCTGCCATCGATTTCCGCTTGATATCTGCGGCGGAAGCCACGGTTTTGTTTCTTCAAGGAAACAACCTGGCCTTCTGTTCAGTGCCATGCAACCATGAGTGATTACTCTAATACAAGATATTAGGACTGTTCTCCCTCCTTTCCTCATTTCTCTCACTGCGCCATACTGGGTGTCTAATCCGATGAGCATTTAAACGACGGACCTACCGCTGCGTCACAGCCAATGAAAAGTTATGTTCTAGACAATGTGCCAAACCCTGCGCCAATGGGAATACAAACTGTCAAAGCCTGACATGAACTGAGCCATCAGGGGTGCACAGAGCAGCAGGACACCATCATGAGACACGATGGGTCTCATTTCTCAAACATGAGCATGAAGCAAACAGTGAATAAGTGTTTAATAATACAAAAGCATGCAAGATGCACACGATCCTTGCGTAAATGCATAGTCCACTTGTGAATATTTGATCCGAGCGTGTGCTATTAGGCTCGATCGGTGCCGACATGGCCGGAGTGCGAGGCGTTATAAACCGCTGGAAAGAAAGAGAGAAGCAGAGACCATGGCTTTTGTCAAACCTGCCACACTTTCTGTGTCGCACTTACCATCCGAGTCATCACAGGACAGCGCTATCTGCCATCTTCCGCATACATGAGCTCACAGATGCCCACGATTGGCTAGCGTCTCATTGATTGACAGGGAGGAGAGAGTACGGCATCCCTTTCCCCCAGAGAGCATGGCCAATTTTACTTTATTGACCCCTGGCCACAAATGGCTGCGGCATCGGCAGGACTCGGACACGTGACCTCCCAAGAATCTCCCAGAGTTTCCAGTTCTTCAGAGAGGAAGCCAAAAAAGGCCTGCATACGGCCAGGCTCATGTGACAGGAACAGGGCTTTTCTGGATATGGTATATGCTGGGCAGTGCTATACGATACAGCGTAGTAACACGTCTGCGATCCCACATTTTGTCGAGACAAGAAGATTACATGTCCTAGCTACTTTTATTATGCAGAGTAGTAGGCTAAGTAAGTTAGTGGCCACCAGTGTCTTTCTTTTCTCATTGAACAACCTGAGATTCCTGATGAACAAATCAGTAGCCCAGGTGGCAAATTGAGACATCAATCTGAAGTGGCATTACCATGTCTGACTAACAGCGCAGACTCGGATTAGAAGTAAAGAACAGATGCAGACTTTGACAGACTTTTACTTGACAGTCCCTGCCCTAAAAGTTGAGGGGGCTGCCTTTTCCCACAAGCGAGCAGGAAGCCAGAAAGGGATCCCACAAAGACATCGCAGAATACTGGGTTAGAGATGTCGAGGAGTCATTGAGAAGACACTGGAGCGATGATTTGGCAAGTGTCTTTGGCACTGCAGCATAGAGGTGTCAATGTGTCAGGTCAGAGGACAAGCCCAGGCGTCAGACGGTGTCTGCAGGCGCGACATGTCAGAACTGTTTGATAATGACTGGCTACTAGACATGACAGGTCTGATATAATGACCAGGAGAGGACGTGAACGCTTGTCGCAAAAATAAGGCTGCTTGAATAAATGAGGTCCACCGCTGAACGACCTAAAAGACCATTGTGAACGTCATTTTGCAGACCGCCTTCTGCTTAATTATTTAATGTCATTATATGATTAACAACATACAGTCAGTGCGGTCCACATTCCTCGCAGCACCTCCGCACGGTCGTGCTGTAAAGGTGAACGCTAATGAAATCAGCTCGTGTTAGAGGTGTTTCTACAGGACAGGACCTCTACTAGGCAGGAGTACATATTAATGGAGACTGCTGCTGTTAATGAACACAATGACTAATAATAATCAGTCACATGAGCACGCACTACAGGTAAACACATCTGCTCCACTCGAGCTCAGGGTACACGGAAGGCTTCATTAACCCTCCACACTGCTTCCATAATTACAGCGGAACACAAACAGCAACACGACGATGACACTGCGAGTCAGTCTTAGGGTGCCATGTTTATTATATATATATATAAAACCTATGATATCAGTTCCCTAATCACAACTTTCAACCATTTGATCTACATCTAACAACAAAGTAGCTTTTTCACATTAGACACATTATGCTGCACATAAACTAGACAGACAGACAGCCAGACAGTTAAATGGATACACAGATAAACAGATAGATATACCGACAACTTCAGTAAAAAGAAAGAAAGAAAGAAAGAAATGCCAAAAACTTATAAAGACAGACAGAGAAAGAGACAGAGAAAGAAACACTGAGGAAGAAAGAAAGAAAGAAAGACAGAAAGATAGAGAGGAAAACAGAGACAGACACTGAGAAGGATAGAGAGCACTCAGAGAAAGAAAGAAAAAGAAAAGAATGAATGAAAGAAAGAAAGGTCATAGTAAACGAAAGAAGTGGGGGGGAAAGAAAAGAAAAAGAAAGGAAAAGAGAAGAGAAAAGAAAATAGATAGAAAAGGTAGAAGAAAACATTTAAATAATATATATAAAAAAGTATTTGTATTATTATTATAAATGTATATGATAATATACAGTAACAGATATATCAGTCTTTTGTATTTTTATTGCTTGTTGTTAATTTAACTTTTTATTGTTCTGCATTATTGTATTGCATTTATCCCTCTATTTTTAAATTTGATAAACCAATGTAGGTTATTTCATTTAGAACAAAACCTTGTGCCAGTGTTTAAGATAATGTAGAGAGAGAGAGAGAGAGAGAGAGAGAGAGAGAGAGAGAGAGAGAGTTATTTAACGAGCCACCCCGCAGGCTGCTCTCCTCAGTGTCTGTAAACAAAGCTCCCACAGCTTCACTTCCTCGGAGTGTGTCCGGTCAGAGGAAGCCCGGGGTTTTAGGGTGAAGGTGAGATAGACGAAAAGATTGGCCTCTGGTCATAGACAGAACTCACGGGAGGGAAAAGAGACAGCTTTAAAATAAAAACGTGATCAGTGTAAAACGCAGCAGAAAGAAAAACGTGTGAGACGAGGGGGTGAGTTTGCTGACCAGAGGCCTTCATTAAATCAGCAGGATCCCCCAGGAAGGGGGAGGGAGGGGGAGGAGAGAGAGGGAGAGAGAGGGAGAGAAGGAAGGAGGGTGGACAGCACTTGGCCTCGGGGGACAGCTGTGAAAGGAGGAATGGAACAGAGGAAGCCAAGATGTTCTGTACCGAGGTCAGATTGGTTCACGACACACAGGAGGAAGGGGACAGAAAAACATGTCGTTTGTTGGTGAGTGTGTGTGTGTGTGTGTGTTTTAACACATCCAGCCTCACTGTTTCCACGTGACTCAAATATAATCTGATCTTCGAAACACTTTCATTTGGATGAACAGGTGATGCTAAAAAGAGGAAGTGAGAGCCAGAAATAAACCACCAGCATGGTGTGTGTGTGTGTGTGTGTGGATTCACACTCATTTGAAGGGCATGCCTGCCTGATACTCGTGTGTGTGTGCGCGCAGTGGCTAAATCTGTAGCATATTGTGTGTCATTTGGAAGGTCTGCTCCGAACAGATCCCTCCGTCACAGCCCGCTTCCAGTGAGAGCGATGAACAGAGGGGAGGAGGTTCAGCTGGGTGTATGGATGGAAGGATGGATGAGGGAGGGGGGATGATTGGGGGGGAGGGGGGTTTCAGCCTGTCAGCTTCTGATAAATGATCACACACTGAATATCTCCATTAAATCT
The DNA here is from genome assembly GCF_023375685.1 of Ictalurus furcatus. Classification (NCBI taxonomy): domain Eukaryota; kingdom Metazoa; phylum Chordata; class Actinopteri; order Siluriformes; family Ictaluridae; genus Ictalurus; species Ictalurus furcatus. The sequence continues at coordinate 5,377,312 of NC_071272.1, forward strand.
GCCGCGAGCAGGGACGCAGGCTGCCTAAAGCCTCGCTATTACCGTTGTGATTTACAGCTGACCGCTCAGGTCCCGCAAGGACAGAGCCCATTCACCCCGGATTAGGGCAAATTGAGCGAATCTGATAACGTAGGCGCTGTAAATGTTTCATTTGCGGTGGCTTTCAGCCAGAGGGCCGTGAGTCTGGGGGTCGTCCAGTCGCTTCCGCAAACAGCCACGATGACTCGACTGGTTTTGAGGACGAGGACACGCTTTATATTACGTGTCTCTTAAACCCGTGTAGATCCTTATACATTACACAGATACATTTACTGTAACTCTGGAGGACGTTATGCAGTGGGCTCGGGCGACACTGATTGGATGGTGACGCCGTCGATAACACGCAGTAAACGTACGGTCCTCCGATGGTCGACGTTTTCTCCGTTCTTTCGTCTAACTCGCTTTCTAACTATCTTTAACATTGTTTTCAACGTGTTAGATCGGACACGTCGCTGCAGGCCTATTATTGAATCTTTTCATGAGATTTTTCGCCGGCGTCCCTGAATAAAATGTAGCTAGCTGATTAATATATGCGTGTCTGTTAGCTACGTCGAACATACGTTGATAGATTTGAACTCGTTTACCGTGACAGAAAACGAGAGCACGCCACGTGTTAAGTCGAGCGCGGGTAAGACGGGCAAGAAAGTGGGCGTGGCTTCCAGGAGGTGTCGGTTTATATCGGAAAGACAAGCTCCTATTATAAAAGCGTATTTTTGAGTGATATCTCATGATAGCGTTTTTCCCGGTCTGGTAACGCAATCTAATTGAAGTAAACGTCACGTGATGTGTGATTGTGAGCGTAATATCGTGTAGGAATGATAAAATCGTTACAATCACACGTAGCCTATTTATGTACCATGTATTACAGACATCTAACTTTTATAGAATTCCTGTATAATATTTGTACTCTAACACGCAAGCCCAATGATACCCGTCACTCGATAGTTTCCACAAGCCAGCTACGCAGAATGTGCAGATCTGCTATATACAGTACAATTACACTTTAAAGCAAGTGGATGATGTGTAGTTGGTATGAAAATAGTCGTAAGTAAGTCTATGCAAAATGATTAACGTGAAAAAACAAAACTGAACAACGTGCACATGCTTTGAGACTGAAACGTGGTACTTTCATGGTCTGATGAGTTATGGAAATAATTGATGTACATCTACGTGTTCCAAGAAAAAACGCTAGCACGTGAATCAGCTTTATCAGCCGGTGCAGCACAGACACCTGACTCCTTCAGAAAAAAAAATAAAAAATCAATGCATTTTTAGCAGAAAGGCAGGAAAAAGGCTATTTCTCATATATTCCTTGAACCGCAATGAGAAAATGAACCTCGAGGCATTCCAAACATGAGTCAATAGTAACACTGCTGCGAAAAACAAATAAATAGATAAATAAATAAATAAACAAGCTCATTTTTTTTGTTGTTGTTGCTTGGTTGACTTTGCATACATTTGTGTCACCTACAAATCACTAGAGACTCGCGTACCGAGTGGGCTCTCCAGAGCTTTTACGGAAAGGAAACACATGCATGAGGTTTTGAGTGTGACCGTGAGCATGTACATGTGTAGCCTGACTCGTTCATACTCTGAACAGAAGCAAGGGATTTTAGGAGGAGGCCTGATAAAGCAGATTTCTTTTCCTAGCCTGAAACAGAAAGAATCAAAGCGCTCTCGTCAAAGCTGCCATTTCCATTCAAATGAAATTAGACTTGCAGTGAGTGACATTTGGAGAGATTAGCCGTTAAAGCTGTAGCAGCAGCAGCCCCAGCAGAGATAATACACACATCTCCAGAGTGCTGCTTCACAGGAACACACAGCACACACAGCACACACGGCACACACGGCACACACAGAGCGGGCGAATAGAAGGAACCAGGCAGACAACGCTAAAGCAAAAAAAAAAACAGGTCGAAGAGCTCATTCAGTTGTGTTAAACAACAGAAAAAAGCTCTCAGGGTCTTGTGTCACTTCATCCGTTTCCCATTCATCGATATCAGAGACAGAAAGGGATAGTGGAGAAATGTGATGGCTGAAATGTCACATTGTGGTAATGCATAAGATGGACGTTCCAAAGAGAGCATTAATGAACTCAATCTTGGCTAACACTGCTATGAAAATGATCTTGCTGACATCTGTCAGCCAACACAGAAGTCCAGCTCCAGACATCTGTCCCATGCCCTCCATCGAAACCTCGCTTCAAAGTCTTTCCCCTCAAAAGAAACGCAAATAGCACCATGATTCAGAAAGTGTTGGTTTGGGTGGAGGCTTTTGTTAATCGCAAACAGTTAAGTAAAGAATAAATCAGGCTTAAGGGCAATAAAATCACCAAACTGTACTGAAGTCCAGACCCGGTTCAAACGTTTGAAATGTTCATTTGAAAATGGCATTAAATGTCATCAATTCCATGAAAATCCACAGGACTGTAACGAGGGATGAGTCTATATTTTCGAGTAGTTGATATTCAACAGACCCTTCGTGGAGCAAGACCTTGTTGTGGTGAATCGGCTTGTGTACTTCGGAGCACCTCAAGGCTACCCTTCAGATTTGAGGACAGAGGTCAGACCAATCGTAAAGACTCCCTGGAAGACCGATCTCAAAACGGCTAAGTGTACCTTTTCCGGATTACGGATAAGGGGACCCACCAGTGGAGCCAGGCCTGGGGGTAGTGTCCCTCTTGCAGGTGACTCAAGTTAAGTGTCTGTCCAAAATGACAACGTCGAGCAATCTTGAGGACTCAACACCTGCAAGATAAATGGTGTGGGTCTGGTGCAATGCCAGCTGTGTGGCAGGCATGTGATCTTACACAGTCTAGACTATTGCAGTGGAATGATGTCATCAGTGAGGTAGTGTGTGGCTTCCTGCTGGTTATGGGAGTTTTGCTCTTGATTAACAACTCAAGAGATGCTCAGTGACGCCTCCTGAGTGGCACAACAGAGACGTGCTCGCCTGATCATCAAGAGATGCGAGTTTGAATGCTGAAGATGCCACATCCACCCAAGGCCGGGAGCCAAGAATGCTAAATTTTCCACGCTCTCTGGGTGAACGGGATATTGTCACTCTCCCCCGTGTCAATCAGCACAACACTAGCCAATCCTGGTCATCTGTGAGTTCATGAATGTTGAAGAGGGCAGATTGCGCTTTCCGCAGACTGTGTCTTGCTGAGTAGCAGTCTGAAAAGATGCTCTTGGCTGGCTTCATGTGTCTCAGAGGAAGCATGTGCTTGCCTGACCCTCTCCGGTTGCTAGCTGTTGAGTATTGTATACTCTGGATTAGCTGCAAATCTAGTCACAGTTGACAGACAGTGTATTTTCCTGGATGATTTTGTACTGAGAGTACTGCTGTGAAGAGAGCTCATGCTCCAGCCTTCTTCCACATAGGGGAGCTCAGCGCCTCTCCGACCCCATCCAGGGTTGACCTTCAGCAGGAAGCCTGGGCCTGCTTCTTACCACGAGGAAGCTGTAGCTTATGGAACATTAACAAAGGAGACGCAGCAGCTGCTATCCAACTGCATAATAAATACTTTTGACTTGGAGCCAGCATCAAATGTTTGCACACACAGAGCTGTGTTTTGGGGTAAAGAACGAGCACAGGGCCCGACATAAAGCACAAACCCATGCCCGCAGGTCTGGGAATGTAAAGGAGGATAGCAGTAAAGCTCTCAAAATCAGCGCTGCAGTTCGCTCAACACAAATCCTACAAATCCATCACAAAGAGAGCTGGCCTGAGTCTCAATTTCTGTTCGACTTCAACAAAAAAAAAGGACAAAAACATGGACGGCATAAAGAGGACGGTGGAAAACTTTCTTTACCTTTCTGTCGCCTCAGGCTGAAAAAATCTCATTACTCACTTTCTGCTGTCTCCCTGGTCCGAGCCGAAAGAAAACGACGGCTGCTTTTACATCAAAGTGCCGAGTAGTGTGAAGGAAGCTGTGCCGCTATTCCGCTCTAATAAAAACGCTTAGCGGAGAAGCACGAGCCTTTGATACAGGTTTGCCCGGATTTCACAGCCTTCAGAGTGCCTAGGCGTCTGCCAGCTGCTAATTGCGAGCGAAGAAAGCATCAGGCCGCAATAGCTTAGGGTTCTTAGTGGCTGAATGTGGTCTGGAATGTCTTTTTAAAACAGATTTGTATCGTTAAAGACACATTTCATCCACTTCATCGGTGGTTTATAGGTATCGTGCTGCAGTGCAAATAACAACCTGCGTTCTCAGAGATTTCTTCTTCTGCTGCTTCTTACTCACTCCTGAGCCTCCCACAGACACGGTCAGGAAAGCAGAGACCAAAAGCCAGCCACATACCACCTTTGTCTGCTTAGTAAGAAACGTCTGATAAGGATCCTGTAAACGCATTACTCAACGCGTTTCTATTCTGTTTTCTTTTTCTCATCCAAGCAGCCGGAGCGGGACACAAGAGCTGAAAAGAAAATTAACCGTATTTGTGTGTGCATATTTTTGATTCGCGCCAAGTGTGCAAGAAAGGGCGAGCAGTAATAACAAGGAAGGGAAGGAGATGAAGAAAGCGGGAGGGTGAAAACAGGCCAGAGAGACACAGAGACAGAGGAAGAAAAAAAGAAGAAAAAAAAAACCAGACAGACAGCATCAGAAATATTGCAAGAGGGCATAAACGCCTAAAAAAAAAAAAAAAAAAAAAAAAACAGACACTACATGTGAGGTCCAGATGCAAGGAGTGTGTGTCTGCGCTCCACAGCGTGTGTGAGCTTCAACGTTAATCGTGCTTCTATGTCTCGGACACCAGGACAATACAAAACAACATTTGCTCTGCTACGCATGTGCGTGTGTTGCCCAGAAACTATATAATGCGCTCACTTCGTGCAAAACACAACACATACTGTACTCAAATTAAAAACCCAAGAGCTTTGGGTTTTACCACATTCCCTGACATACTTCTATCCTTACAAAAGCAAGAGAATGACTGGTTTCTGTATGACACTAGAGAGAAAATTCAGGAAGTCCTGATGCCGGGATCACTCGCCGTTAAATAAGGACACACCCAAAGTTTTCGTCCCGGATATTTCAGCTACTTCAAGAGAACTCACAACTCCTATGCTCGGCACACGGACCAAGGAAGTCTGCTGTAAGATCCATAAGCTCTATTCAGACTGGATTAGTTTTCAACGTTCTGAAGGTTGTGCCCAGAAAAGTGTACAAAATACACCCATATCGTTGTTGTTGTTTACTTTATATTGTCCCTATTAGGGGAAACTAGTTTTGCAGCAAAAGGTAACAGACATACAGACAATACATAATACACAAAGAATATATAATATGCATCGCACATATCAGAAATCTACCTGTATGGCCAAAAGTATGTGGACACCTGTCCATCACATATCCATGCATATGTGATTCTTTGCCAAACTGTTATATAGAATGTCTTTGTATGCTCTAGCATTACAATTTCCCTTCAGTGGAACTAAGGGGGTTTGCCATGGGGTGTCATGGATGGTTGGAGTGGAAGTGACCTCAACTCCACTGAACACCTTATGGGACGAACCGGAAGGTCGAGGTCACTCCAGACATCGGAGCCTGACCTCACTAATGCTCTTGAAGGTGAAAGAGCAAAAATCCCCACAGCCACGTTCCGAAATCTAGTGGAAGGCCTTCCCAGAAGAGTGGAGGTTATTATTACATATTATCCCTCAGAGAGCTTTTGCCAAGTTTGGGATATCTTCTGAAAAAAATAAGAAGCTTAACACTTCTTATTAGACCTCTACAGCACATCCATAATTATTACTCTGAAAGCATGAAGGCAAAAAAAACAACCTTTTTCATCTTGTTGTACATTGTAAAAAAAACTTAATAATTACTTAAACACACTTCGAACGAAAATCGTTACACAGACAACATGATCTAATAAGCCATCTGTTTTCTACAGCAAAACAAGAACAAACAGATGGAGGGCCGTTCCTCTGGCCTTGAATAGAAAACTGCGTTCCCACTGAGCTGAATTCAGTGATGTGGTCAGCGCAGTCAGATCATCGCCCTGACTGATCACGCCATTCGGAGATGGCCACGTGACAAGTACGCGGCGATGAGCAGTCATGATGCTGCGGTATACGTAAACGTTTATTCTTCTGCGAAGATGTTTTAAATCGGCTGAAGCTTTCATTTTACGGGTTAGAAACGCGTAAAGGGGCGGGAACTTGTAGTGTTCATACCGCACAGATAGTCTAGTTTCCCTGTGCATACATATGTGTGTGTGTGTGTGTGTGCGCGCGTGTGTGTGTGACTGGTCTCAGATGGCTTGTGCAGGGTTAATGGGCCAAAGAGGATTGGAGAGAATCGTGTCCTTTTGAACAGCCCTACAGTCCTGCCTCTGGCTGTACTAACATCTCAAGTGACAGCATCCTCACACACACGCACACACCCCCCCCTCCACTTGTGGGTCTTTGATCTAGCTCACAGGGAAGAAAAAAAAAGTCCTACTGTCACACATTCCTCTAATGCCGGGGTAATGGAAAGTTCACCCATGCCCTTGCCACTTTTTCACACACACACACTTCAAAACTGATCACTCTTGCTAATAAAACGAGGCAGCCGAATCCTATAAGCGCTTCTCTGTTCAGCTATTTGTACAGCAATTTTTCACCAGGCAGCTTTACAGGAATCTGGATGTAGATTTAAATTTAGATCCCTAACAAACAAGCAACAGCAAGGTTCTGTTTACATCCATCAACATAAACGGATCAAAAGTGCGTTTGTCTTTAATAAACAAACATTTTCAATCCTCGACAGCAAGCCGTTGAATAAGACGAACGAGACGAACAAGGGGAATAAAACACGTCAGGATCCACGTGATTAACTCACAACCTCAGCTGTCGTTGATTTTTCCCCCCACAACAGCTTTGTACTCGATTTCTTCCGTTCAATTTATTCTCGTCGTCCTGCTCAAAAGTTTACACCCCCCTGGCTCTTAATGCACCGTGTTGCCTTCTTGAACACCAGTGAACGTCTGCAGCTTTTGTAATAGTCGTGTACGAGTCCCTCGGTGTGAAAAGATGGATCTCGACATCATATAGCCGCTGATGGAAAGGGGTTAAAATACGCAGAAGATGCTGGAAAAGCAAAGAACGTGCAGGACCTGGAGGATTTTTCTGAAGAACAGTGGGCAGTTTAACTGCTCTGGACAAACACGGGACTCGTGAACAACTATCACAAAACATAAACACAGCCGCTGATCATCCAGGTAACGACACACAGGATTAAGAATCAAGCGTGTGTAAACGTTAGGTTCATTTGATTAAATTCAGTTATTAATGTCTTGTGGACTATATGTAAACATCTGATATGTGAAAGAGCTTATTCAGGACGGGACTAAATAAAAAACTAAATGCTATTTTAATGAGCCCTCTTATGTATTTCTATTTTGAATGATTAACATTTTGCAGATTCGGCGAGGCGAATGTAAACTGTATAAGCTTCATTACATTCACGCGTAACTAAAGACCCCAAACAGGTCTCAGTGTTCCTGTTTCCTAACACGGCTTCTCTCTCACGCTGGCTGCTTTCTATTTAAGGAGTGAGCTCCGAGAGAAGATCATGCTGGGCAATCAGGTAAAGCGAAGGGGAAGGTGGAGGAAGACCAGGGAAGGCGGGAACTGGATTGATTTGGGCTTAATTATTGATCATGTTATTGACTGTAAGAGGGGAAGCGAGCATAAATACAGAGCACTTAGTGCTCCTGTCAATCACCTTCTCCTGCTGGACGAAAATATACAATCACATATATAAAGACAGCTGAACACGCGTTTATTTCCACAGTGAAAGAACATCAACGTGGTGCTATAGGTACTTTAAAAGTGTCCAAAATTGTCAAATGTAGATCCAATCCGACGATTACTCATGGGTTTAGTCTGTACGAGTGGGGATTTTATTTGTTTTTATAATTATTATAAATGCCTTTCTGCTCTGACCTGCTTTTTGCATGTTTTTACAACAACAACAAAAAAGCTCTTCATTGAAAACAAGTTTAATTTAACTGGAAAAAAAAACAAGTCAAATTTTATTTCAATGAACAAACTGAAATTCAAATTTCAAGCAAGTCAAACTTCATTTAATTGGGTCAAAATTAAACAAACAAACAAACAAAAAAAAACAGTCACGTTTATTTTAATTCGGATATAAACAGACCATAAAAAACCAGTATAATAATAATCCAAAAAATAATCTAACGTAAGTCATTTGGGGAAAAACGAACTGAAAAAAAAAAAAAAAAAAACAAGCCAAATTTTATTTACAAATAATAAACAAATAAAAATTTGTGCATAATTATTTTATTTTTTTAAACTAATAATAAACAATCCAAATTGAATTGGACTGGACGAGGGGGCTATTTACATTTCATTTAACTGGGAAAAAACAAATCCAAATTAATTTAATTGGAAGAAAATAAATAAATAAATAAAAACAAGTCAAATTTAAATTAATTGGGGGGAAAAAAAGTTGCATTTAATTGGGGAAGAAATCAAATTTCCTTTCATTAGAAAAAAAAACCTAATAAAAAACAAAATCTAATTTATTTAATTAGTTGAGGGGGAAAAAAACAGGTCAAATGTAATAGAACTGAGGAATAAAAATCCAAGTTAATTTAATTGAGGGAAGCAAAAAAAGACTAACGAACAGGAGTGTTTTGCACGAGCACAGAGTAACACGTTTGCTGACGGTGTTCATAGTAGAAGCGAACATGCTACACGCACTCTATCCACACTGCTGCAGTAGAAAATAAGAGCGAAGAGCATTATGGGATATCGGCAGTGCTCCAGATCAGAGCGCCGCTCCTGGTCAAACACGGTCACTACAGCGGAACAGCAGGGCGGCTCTTATTGCTGCCTGGCAGGGGGACGAGCAGCAGGTGAGAAATGAACAGAAGAAGAGGAGAGAGGGTTACAGTTTAGCACTCTCAGTAGGAGAGCTGAGCTACACCTGGCAGGGCATCTTCCCAAACACACACACACACACACACACAGAAAGAGAGTGTGAAAGGGCCTGTGCTGTATATTTTATCATCCGTATGCAATTAAATGAAGCAATGCAGAATGCAGACCTTACAGCATGTACTATACCAGAGAAGCTACAAAATCAGCGATAGGTTGTATACGGCGTGTATAAAACGGACAATAACTTCTGTTTGTTTCAAAACATATACATCAATATATATGTGTGTGTGTGTATATATATATATACACACACACACATACATATATTATACATTACTATTTACTATATACCATTACTATATACCTCGCTTCACTGAAGCTGCTTTAATGCAACAGCCATCGCACAGAATATTTGCACTGCTCCTAAAACAGATCCCTATTAGTGTAGAGTAGTTTAGCTTTTGTCACGTTAGTGTTGTCATAATCGTTGTTGTAGGATGTTTATTGATCTTTTATGGAAGGAGTCTCCAGTGTCAGTGCTTCGTAACACTGTTATCCGGCATCTTCAGGACAGAGGACATTGCGCTTTCTCGGTAACACGACGAGCTGCGTGGTTGTTTTAATTTTTTTTATCTTATTAACTTCAAGAGAATGAGAAAAGACAGGCTGGATAGAGAACGACTGTTTGCAGCTGCTATAACGTCAGCGGTAACAGGAACGGTCTTATTTCGCAGACACTCGTTAAACGTAGACGTAAAAGTATGGCGTGTCGTTCTTTAATAAAGAGAAGGTTTGTTAGCGTTGGTAATTTGCTGTGGCGACCAAATAGAACACTTCGAGCTGTGCTGTTGCTGTGAAAATGAGACACTGACACTCGGGAAAAGGTTTAAATGTCGAGAGGTACTAAAAAAAAACCACAACGCTAATGAGGAAACATTTCATGTGCATTTTATCATTCTTTCAATGAGGATGCAAAGGCAGATAAGAGCAATTTATGGCCCTGTTGGCCTATTTCCCCAAAATGATTAGGCATCAAACTTAAATGAATTTAAAAAACAAAACAAATAAAAAACAGGGTCATCATGGCTGTTATGTAGGTCAACAGGAAGTAAGCTGCTGAAGCCCTGAATGACACGTTCACCCTGTGTCCAAACTTTAATTTGTCCCTCTCAGTGTGCTGGAATTCCAGCGCGCTTACCATAATCCTGCTCTGAGCTCACGAGCATGCGTTACGTGTACAGACTCACCCCCCCACAGGCCAGATCTGCACAATCACATCTGTAACACTGTTTACTTTAGACATTGTGGGAGCTGGGAAATAAGACAAGAATTAAAATGCCACAACACAGCACAATATAAGTTCAAGTTCAATACAGCACTATACAACACAACACAACACAACACAATGCAATCATGTAATGTTACCATGTATGAAAGTTGTGTTTAAATCAGACGCTGATTCGATACAGTGCCATTTTCATGTCTTTTTCAAATAATCTAACAGGACACGATGCAGTACAGAGAAATATAATGTGATTTAGTATCACGTAACTGACGAGCACAAAGGCCACACCTCCTCCAACTGGACTGATGAGCAGAAAGGCCACACCTCCTCCAACTGGACTCACAAGCACAAAGGCCACACCTCCTCCAACTGCACTAACAAGCGCAAAGGCCACACCTCCTCCAACTGGACTGACAAGCACAAAGGCCACACCTCCTCTAACTGGACTGACAAGCACAAAGGCCACACCTCCTCCAAATGGACTGATGTGCACAAAGGCCACACCTCCTCCAAATGGACTGATGTGCACAAAGGCCACACCTCCTCCAAATGGACTGATGTGCACAAAGGCCACACCTCCTCCAAATGGACTGATAAGCACAAAGGCCACACCTCCTCCAACTGGACTGACAAGCATAAAGGCCACACCTCCTCCAACTGGACTGAAACACAAAAGCCATTTCTCATTATGCGTTCCTATGCGATCTTGCGTCCTCGTGAACTCGCTCTATGTCATCATCCACAACCGAAGTTCAATTCCAATCAATACTCAAGGACACAAGTACCAATGACGCATGAAATTAGCCGGATGTGTTCTTGATATCGAGGATGCATCGGCTGCAGACCTGAGCGCACCGAACCCGCTTAAAGTCCCAGAAGTCATTGCGGCAAAACAACAGCGGATAACGGATGCCTGACCCTTAACTAAGTTTTAACATCTTTTTCACGAGAATGATCTAAAGAACTCTAAATAAAAATGACTTTGATATATGATTTAGATTGAGATATATATGAGGTTGTTGAAAAGTCGAACTTATCCCTCAGAAGTATTTTAATTAAACTACGCTAGCTTGCATCCTGAGGTACCGGTAAACTCGTTAGCTTCGTTCGTAGTTAACGTGAGGTCGCAGTTGCAAACAGAGAGCTTACTACATTAAAACATGCTTAATTAACTTTTGGTTAATTGGCCAGTTAACTAGCTGAACCATATTACTCAGTGAGCACTGAAGAGACTGCGGTTCTGTCCCACTACTACAAATGAGCTGGGACGGTCCATTGTGCAACAGGAACATCGCAGCACGTCTCAATTCTCACAAAGATGCGTTCTATGTCCTCCTGTCCTTCTGAGTTTGTTCTTCCAAGGTAGCAAGACCGGTCTTCACAAGAATGCGAATCTGTTCTTTATCTGTACAGACAAAATATCTCCTTTACTAGGAGTGATACGTAGAACCCACAACCCCCCACCCCCACGGGACTGACACACACATAGACTATGCCTCCTTCATTATGACTAACAAACACAGAGGCCACACCTCATTCAAGAGGACTGATGGACTGAGGTCACGCCCATTCCCCAGAACTAAAGCACGCCTCACTGGAGAGGCGTCCAGAGCCATTCTTATTATTATCACTATTTTGAATCAGTGCAGTTATACAGGAAATATGGGACACCAGGTCTATTTTTGTCAGTTTATTAAATTCGGCCAGTTTTGTTCAACATTATTCAAGTTAAATATGTGTCATCCAATCATAATTCCCAGCCATCCTGCACCCACTTAATCATTTAGCTGTAACATAATCCAAACAGCACCATGTCTCTTGCACATGCAGCTCAGAGATAGCTTCTGTAAATGTTGAGACCACTGAACCGTACATTTTTTACACCTCCTCAGGAATATCAATCTCGTTCTGTGGAGCCTAAGAGGACAGCCTGTATATTTTCCATTTCCTCTTTATTCATGTCCACGGACTCGTCCAGAGTGTACCTGTCGATCAGAGAAGTTCCTTTCAATATATGTCAGGAAGATAAAGGCCAAGGAGCGAGAGACATGGTGAGAGAGATGGCAACAGAGACAGAATGAGAGAGAGAGAGAGAGACAGAATGAGAGACAGAGACAGCATGAGAGAGAGACAGCATGAGAGAGAGACAGAATGAGAGAGAGAGAGAGAGAGAGAGAATGAGAGAGAGAGACGGAATGAGAGAGAATGAGAGAGAGAGACGGAATGAGAGAGAGAGACAGCATGAGAGAGAGACAGAATGAGAGAGAGAGAGAGAGAGAGAGAATGAGAGAGAGAGACGGAATGAGAGAGAATGAGAGAGAGAGACGGAATGAGAGAGAGAGAGAGAGAGAGAGAGAGAGAGAATAAGAATGCCCTGTGTGTGGTTTGTAGCTGGAGTTGAATGCTGAATGAAGCGTGTGCTCTTCCTGACCTCTGTTCACTGCGCCGGCGTGGCGTGGTAAGCCACACAGCGGTATAACTAACCGAGTGCCTCAACCCCTCTCTAGTATCTGACACGCTCAGCTCAACAAAGACGAGATGTTCCTGCAAACCTACATGCACGCGAGTCCTCGATCAGGAAACCCGTCGGTGGCGTTGTGCAGCAAAGATAAAACGAGCAATTATTCACCGCACGGTGCCGAGTTCACAATGAAATGCGTTTTGCAGCTCATCACTTTTGCCTCTCGTACAGTATTAAATCTATCCTCTTGTCATGGCCCGCAGACGAAGCGATGAACAGAACCAACAGGGGAAAAGAAAAAGAAAAAAAACAACAACAATGAGCTGATTCTGAAGAAAGCAGGGCTCTGCTATGTTGTGAAAAAAAATGGCAGTTTTAGTCAGAGCCTGAAAAACTGCTCAGTGGCGAGCAGTATGACTTCATAACGCGTTTCATCACTGCTCGCTGTTGTTTACACAGTACCCCACAGTACCGTGCCTTCGCGAATAATCCGATCCACGTCGCCTTCGCGGTGTATCCGACGCTGGCTTGCTTACTTTTTAATCACCACGCAAACCTGATGAACTCGTGCGCATGGTTGTTTTTTTTGGCTGGAAGCAACTTTGGCGAGTCCGACTTCCAACTCGTCCTCCGCCACCGCCGTGGCTGGTATCCCAGACAACTGTCAAAGCTCCGCAACCACCTGTTTCTATAGGCACCTCACTAACGAGAAGCGCATTAATGAGCTATTTTGAAACGCGAGAGAGGAAAGGAGGGGGTGAAGGCAGTCCAAAGTGATGGGGTACTTGCTATTAATTATTCATATCAGCAGTATTATCATCAGGAGTGGCACGTTTTGAATGAATAATTGATTGTGTGCTGGCAGATTCATGTTAAAAGATGCAGAGATGCCATTGATGGACAGGAGCTGGGGGGGGGATGAAGGAAAGTGGGGGGCGGGGCAAGGAAAAGAATTATAAAAAAAACCTCCTCTGGGGACAGACAGCAACACTTTCTTTAAAGTGTTTCACGGGACACCTAGGCTAATGTTCTGGGTCACCTGGAAAGTTATTCATGCATTTAAAAAAAATAATAATAATTTCAAGGCCAGAGATTGATTTCCCAATAGGACTTTCTGAGCGTGCACATGCAAAAGACATTTACCTCAAACTGGCTTCTGGCTAGGTCCCAGTGGGTTCAATCACACTAGGTTTTTGGGAAGTTACATTTATTTGTATTCGATTTTCCACAATCGCATTTCAGTGTGAATATAACTTGTCACCGAGTTTAGCTTTAACAGGGGAAAACGGGGTCTTTCATATCGCGTACAAGTCCAGACTAAAACCTATTCCAGGAAAAGACACGGCATTTATTCAGTCAGTCAGCAGGTTAGATTAGATTCAGGGGTGAACAAATCATACGTTCGTTAGCTAAATGAAATAAAAGCGCCAACGTGCTGCCCAGTCACATGGCTGCCTGGAAACCTAGTTGACCAGGCTAAGCGTTAGCTAACATAATGCAAGCTAGTTAGGGTCATGTTTGCACACTTGACTAGCAAGTCTCCGGGCCAATGTTTCAGCAATGCAATGTCGTGTTCTGTTCTCACATGGTAAGATAATGTTGCCTAGCGTCTTTGTTTTCTCCTGACGTGTTTATAGTCATGAGGTCAGTGCATGTTGTGGTAGCAGGACAGCTTTTGCGTTGTACTCTATTTTGCTCGGTTTCTGCCGGTGTTTCCAAGCCACTTTGCCTCACCGATGTGTGTAGTGCAGGTGGTAGCTTTAGAGTATCGAAGTTAAATTTGAACGCAGCTACGTATCAAATAAGAACTTTTACAAACGTCAGTAAGAAGACGGAGTCTCGGTCTTTCTCAGGTTGTTGAACCTACGTGTCTGCTGAGAGATTAAAAATTTAGTAGCCCAGACACAAAATCGATGTTTGTCTTGAGTGCCTGGGACAGGTACTAAATTTTTCACCCCATGCGATGTCGTTTTTACCGTGTATGGATGCTAAATTAGCTAGCTTGCCCCAAATCAGAAGTGGCACTAATGTACTCTTCTCCGACGAGTTCGTCATGCTTAGCACAATCTTCTCGACTGATTTTCGCTCGGTCGCCAATCTTCCGGGCCAGCCTTGTTTTCAGAGGACACACGAGCTAGCGATGAACTCGTGCTCTTAAGAGAACAGACCAAAGAAAAGCTGTGCAGAAAGGTCTTATTTCTGCGTCAGAGTCCATTTGGTCGATCGGTACTGGCTTAGAGCCTCGTTTCAGCCGGAGCGGCACTGACCGCAGCCTCTAACACCACAGCAGGCCGACCTCGCGCCAGCTAATGCCTCGCTCGACCTTCAAACACGGCTGCTCTTTCTTTGCTCAGCAGTCTCCTCTTCCTCCCTCGGCTGCTTTAAAAACAGCTACCTAACCTTTGCAGAGCTTCAGCTCATTAGGAACACCATTGTTTCTTAGCAACTTTGTCAAGGCGGCATGCCGCAGTGCTGCGATTGGTGGAGCTCTGCGGCTTGGCAACCGGCTATTTTCAGCCGGACGGTCTGAATGGATTCCAGGAGCTGCTCGTACAGTAAACGTGTATGGTAGAGGTGTGAGGCGAATGAGGGAGAGGAGAAGAAAAGCAGCTGAACGCCGATCCTGCAGTCAAATTAACAATAGACGTGCAACTGTGGGATATTGCTATAATCTACCACTAATTTGGTCGTCCATGCTTATATCTACCCCCTGGTACAAGATCTCTGTGTGAGGCTGATTATGTCGACACCAAGCAAAGCATTGTAGCATAATGCTGTTTAATTGAACAGTAATGTCACAACCTGAAAGCTTTTACAAGCTCGTAGCAGGTCAAGCTAAAGAAAGCCAAATGATGCAAATGTTACAGAACAAAGAAAGCACAGACAAATGATTAAGAGCCCAGGCTTTAGTGAAGAATTAAAAAAGGGAGGATGTCCTTTCTTGTGGCGTGCCTCATTTTTCATGCCAGAACACAAAAAGACATCAAAGTTGTGCTCCTGCCCTTTCTTTTACAAAGGCAAGCTGCTTAAATATTATTTCAAAAACATGTAAAACCAGGGCGTATTTGCGCCTGAAATTACGGCTTTCCTTTCAAACTGCACGCACATCGTTCACCGGGTCTTAATTGAGCGCTGCAAATCATCCCGGTACAACGAGACTGTTAACAGCTGCGGCCTCGTCGCCACCATCATTACAACAACATAAAATAAATTGATCGGCGTGTTCGTTTAAATGACAGCAACGCTCGTTCCAGGTCTAATTGAAACTAGGTGAAAAGGCAGCGCACCTCGATATGACGGTGCGTTTACCCGAAAGCATCCCCTGGAGAGCAGCCGTGTTCGTGTGCAACGATATTATGATGAATGTAGAATGACTAGGTGAATTCTGTTCCACCTGTGAATAGCATGGGCGGCGTCCCAAGGGCTGCTGGGATGACGGAAGGGAAGGAGACTGGAAGAGCACAGCAGGTGCCGTCTTTTACCCAGGAGAGGGCTTGTAATTAAGGAGAGAAATGTGTGTGGCGAGAGGGTACACTTGATGTTAACGGAGGGGTTTGTCTTTGACTCCGTGGACGCGACAAAGACAGAATGAGGCGAGTCACACAGTCATTACACAGCTGGATGGCTGTGAGGGTTTCCATGGAGGTCCCCTATGAGATAGCAGGCTGCAGTTGGATGAGAGGTTATTTGGAAGGTCTAGAAGGCTACTGACAAGTATAGGTTGCATAGACTGGTCCAGTGGTTCTCAAAGCACAGCTGGGGGCGGGGGGTGGGGGGTCCATGACTTTTTGGATTTTGTTACAGTTGTAGAAATTACAACGCACATCATTAAATGTATTATATTAATGGGTCCAAGCACCATAGTCAACTTGTACCTAGTGTGTTCTATCCAAAATAGAAATATATATGGGTCTGTGGAATTAATTTTACACTTGAAGGGGTCTACAAAACTTACAAAACCTCTGGACTGGACTGGACTCTGGATTGATTGATTAAACTTTATTAATCCCCGAGGGAAATTTTGTGAGTTAGTTACGGTTACATTTATATAGTACTTTTCTAGACTCTCAAAGCGCTTTACATAATATGTGTGGGGGTCTCCTCAACCACCACTTACAGTCGACCAACACATTCACTAACTGCCACTGTGATGATGTCGACTAGTCTGGGTGGTGTAAAAAACAGTCAGGCAGATGGTAAAGAAAGTAGGCTCTCTGTTCATCTGAAAATATTAGATGAGATGAGATGAAGCCACTTCTCCAGTCACCCCCTTCTTGTACAAGACTGTGCTTGGAAATTTGCTTTAATGGAACATTTTCCAGTCTAGTGCCCTAAGAAATTCCTCCCTCAATCTTTGCTGTCCTTAAAGCTAACCTTAATCAAATCCTTGCACTGTGGTGTAGTGAATTTTAGACTTCTTTTTGCTACTGATGGACTTGAACATGGTGGACAAACCTCACGCACGCCGCTCTAGACATTGCGTCCTCCGTCCAAGCAAGCTCACCGAGCTATAAGGAGAGTTCTGTCGATGGGCATGAGCTTCCACGCCGCGCACGCTCGGTTTCAGAATCTACTATTTCAGCTGAGCCGCCGCATCGGCCACGCGCGTGCATTGAGAAGAATTGGTACGTCCTTAAACAGTGTAATAAGATACAGATTTAATATTTTGCATGTTTATTGTATTGATTTGTTTATTTTCCTTTAAAATAATGTAGCTTTAAAAAAAAATCATTTGGAATAAGTGGTAGCCTGTGTACGGCATTCTTTGCTCTGGTGATGTCTAGTGATGTCCAGAATCAGTTTATGCTTTAACTATTGAAAAGATGACCTTTGTTGAATTATTAATCGACCTGGCTACTGGTGATAAGCTAACAAACACCTAGCATGTCAGTACACAAGTTTGTCCATGATCCTGATCCTGATTATTCCAAGGACATGTGACTTTGAGACTCACCTCTCCACAAATTTAATCATTTTAATAAAAGTCACTTGAACACGGGTGACCGAGCAATGATGATATATTACAGCTCACAGCAAAAAGTTCAGCATCATATTGATAAATTAAAAGCGCTGTTTATCATTCGGTTATGAATATCGCCCGGCTCTGTTCATCTCCGATGTAAAACAGGGGCGAACGATTTAAACGTAAGGGACATTAGTGTTGAGCTGTCCGCTTCAATATATTATAATGCATTGCTGGGCTTTAATGGAAAATCGATAGCGAGACAAGCCCGTCACCTCCAAGTAGACGTAAACGCGATTTTCACATCGACATGTGGAGGGTGTGCGCGATTGATTCGGTATGCGGGAGGATTTTAATATTGTTTTCCGTGAGCTCATCGACTCGCACGCGCCGACCCCTACGTTATCTCTTAAAGCCCACCGTCTGGAGAAAGGATTAATCTTGCCTTCTCCTACCCCTCCCGCTTTTATTCCACACTTCACTTCCACTTTCCGTTCTTCTCCATCTCTCGATCTAAGCGCAGTCATTAGGGCGAATATCCCCACAAGCCTGGCGAATTTATTTAACGAGTGCCGATTCCACGGTCGGCTCTCGGAGATCGTTTTCTAAAGTGACGCACGTACGTTCTGAACACTTCGTTAAGGCGTATCGTTCACGGCCCTTCACGCGAGCTGTTCAGAAACTCGGTGTCATGAAAATCTGAGCGTAATGAACAAGGACTGTGCTTCAATCTGGTCTGAAGTGAAAGGAAAAGTTTTATGCTGTCTGAACGAAAAAAAAAAAACATGAAATATGACTGAGATTAAAATTTCTGAAGATAATTAGATTTGTGATGGTTTTCTTTGTTGTTTTTTTGGGGTGTGTGTGTGTGTGTGTGTGTGTGTGTGTGTGTGTGTGTGTGTGTGTGTGTGCGCATTGCTTCCTGACAGTATGCTCTTGGATGTTTTGATGTAAAAACCCTTATAGGGTTCTTCAGTTTGCCCCTCTGGAGGTATCCTTAAAGGGTTTTTTTTTTTTTTATTGCCAGAGAATGTGTAGACCTTTAAACTATCCAAAGAACCCTTCAGGAACCATTTCTATCGAATGTAATACCCATTACTTTGGTAAAAATATTGAATACATTCAGTACCGTAACTATCCGTTGAGCTAGCTCACTGAAATCTCCATATATCTATCTTTTGCTCGTCAGCCACTATCAGTCTTATGTGTTTTATATTCTTACATGTGACGTGACAAAATATGTTCCACCGCTGCGCTCCCCCAACTCCTCTTATCTCTACACAAACCACACACACACATCCCACGTGCATGCTGACACAGATATTCACCAACACACGCATGCATACTGCTGACCCTGAAGTGTTAAGCCGAAAGCTTACGTAAACCCTGAAATGCGCAGGGGAGGAACCCTGAAAGGGGGTATAAGGTTTCACAAACAGCACCAGTTGAGCGTTGTGCTCACGTTCAGCAATCCCAGCGTATTAAAATAAAGCTGATGCTTGCACAGATCGGTGTAGAACTGGTGAAATAAGGCATTTGGCTTGCAAGCGAGTGTGCCGAGTAAAAACCGGGACAACGACTCACCTTCCCGAAGTCCCTCACGTCAAACAGGTCGAAGGGGTCGAAGAGCTCGCTGTTCCTCAGACCGAACTTGTCGTGGCACACCTTGAGAAACGTCCGGATGTTCTTCAGGCACAGGAACTGAAATAAAAGAAAAGACGGAATATCGAGCGGATCCTTCTCGTTTCGATGTGTGGAGCCATTACAATATTGTTACGATAGCACACAGCATGAGATTGCGACTCCTGGAGCAGATTTAATTTCCTGCACTGTCGTCGCGTTTCCTTGTTTCGGTATGGTGATTATGTGGTGCCAGATGTCGCTCTGCTCGAGACTGGCTGAAGTGGAGACACGCTCGTGATAAACCAGAACCAGTTCGGGTCGAGAGTGACTAGAGTGTCATTTAGTCCAAATCTGTGCAGGAACAAATGAGCCAGCTGCATCGTGCACATGCTGCATTATAAACTTGTTTATTCGTTCAAATTTGTTTCCTTCTATAATAAACCCATGCTTTTTTTTTTCCCCCCATCACGGCAAGATGCAGCTAGAATACGTGTTGCTTTGGATCTAACTCATTATTTCTCCAACCATCTGTGTGTGTGTGTGTGTGTGTGTGTGTGTGTGTGTGTGTGTGTGTGTGTGTGTGTGTGTCATACCTAGCTACTGAACAAGTAGCCCTGTTATAGTTTCATGGAATCACTGACTTTTATACATTTTATTTTACAAGGATTTTCCATTTATCACCTACATACATATTTTGCTACGATTTTTCTTAGTAGTTGTTCAGCACTCGCCTTTTGATTTCCGATAAGCCGAACGTATCTAATTTGCGCGGCCACAAAAAAAGTCAAATGACGGTCATATTTCATGGAGAAGAAACCATGACAAAGCGATCAACGCGATGTCACATGCAATACGTAAACAGCCTTGCTTTTCAGGAAACATGCCACGCTGAAAAGCAAAACCTGACCTCTTCAGTGGGAAACAATCCGCAGGGGATTGCTGCTGGAAGAATGAACACTGACTTCCTGTCAGAAGTGAATGTACGTCGCTCCACTACATTGTATTTTACTGCCATCACTCGGTTGCAGTCATGCCACACTGAAATGCAAGCACTCTCCAATCACAGCTCTAAGCAGCAATCAACTGACAGACCTTAACCATGAAACAGTCATGTCTTCAGCTATGGTTTATTTTACAATCCAAAGGTCAATCAATTTAAGAGCTTGTGTTGATCCATGATTTGATTGCGCATACACAGATCTTAGTAACTGCGGAAGCAGTCATGGAGCTGAAGAGTTTCTTAACGAAAGTGGCATTTATACAAAAACACTTGAACACACTCGCGGGCTTTTAGACACACCAACATATAAATAAAATCGACAACCAAGAGCCCTTATTCCAGCAGCCTCTTGATGCCATTATTAACCAGTATTCACACAAGCACAACACACACTGCATTACTGTTCACAGCAATCACTCCAGTACCACAGCTCCAACCATAACCATTATGTCTCACACACACACTGGCATTATGCACTGGTACGACTGTGAGATTAGCCATTATTCAGTACACAAAGGCGTACGACGATACTGCAATCACTGTGCCATAGACACGGCCGCCTCTTCATCAGTCTAGGTGAAGATGTGCGTTCTTACAAAGGGCCTACAGTTCAACTTTTCTCGGATTTAATAGCAAGTCGGTGAGAATCATCGGCTGTGTTAGAGCGAGGGGAGAAAAATGAGGACGGTGTCTCTCTAGGACTCCAGTGAGAAATCGAAAAAATGCTGTGCTTCAAAACCAGCCTGCTATAAAACACCTCCCGACTAACAAGCATCGTGAATTTTTAAGACCCACACTGGAAGAAAGAATAACCAAAAGTTTTTAAGGAGCCGCTGTGGTGATATGGTGTTTTTTGTTTTTTTTTTTTTTATAAAGGCAAAGCAACAAATTTATATATTGAGGCCATGAGATAATATACTAGGGCCAATAGAATATATTGAGGCTACAATAATATATTGAGGCCATGAGATAATATATTGATGCCATGACATAATACAATAAGGTCAAGAGATAATATAATGAGCACATGAGATAATATATTAAGGTCATGAGATAATATATCTGGGGCCATGGGGTAATATATTTTTTCATGAGATAATATACTGAGGCCATGATAATATATATTGGGGTCACAAGATAATATATTGAAGCCAAAAGATAACACATTGATACCATTAGATAATCAATTTAGACCACAAGATAGTATATTAATTCCATGAGACAATATATTGAGGTCATGAGATGGTATAGTGAGGCCATGAGATAATATACTGAGAACATGAGATAATATATTAAGGTCATGAAAGAATATACTGAGGTCATGAGATAGTGTATTGAGGCCATGAGATAATATATTAAAGCCAAAAAATAACACACTGAGACCATTAGATAACCTATTTAGACCACAAGATAATATATTAATTCCATGAGACAATATACTGAGGTCATGAGATAGTATAGTGAGGCCATGAGATAATATATTGAGGCCATGATAGTATAGTGAGGCCATGAGATAATATATTGAAGCCAAAAAATAACACATTGAGACCATTAGATAATCTATTATGACCACAACATAATATATTAATTCCATGGTACAATATATTGAGGCCATGAGATAATCTAGTGAGGCCAAACAGTAAGTTACTGAGGACATTAGATAATCTATTTAGGCCACAAGATAATATATCGATTCCATGAGATAATATAGTAAGGCCAAGAGATAATACATGTAATATCATCAGAAATCTCCATGCTTAAGTTCCTGTGGAAAATAATTTGGGGCTGAAATATATTAATTCATGGTTACACAATATTACAAAACACAACATCTGTGAGTCTCTTAATTCCACGTGTGAGTCTCTCAAATCCAATTCCTTGGCTAAAAGTACATCCTCTACTGTGTGTAATTGGTCTGGAGTGCTTTTTATGCACCTTTTAATTGGAACTAAAGACCTATTTCTGCACAGTATGCTAGTTTGGCGCACAGTACCTCCTTTTTTTGCTTTATTTGCTCTCTAGATTGTTTCATTTGTATTTACATGACTCTTCATACGTGATGTTTGTGGATGTACATGTTCTCGCTAATTCAAATCAGCAGAAAACGTGTGAGGGGATGTTCCCTACAAGCCGCATATTTGCCAAAGGCTGAGTGAGTCTGCCTTCTTTTTCCAGAAGAAACCAAACAAATCAGAGACAAAGGGGGGAGGGGGGGGAACAAAGCTGAGAGGTAGTGGAGAAGGTATGGTCGAACAGCAGACAAAAGAAAACAAATAACAAAAAAGCTGTCATCCTCTGACAGTCTATCCTGAAGCTGTGCCATGCTCACACACAGAATAATGCATTAGCTTTCTCCTCCTGAGGTGCACCTTCTTTACTAATCCTGCTTCCCTACTGCGTTCTAGAGGGAGTTTACAGGGCATCTCCTAACACCAGAAATTGACAAAAACTAACACTGCACAGAGAGGGAGAAGAGGTGACTACAGGGAAAGAAGAAAGTAAAACAAAACCAAAAAAATAAGACACAAGATGAGAGAGAAAGAGAGATGGAACTCCTTAGAGAAGGTTGTTGTGTCTGAGTAGGATGGAAAATAGGAGTAAAAGCAGGCGGGAGTTGGAACGGCAGTCTGGTAGACTGATCTTTAACCCAGACAGTGATCTGCTCCCAAAACACTGGTGAAAGAGTCAGAGCATCTGTCAAACAGCATGATAGCAAAGCATGGCTTCAAACCGACAGGAAGACGTTCACATAGAAAGTCTGAGGCAAAAAGTGAGTCAGTGGTGAGAAGTATCAGTCAGAATGAAAGGCACCTGTGAGTACACTTCTGCATTTCGGGACCGAACCGCTACAAACCTCCTGAGACGGAGGAGGAAAGGGCGGAGGAGATAAGTGCACCCACATGACCCCCATCTTAACGACAAACCACACAAAGACTGTGTGGCTTTCGATACCTAATAACTCAAGATCTATGCAACACACGAGAAACTTGTCCACAACAATATAATGCAACATGACTTGCGTCAAAGAAAATAAGTAATCTTAAACCTGAACTTATTTAGACATCTGACTAATAGTTTAAGGGGTAAAACACATTGGGGTTGCTTTTATGGATAATTCATCAATAACATCCAATATAAGGGAAGACTTTCCTGTGGCGAAAAAGGTGTATGTTGCCGAGACAGGTCAGGGCCTGCTCTGGCACACGCGGCAATAGCGTTTTGTATGTGCCCCGTCTCCCTATAATCATCATCGACAGTCAAGTCTCTCCCACAGGAGACATGCATTCTGGCTTAACCAAGCACGTTCACGAGGACCGCCTAAATCCGAGGGCCGCTGAATATCGAAACAAGCCAAACTGCCTTGAAGATTTCCAGGTCACACAGATGTTAAACCTTCTCTGGAGAAAGGCTCCACTTGGACTAATTGGAGAGGCAGACACAAGATGAATAATGCATGCTGGTAAGCAATATGCAAATCTGATAGCATTATCCAAACACCAGGCGCATCGCAGGAACCCCTCTGTGTCATTACTGAATCAAAAGCAAAGCCCCCTATAGGAAAACCATCTGTTTTAAAATCAAACACGTCCACCTTAAATCAAACCCTAATGCAAAAAAAAAAAAAAAAAAAAAGTAGATTTGCCTTAAAGCACATTGTAGGGCAGTGCTGGAGATGAGTGGACATCAGCAGTTAAGATATCTGGGGCAGAAAATTTGTCAGAATGATTCTTTTCCACCTTCTCCTTTATACCACGTGGAAACAGCTCGGCTGAGGAGTTTCGGTCTGAGGTGACTATCCACTGACTACAAAACATCAGAAGTACTACTAGAGAGATTATTATGTAAACCCATTGGAGAACGGCCGGGCAGAACATGCCCTTATGAGCTCCAACAAAGAAGAAATGTCTTCGTTCTTCTCTGCCTCTTTGAACCAGAAAATCCCTGTGCAAGGGTACAAATCCTGGAACACGGAAAAGGATATGAAGTCAGGGGATTTTACTCTCTAAAGGCCCATCTAGGCCTGGCTGGCCAGATAACGGCAGCTTACAGTGGATCTTTATCACCATGTGCACCGCATGACCTCTACTATCAAACCTCATCGAGGCAATGGCATTGACATGGAGTGGTAGGTTCTCTTTGGTAGAAGCCCTCCACAGTATCAAACTCTCTCAGTCCAGACCAAATGTCCAACCTAATGAAGGCACTCAGAGGCACCTCACTTCATTCCACTTCATTTTCACTCCTGCTGACCTTAAAACATAGTTGCGCTCTAAATATACAAGTCGTAAATCAGTGGGCTCCCAGTTGTCTAGCAGAAAATGCACATGAATACCTGGCATATTCTGGCATGCAGGTTCTTGCCTCCATCCTGAACAGGGCTCCAGTCTATAGCAGTATAAACTACTGCCCTCTCATTGACGTGTTTGGCGTAATGAGGTACTCAGCCAGACTGTATTATCAGCCAAGGATCTCCACATTCTCCATTCTCTATTAAGTTCAGGCTCAAACGATGTGCATTCGGAGCATGAAATCCTACATATTTATTCCTTAGGATGGTCTAGTAGCAGTGACTCAAAAGGGACTGGTCTTGTTTATAATCTTGAAGATGGCTAGCCATTCATCTGAGCCATTCATTCTATAAGAGCTGGGATTTTCATGATGTTTTTATTCATTTATTCCTTCATTTATCAAGTACTGTTCACTCACAGAGCCTACTTATTGGGATGGAGCAGTGGCCCTGGATGAAAGAGACCCCATACCAGTCCATAGGCATCAAGCATCAGTTGTACTGCATAGTTCAAATGGTACAGCTTAATATTCCCAATGTTGTATGACAAAAACCTGAAACAGCAGAAGATTACCCCATACTTCCTGGTGGACCTTGATGGCAGTAGTGATGTGTACAGGATGACAAGAACCTCAGCCTTTGAAAGGCTAAATTGAACATGGGGATGATTAAAGCGGAGTGCTGCCACTCAGAGCTGAGTGTCATCAGCATAACAGTAAAAGAACAAGCGGTGAAAGTGGACAACCGTTCCCAACAAGGACAAGCACACATCCTTGATGTACAGTGACTGTCTCCCAATGTCATGCAATCTCCTCAATCTTCCCTAATCATCTTGAGAAGATTCATACCTTCTATGTGCAGTTTATGGGGTGATGTTAGAACTGAACTATCTTCAGAATTAACGACCACTCACTTTGACATATTCCCACTACACTTTTAAAAAATTATAAATGATGGGAATGCCTAATGCCCTTTACAGACATTCTCTGGGAGCCTCATGGTCAAGCTGGCTCCTCTATGTCCAGGCCACGATGACCCCAAAATTACTCCTAGGCAGCATAATGAGCCTGATTTTTTTATGCTTGGTGGAGGTGAAAACCTGAGGTGGCTGAGTAATGGCCAGCTAAAAGCTGCCATTCATGGGTTAATGAATGTCACAAGCAGACCTGCAGAGAATGAGGGACTCCTGTGAATCAATGGCGGGGTATTTATTACGGTAGGTTGCGAGTGCGAAGAGCTGCATCCATCTTCAACAGTGTCTTCCCATCTGAATTCATGGGTTACAGCCCGAATCAAGCCTCTTCTGGCCTTAGCCCTCATTTCACTGGGACATGCAAAGATCTGCTGCTGTCATTCTAAAGAATTCTGAGCTGGCATTAGTGAATAAATGTGTCATCTTCATCTATCTTCGGTAACCTCTTTACCCTGATCAGGGTCGCGAGGGATCCGGAGCCAATCCTGGTAACAGTGGGTGCACGGGCGCAAAATTCCACCTGTGTTGGACACCAGACCATCACAGGGCACCGTGGTAAATGTGTCGAGGTTTGAAAACGCATTCAAATGTTCCCATTAACAACTTTCATGCAAACCACTGAGTGCTTTACACCACTAAGTGGCCCATAAACATTTGCACAGAGTGTTTACCTTGCTCTGTATTATCAGTTCCAGTTATGTGACTTCCCCAGCCAAACAACGTTCCTTGACACTCTGTGTACTACAATAAAGTATCGTGAGCTATAACAACACTCTACTCATATCAGTCGATAGCAGCAAATATTTACATACCTTCAAACGAGGTCGACTGTAACGATCTGAGATAGACAAAGCACTACAGCTCATCTATATATAATGGTTTAAAGCTTTTCCAGTTCACGTTACGTCATACGTCATCTAACAAGCCCACAGGTTCCTTACATGCACACGTTCGAAACTGAACAGAAGTGCTAAGTGCTGGATGGACTTGGTCTTCTCGATCATGTGTGCGCACACGCATGTGTATGAACGTGCAGCTGTTGGTACTCTACTATTCTCTCCGTGATTACCTCAGAGATGGCTAATGTCATTAGTATGGAAAACAGCCCCTTAATTACTCATCTGACTCTGGGGCGTACATGCACAGCTTCATTAAAATAATCGTCTTCATAGCCCGGATAAATAATTACTCAATCACCGGAGACACCGTTTACGCTACCTAATGAGCGGCAGAGCATTGAGTGTACAGGTGAAGTGATGATATGCACATCAGAATGCTGAGCATCTTGAAGTTATGGAGCAACTAAGCAAAGCAAAAAAATAAAAAAATAAAAAGGAGCTGTCGATTCATGCAAATTCGATGGTAATGCTTTTTGCTGTGAATGCCTTTTTCTTTTTTTAAACTAACGGGGAAGGTTTCGCACTTTGTTTCATTGCAAATGCGACATACTGACACAAGCTGAAACTATTGTCAAGACTGATGTAGGGCATCCTCTGCATTAAACACTGATGCAATTTATAAAGTATAAAGCATATCGTTTATATAAATGCATTCCATGCAGGATTATGTCTGAATTTGTTCTGCTTGCTCTTAATCTTCTGATTTCAGCGGGAGCCTAGGCAGATGTGTGGGTGTTTTCTCCCAAATTTTCCAAGGCGACTTGCCTGATATAATCTTGCTGAGTTTTACAAGAACGCACATTCCCATTCACGGTCCCGCACACGGGCCCAAGACCAGGCTAGTGTCGGTATGTGTTTAATTAACTGTTAAACTTAATTTACAATCAAATATATCATGCAATAGAGCTCATTTTCTTCTCATCCGACACTAGCAATAACACACTTCCTTTTTACACTTTTAGTTTGTTTAGGCAGGTGAGAACACAGCGATCACACTCGAGTGTGGACCCACACAACCGGTCCAAGAGAATCTGATCAAAGGTGGTCTTGGTCTGCTTCCAAGCGAACTCTAATGTGGTTTAATTGCAGTGAGAAAGTGGTTCAATCCTGATTGAACCTGACAGCAGGAAGCGAACCAAACATGCTGTTCGTTTTGCGGTTTCTTTTTTTTTTTTTAGTAGATGCAAGCTGCTAAACTGAGCTGCAAGGTGAAAACTGAGCCGAAGTACAGCGTTGTAGTGCTGCAGAAATGTTACGTGTTCTGGAGATTTGGACCCTCCGTCCATTTTCTGTAGTGCTTATCATACACAGGGTGTAGATCCCAAGGAGCCTATCCCAGAGAAGTCGTGGCACAAGGTGCCCCAACACCCCGGAGGAGGGGGCCAGATTATCACAGGTCACAATCGCACACCCATTTATACACCACAAATAACTTGGAAATTCCAATCGAGGACAACACATGTCGTTGGACTTGGGGAGGAAACCGGAGTACCCAGAGGAAACCCCTGAAGCACAGAGAGAACATGCAAACTTGTCAAGAAAAGGAGGCAGGATTTGAACCCCCAACCCTGGAAGTGCGAGGCAAATGTGCGAACCGCTAAGCCACTGTGCCCCCTGATTTGGACCAAGGAACATAAGAAATAAAATAAACGCTGGCCCTTAATCTCAATTGTATTTCTGACCAATAAATGAAAAAGTCTCACGAGGGCACGTTCAGTCCTACCTAACCCTCAGCCAACATTTTTTTCTGGTTGAGGTTCATATGATTGTGTATGGTGTCAAACCAAACAAAATTATTATTCCGACTCGACAAATGGACTAACAGGCACGAAAATCCCCTCAAAAACCTCTAGTCAGGTAGGACCATATACAGCATTTTAGGAACAATTTCTTTATCACTTCCTGCGTATCTGTATCATGCTGTGTGAAAGAAAGGTGAAGGAACTTGTAGACAATGCATGTCTGAAGAAGGGCTGAAACAGACACTCATCTCTTATTAAGAGGAAGAAACAAGGAAGAGCTTTGTCAGGCAGATGTGTTGAACAAGACCCTGAAGTGACTAGATCAAAGAGCAGCTCCTCGTCACTGATCCCTTCAGACAAAGGCACACGGATTCGGGAGAGTCACTTGGCACCTCCACTTTCGTCAAAACGCAGAGACAACCGAGGTCTTTTCATGAAGGAGACTCTGCAGAAGATTAGAACTACATCCGTGCCCCGCTGACAGACTGGGAGCCAGACTAAAAGAGATTCTTTAATCTGGCGGGGCACGACGAGGGCGAGGAATGATGATAAGTCCTCAGACACACAGACGTGCAACTGAAGTGCAAATAGTGAGCTCGAGAGCAGTCTGAAGATGCTCGGCTTTGACGTGTTCTACATGGAAGATTTTCAAAGTAGACGCTCCCCAACACCCTAAAGCTAGCGATGCAGGGAAAGATGAAAAACAGGGTAAGATGTGACGAAGCGTCAAAACGTGCTCGCCTCTCGTTTCACACGATAGCCTCGTTACAAAAACACTCTTACTGTTCATCTTATACAGGGCTGAAAAATACTGTAACTGACTGGCAATATGTGGCCAAATGTATGTGGACACCAGACCGTCACACCCATATGTGGGTCTTCCCCCAAACTGTTTCTATAAAGTCTGAAGCACACTCTCGCCATATCATCCAGGCCTGCCTTCTCAAGAATTGTCTGGTTGGGAATATGGTCCATGAGACTCAGACCCATTATAGAGCGCAGGTGTCGCATTGCATCATCACAGCATTCAGTTTGCGAACCTGGTGGGCATTGATTGTCCAGGTCTCAGATCCAACAGATCAAACTGTTTTATAAAGTCTGAAGCACACAACTGTATAGAATTGAAGTCTTTGTATGCTGTACATTTACATTTATTCATTTAGCGGACGCTTTTATCCAACGCGACTTACAAATGAGGAAATACAAGCAAAGCTTGATATATCAAGCGAAGAACAATACAAGTAGTGCTACTGTACAAGATCTTTTAATTGAGTTCTAGAAAAGCAGTGTGCAGAGTAGAGGTGTAAGAGCCAGAGTAGGTGGGTTTTGTTTTTTTAGGATAATGTAGGGTTGGCATTTTAGGGGTTAGTTAGGTGTTCACGGAAGAGGTGGGTCTTTAGCTGTAGCATTACAATTCCAAAAGGCTCAAACGTGACCATCATACATTTGACCTGTATATAGTTAAATGTTTTTCAACATCCACCAAATAATTTCCTTTCATCGCTTACTTTTTAACAGCTCCAACCAGTCATTCCCTCACCGGCCACGCTCTTTTCTTTCCTGCACTTAATAAGACAAAAATGCAGCTTGGAAACCATGTTGGAAAACGTTACAGCTTTACCACTGACTGGTTCAAAGCATCGACACTGGAGACTCCTTCCAAAAAAATTCAAAATAAACATCTCCTTACAGAAACCTTCACCAGATCTAGAATTGCACGTTTGTTTTTGTTTTTTTACTGGTTTAGGTGCACAGCCACCCTACAAGTCCCTTTTTCTATACAATAATAATGCGTTAGACCACTGGACAACAAACCTGTTCCTGGTGATCTACCTTCATGCAGGTTTCATCTCCACGCCTGTATCAGATGATCAAAAACACGATTATGGTTAGAGTTAAAGTCTTCAGGAAGCTAGATCTCCAGGAACAGGGTTGGTGACCACTGCGTCAGACTGAGCACATTAATATTAAACGGTGATTTGTCCTGCAGCTGGAACTACTTTCAGAGTCGCTGTTATAGGAAATTAATTAAACTTCTGACCAATCAGAATTTAGAATTCAACAGTACTATATTATAAGGGGGGAAAAAATCAGATACACCGATTTCCTGTAAAACAGGAAAAAGAAATCACTTCGTGAAGAGAAGTGAACTTATTGTGTGGTGGTATTATCCTGATCAATCGCACTTGTTTCAGATTATATGAGATAAATTAGAATCCGACAACGGTGTACAGTAGAGGAATCGGTGTCCGGGTCCAGCACATCACTATTTCTCCAGCTCTCTGGATGACAGGAACTGCTTTCATGCAATAAGTAGACTCTGCTAGTGGGTGAAAACCGGTAACAATGATATTCTAAGAAAATGATCATTTAGGTCATAAGTTAAGCCTTGTTTATTATAATGAAGGGAAATACTGTGTGCCGGAACCCTTCAGGCTGAGCAGTGAAATAAAGAGAGGATTTTTTTTTTTTTCCTGTTTGCTACACAAAAGCAAGAACCAGATGTTACAGCTGGCGCAGGTGTAAAATACCTATTCATGGTTTATGAGGGGGAAATTATAGCATGCAACGTCAGAATAAACCAAAAAGCTAACCAACTGCTGGCGGAGTCATAAGACTGGAGTCTTGCGCTCATCCCAGAACTCATTCAGGATACGCTCGCGCTGAACGTCAAATCATGACTGTCTTTACAGAATATAGTTGTAGAAGTGTAATGACTCATCTCCGCTAGCCGGTGTCACTCACAAGAGGACGCGCTTCTTTTTTTCAGTCTCGAGGTTTCTTCCTCATTTGTTTTTTTCTTTCCACTCGCTCAGAACAAAAATCTCCATCCGATAGTTAAAAATCTGATCTAAAATGCATACGATACATCTGCGTCATCACGACAAGTCATCATGAAGTAATGCGCTTCGCAGCTACGGCTAAAGAACACTGAGAAATGAAACGAGTAGATTTTATTATTTAATCGTGTGGCGCGTTTGGCTTGCGTTACAGTACCATGCTTAAAACCTGATGTTATCTGGCCGGTTCATTAAAAGCCACAAACTTTGGGTCACTGCCATGACTAAACTGTAAAAACATCTTCTGCTGGGTTTTGGTGCAGGCTGCAGATGTGCATCGTAAGTGAGTAAGAAGAACAGATTCCTCACACGTGTGGATGAGGGGGAAGAAGAAAAAAAAAGAAAAAGAAAAGCTCGTCATACTGACAGTGATGCCAAATGAATTCCCTTCTTCCAAAACCACATGATTAAATCACTGCAGCAACTGCTGAGCATTTACAGTTCATAAAGTCAAATATCTTCCTCAGAACACTTCCACAGACATTTAACTTTTTTTTTTTGTCTTTGGTTGTTTTTGTGTAAACAGGAACTTCTGAGCTAATGAGCAACTTATGTATGAATAAATCCATATTCTAAGTAAATGAGGACACTTCATGGTCCTGATCATTCTTGCTGAACTTTCCGAGCCTAATATGAAATGTGGGTGGCGTGTATAAATAGTATAAAATACGACGAAATGAAGTAGAAAAAACCTGTGTACAATCTTCTCATAAGCATATGAAAATAAAAACGTGGAATCATCGATATGGTGAGGGTTTTCTGGAGGAAATGTTTGTTTAGAGTTCTTGGAAAGAGTCTCCAGTGTCGGAGGTACAGCTGTAACTGGAAAGTTTTCAGAATGGACGACGTTGCGGTTTGTGGTAACCGATAAAGAGGAACTAACTTGTTTCACGGACATTCCACAACATTAAATGTAACTATAATCAGATAAAAAGTATATTGGTGGGGCTGTTTAGTTAATACAGAGCTCTGTATTGGCAAATTGCTGTGGAATAAGAGGAATAAAACACTTCAAGGACGTGCTGTTATAGAAAAATAAATCAACGTTGGCGTGGTAACTAACTCAACAGTGACTTCATCACAACACCATGGATGCTGTTGAGAATTTTTCTATAACAGTGCTACCAAAGTTGTGTTTGTTTTTTTACATACATACATACATACATACACATACATACATACACACACACATATATATATATATATATATATATATATATATATATATATATATATATATATATATATATATATATATATATATAAAATGTTTGAATATTGCCAATCGAGAAGTAAAAACAATGCAACTGATTATGCAAATTGTGCTTGATATCTGTTTAAATAATAAACTTGCAATCTAGCACCTGGATATAAAAGAGCTGGAGAAGTGACAGAAAGAGAGAGAATGAGAGATAGAGAGAATGAGAGAGAGACAGATAGAGAGAGAGAATGAGAGAGAGAGAATGAGAGAGAGACAGATAGAGAGCGAGAATGAGAGAGAGAGAATGAGAGAGAGACAGATAGAGAGAGAATGAGAGAGACAGACAGAAAGAGACAGACAGAGAGAGAGAGAATGAGAGATAGAGAGAATGAGAGAGAGACAGATAGAGAGAGAGAATGAGAGAGAGAGAATGAGAGAGAGACAGATAGAGAGAGAATGAGAGAGACAGACAGAAAGAGACAGACAGAGAGAGAGAGAATGAGAGAGAGAGAGAATGAGAAAGAGAGAGAGAATGAGAATATGAGAGAGAGACAGAGAGAAGGTGTGAGAGGGAATGAGTGAGAGAGAATGAGAATGAGAGAAAGAGAAAATGAGAAAGAGAGAGAGAGAGAATGAGCGAGAGAATGAGCAAGAGAAAGAGAGAGAATGAGAAAGAGAGAGAATGAGCGAGAAAGAGAATGAGCGAGAGAGAGAGAATGAGAGAGAGAATGAGAATATGAGCGAGAGAATGAGAGACAAAGAGAGAATGAGCGAGAGAGAGAGAATGAGCGAGAAAGAGAATGAAAGAGAGAGAGAGAGAGAAAGAGAGAGAGAGAGAGAGAGAGAGAGGGGAAATCATGTACAAACCTGCCTCAAAACTGACCTGATTTAGCTAATGTGGAAATACCCCAGGAGACTCTATAAATAAATTGCCACGGTTAAAAAGCTCTATTGTGTGCCTCGGCAGCGTGTACAGGACGTCTGAATTTTCATCCGATGTGTCACGCAGCAGCACAGACGCAGCACGCAGGATGAATGGAAACAAGACCCATTGGCTAGTGACATCATACCTGCACCATTGCAAAGCTGCCGGAGCAAGATACCGGTGGCAACAACTCATCTCCCTACTACCCCTTATCGCCATGGC
This sequence comes from Ictalurus furcatus, assembly GCF_023375685.1. NCBI lineage: Eukaryota > Metazoa > Chordata > Actinopteri > Siluriformes > Ictaluridae > Ictalurus > Ictalurus furcatus. The sequence goes on from NC_071272.1 coordinate 5,410,674, forward strand.
AACGAGATGAAAGAGCGCTCTGTAACAAAGTGAGATGGAAGTTCCACATTTTTCGCCACTATACGCAGTAGGACGGAGAGGTCACATGACCAGCAATACGGTCAAGGTTGCTGACTCATGGAGCGTCAGAGGAGAAATAATCTCAATCTGGACATCTGAGAAATATAATCCTCGTCCAAATCTCCCACGCAGCATGAAACTAGACGAAGATGATAGTTTCTGCTATAGCAGCATGACCTGTTTTGAGCAACTTGCCAAACATTTCAAAAACTACATTTTGAATTTCTTAATGAACATCACACTTTTTACCCATTTATAGTAACATTTAACATCCACAAGGCAAGTTCCTGTTATAATTCAAGAGCACACAAGTGCCTGTGAATGAGCTGTTACTACGGAAACGAGAACACGTTACAACCTACGAATTAATCAAACTAAACTTGCCGTTTATGTCAGTGGTTCCGAGGACCACCAGAGGTCCGTGCAGCGTAGCCAGGGGGTCGGTGGGCTTTACCGTTTTGTGGGGTCCAATTGGGTTGTCACGAAGGGGTCCAAGCACCAAAGTCCACTTCGATGAAATGCAATTGGTGGAAAATTCAGAAAGAGAAAGCTCTATGAAATATTATTTGGCCAATTTCAATTCTTCATGAAATAAATTCATGCTTAGGAGATGCATGGAAATTATTTTAGCGTTAAAGGGGTAACTGGCTATAAAAAGCGTGAGAACCACTGATTTATACTACAGCTTTACAGCAGAAACTACTGTCAGAGCTGCTGTTATATAAATAATAATAATAATAATAATAATAATAATCCACATGTTCTGAGTGGAGAATTCAGAGCTTAACGCCTATGCACTACATTATGGCCACTTTCTGTTTCTAAAGCGTATAATTTTCATGCATCATGAAGAACCCTAGACTTAATGTGCTTCCGGTAATGAGTTTTTTTTCCTCATAAATATTTTGTAATGTTGACGCTTTTTGATTTAATTTAACGTCTATAGAAATACATGCACCACGAAGTGCTACAAGCCTCACATTGGACCCTTGTATGTTTTCCTGTGGAAATTTTGTAACAGTTATTCTGACTAGGGCCGATTATATAATATCGATATCATGATCAATTACATCTCACTACACTAGTCCTTTTTTTATTTTGAAATAATTAAGATGGACTGGAAGCAACTGATTACATGTTAAAATGTTGTACTTCATCTATAAAAATAAAAACATTTTAAACCTTCTACAGATTTTTTTTCTTGCTGCTGGTTTGTATGCAAACCTACATCGATTAGCCATAATATTAAAACCACCTGCCTAATATTGTGTAGGTCCCTCTCACGCCACCAAAACAGCTCTGACCCATCGAGGCGTAGACTCCACAAGAACTCTGAAGGTGTGCTGTGGTATCTGGTTCCGAGACGTTAGCAGCAGATCCTTTAAGTACTGTAAGTTGCGAGGTGGGGTCTCCATGGACTGGACTTGTTTGTCTAGAACATCCCACAGATGCTCGATCGGATTGAGATCTGGGGAATTCGGAGGCCGAGTCAACACCGTGAACTCTGCCATGTTCCTCAAAATGTTCCTGAACTATTTTTGCAGTGTGGCAGGGCGCATTAACCAGCTGAAAGAGGCCACTGACATTAGGGAATACCGTTGCTTGGTCTACTTGGTCTGGTGCGCTTGGGTCAGGTCTACTTGGTGCGCTTGGTCTGCTGCCCTTGGTCTGCTGCCCTTGGTCTGCTGCCCTTGGTCTGCTGCCCTTGGTCTGCTGCCCTTGGTCTGCTGCACTTGGTCTGCTGCACTTGGTCTGCTGCACTTGGTCTGCTGCACTTGGTCTGCTGCACTATTAGGGTAGGTGGTGCGTGTCAAAGTAACATCCACATGAACGGCAGAACCCAAGGTTTGTGGTTTTATTGTTATGGATGATCAGTGTATATATATTTCGTTATACATCTCGTGTGCTGTAGAAATGCCTTTGAGACTCGTGATCTCTTTTGTCGATATTACCCAATCCTGACTAGTACGCTACACTACTAAACAGCATACTATATTGACAAATGATGCATTATTTAGCACTTTTGAACATATGCTACGATTCTGTCTCCACTATAAAATACTCCTCTATTCAGTTCGGGTTCTACAGAGGACAGTTTTATTCACCATCTCGCTGTGCTATGCTCAGGTGGCACGGGCCGAGAATAAACCCCCTGATGTGTCCTGACATTTAAAGTACATGAATAATACAGGAACACAAGACACATTCAGCAGATCTTACGATTCAGAAGGCAGCTGCCATTTTGCCTTTAACTCTAGAAGATTCCGCTAGTCCGTCGGGTTTTTTTGTTTTTGTTTTTCTTTTCTTTTCATGAAGCAGCGCTGCGTGAGGGTATGATAATGCCGTTAACGCTGTGCCGTAATCGAGTCGGCTCTTTGGAAGAGTGATGGCGGCGAGTGGGAAGTCATCCTTCAGTCGTTCCTGAGAGAGTGCGAACATGAACTTCAGTGTGGAACGCATTTACTTCCACCAGATCGGTGCGCGACGTCGGAATCTAATTATATCCTCTCCGAAATGAGCGTTATGAAAGTGGTGAGAAGACAGATGGAAGCGTCTCAGCAACAGTTCGTGTGGGCTCGTGGAAAGGCATCGCTGCACACTCCGGCACAAAGTAATGCCATTCAAATCCAGTACCACCAATTAGTGCAGGACTAATAAGGAAAATGGAAGTGAAAATGAAAAGAAAAAAAAAAATGGTGGCCTTTTTTTGGGGGGTTTTGTTGAACAATTTAGAACATCTAGACTACTCGCACATGCTGGCACTGGTGGACATGCCACATAAACAGAATTTTTTAAAAAAAACAACATGTATAATCGTTAATAAATTGTGTTATAATTGTGGTGAAGATTTCTTTCAAGGCATTTATGGAAGGAGTCTCCAGTGTCAGCAGTTTGAGCCCCAACCAGAAATAAATCTGTAACTTTCCCGATGTGGTTCAGTGGTTTCTCCGCAAAATAACAAGCTACGTTTTTGTTTTGTTTTTTACTTCAAGAGAGAAAAGACAAGCTGACGAAGGAACAACGGTTTATAGCTGCTATAACGCAAGTGATAATGTTCCACAACCATTAAATGCAACAATAAACAGATAAAAAGCATGCCTTGTTCTTTAAACACTAAAAATTGTAACGGTCTGCAAACTGCTGTCGTATAACAAGGATAAAAAAAAATAAATAAATAAATAAAAAACACACACATGTTGTTCTTGGAAAATATTCAAAAACTTCAGGGTAGTAACAGTAACTCTGCGTCACGTTGATCGCCATCGCTGACTGTTTTCATATAACGGCATACCCTGTCGTGTTTTATTCCTTAAATAACACACCGTCATAACCGTAGGATATCACAGCAATCATATTAAAATGAGACAGGTATATTACCTCTCCCCTCTCACTAAATCTGTTTATCACCCGCTGTTACGCTGCTAAATTAAAGTGCGGAAATAAAACAGGAATCATGACCGGCATGGGAAGCTTCTTCCATTAAATATCATTTTCTCTCTCTATGAGTCTGCTTCCCATCAGCTCACGAGGAAGATAATTGATGTGGCAACCTGATTTCGTTAGCGACCCTGGATTCCTAGAGTGCTTCATTTAACACCCAATAAGAGATAGCTAAACTCATATTGTAGTAGTTAATTAAGAACATTTTTCTACATTAATTGTTATTCAGGTGGCATATTAAAAAAAACAAGAGATGAGTAAACAAGGGAACTCTTTCCTGTTCATCAGCTACTCTGGTGTTGAGGGGACTCGTAAGCACAGGAAGTCAGGCTAGAGAGGCAACATTTTATACCGTGATAATGTAAAAAAGCCCCCCCCCCCCCCCGATAAAAAATGTAAATAACTGTTTACATGAACGTGAAAACGTCTTACGTTTGTGGGCTTTCCGAAGTGTAGGCGTGTCTCAGAGGATGGTTTTGTTTTTTTTTTAAATGTGGTAATCTAATAACAAATTAATAGTCTAGAAGTTACCATGATGAAATTTCTGGGTGTCCTTGGAGAAATTAGACCTGGTTATACGAACGTAATTGATAAACAAAATCGTGGTTTCAGCATTTTGTCTGGAATTGGGATGACATAGCTGGTTAGTGAGAAGCAAAAGTATTAGGATTTTGTTAGGATGAGAGTTAACCCATAAATCTAACTGGCTAATCTGATCTAAAGTCAGGGTCGCTGCTTAATAACCACCAAATCTTTAACATAGTGTCAAACAGTTAGCTAACTGGAGAGGTCCTTCATAATGGTGGCTCATCCTATAGGCGCAGGTCCATCGCTGCCCCCACCACATCAATCATCCATTTAACAAATGTTAATCTTCATGAAGTCCTCATTCAAAACTCGTACATTTGAAATTCAGTTGAACAACCAGATCTTGTTTTATAGCAAATAATTGGAAAAAATCAATATGTGTGTACAAACTACGGCAAAGTGCAAGTCCAGGCAGCGTGTCCATGATACACAGAACCATTACTATAATAAGATCTATTGCAAAGCTTGGGAGAGGGAAAGGAGGGTTATGGAGTGGGTAATTTCCATCAGAAATGCGTGGGCACCACTGTGAAGTCTGGACAAAAGAAGAATGGATGCGTCTCCCTTTCCCAATTCACAAACTGTGTGGGCTAGTTTCAGGTCTTTTGTGGGGGTTTTAAGATGTAATTGTATTGAGACAGATGCGTTATAACAATGGAACATCTAATACCGTTCAACGAGCTGCCGGTCTGTACACTCCTGGGTTAAAAAATAAATAAATAATCGGCCGAGTCCTGGGAAAATAAGCTTTTAATAATCTTAACAACAAATCACTGGTCAGAAAATGAGCAAGAATTAAACAAATAGACTCCTGAGACCTCCTGTGCCACCATTTGCTTGTTTGCCTTTGCTGCAGTGAACTGTTTGGGGGGGAAAATCTAGAAACAGGGAAATTCACTTATGTAGTCTTCCTGTACACAAAGGTAAACTCATGATAATGATTTAAAATGTTTGAGGTAAAATTCAAACTAACACTTGTCTGGGTGTACAAAATTAAAATAAAGCAAAAAAATCTAATTAAACATCCATCCATTTTCTGTACCACTTTTCCTACACAGGATTGCAGGGAGCCAGGAGACTATCCCAGGGGACTCGGGGCACGAGACACCCTGGACGACGTGCCAACCCATCGCAGGGCACAATCACACACACAGTCAAACACTACAGACAATTTGCAAACACCAATCAGCCTACAGCGCGTGTCTTTGGATTGGGGGAGGAAAGTACCCGGAAGAAACCCCTGAAGGACAGGGAGGGCATATAAACTCCACATATACAGGGCGGCGGCAAACCTGCTAAACACTAATCCAATGTGCCTCCCCCCTAAAATTAAACAATAAAATAAAATAAAATCAAAATAAAAAGCTGTCCGCAAGTTTACACACAAGGTTTAAACATTTGAAGAAATCAAAGGGAAAAGCTAAATTACTTCATCCATTTGTTAAATTCTTGCTAATTAAAAGGTTTTTTTTTTTTTTTAACTGTCAGCTGTCGACTCTCAACGGCCTATTACATGGTCATGCTAAAAAGTCATTAGATAGTAGCCTATATCCGTATAAAGAGACTCTCGGCTTGATTCTGTTTGAGGCTACGTCATCCAGCCCCACCGAAATCACAAGCCGCTGCCGGTAACTCGTCGAACTAGCATTAAGGCTTTCATCAAATATACAAAATTAAAAATAAATAAACTTCCCAGTTCTCCAGAGAAAGAACCAACGAATATTCTATCCAATCACACTCAACAAACTGTATTGAAAAAGACACTGTTTTGTTCCACAGAGATACCAAAAATACATTTCCTGTCACAGATTTGCTTAAAAAGTAGTCAACTATTTTACCGAAAAATTTCTAGTAGTGTCTTGTTTTTGCTGGTACACCATCAAGCAGTGGTCAAATTGAGTGTCTGGGGCCAGCAGATTTCATGTCCAGCTACTTGATTTTTTTCCGTATTTGCAAACGTCTTCATTTGCTGTGTACGTTTAAACGGAATTCGCTTATCGATGTTATAGCAAGCGCGACTCGTTTTGAATCCCACCGCCTGCCGCACTACACGCATCCGCTGAGGCGCGATCTGAATCACCGCAGAACAATTTTTACTAGGTGGACTAATTAGCGTGCACATATGACAGATGATTGCCCACTGGAGCTTTTACTTGCCCAGTGAGCGTAGCTAATGAAGTCGTCATTTGCCCACTCTGGCCACTTCATGGAAGAAATATAAAGGAATCTAAAGCTGAAAGGCACTAAACACACAACGAGAGGGAAGAAAAGCGTTTGGATGATTTCAGTGAATTCCAAATCCCCACACCAATTTTCAATTAGCGCTTTAAAAACACACACTCGTTGGGTTGCGAGTTCTCCAAAGACGCCAAATGCTTCGTTGTTTTGACGAGACCACAATAAAGACCTTTAACAAGTGAAATAAAAAGGAAAGACAGGGTGAGTGAACGAAGTGACCTAGACACAATAAAAGCAAAAAGAGGAGAGTTAATGATGAAGCTTGTGTCCTGCGACATGAACTGGAGCATGCCAGCTCACTGCTCTCACACACACACACACACACACACACATAACACATGCAAAGTCAGGGAAGTAGTTTATTATTAAAATATTAGCTCACTTTGCTTAACTTGGGCAAAGTCAACCAAGGTAACGTGCTGCACTTTAAAACTTGAAAGCTTTAATCTTTAATTAAGGAAAAATCTACAGAAAGAAGAGAACGGAGTGCAAAATGAGAGAGAGTAACCGAGAACGAGTGTTTGCCTTTAATTCAACAGATTCCTGGAAAAGCAAGAGCTAATAGAGCCGGTCAGGGACGTTGTGGTAAAACTACATACACTCAAAACCTCTAAATGTCTGCAGCTGCCCACACAGGAACCTGAGCTCCACGAGGCTGCTGTAAAAAAAAAAGGTATGAGTAAAACAAGACTAGGCAAGTTTCATTCTGCCAGCATGCCTTCAACGGTGCTGCATTTTCATGTAACTGTCAATGGTACGAAAGGGGAGATGCTTCACTTATTTAAGGAAGTCTCACGCTGGATGGTAGAACTCGGGTCTTGCGTATCTAACCACTGAAAAAAAAAAAAAAAAACATACTTGCTGCCTAAAAAAAAAAAAAAAAAAAGAATTTTGCTTTATCACATGTTCATCAACCACAAGATGAAATTGAACTCCTTTAACATTAAATAAAAATCCATTTCTAGAGTGTAGATTTATTTCTTATCGTTGATGAAATGTAAAAACTTTTCAGGTCTTCATGTCGAACAGAGCAGTGATTATGATGTTAATACAACGATTACTATTCTACTATATCTCTCAAAATGGAATCAAATAAAGTTTCACCAGTTCAAATAAAGTTAAACTAGTCAAAATAAAAGTTCCACTAGTTCAAGTAAAGTTCCACTAGTTCAAATCAAGTTCCACTAGTTCAAATCAAGTTCCACTAGTTAAAGATCCACTAGTTACAATAAATAAAGTTCCACTAGTTAAAATCAAGTTCCACTAGTTAAAATCAAGTTCCACTAGTTAAAATCAAGTTCCACTAGTTAAAGATCCACTATTTACAATAAATAAAGTTCCACTAGTTAAAATAAAAGTTCCACCAGTTAAAGATCCACTAGTTAAAATTAATGAAATTCCACTAGTTAAAATAAAAGTTCCACTAGTTAAAGATCCACTAGTTTCAATAAATAAAGTTCCACTAGTTAAAGTTCCACTAGTTAAAATAAAAGTTCCACTAGTTAAAGATCCACTAGTTTAAATAAATAAAAGTTCCACTAGTTAAAGTTCCACTAGTTAAAGATCCACTAATTAAAATAAATAAAGTTCCACTAGTTAAAATAAAGTTGCACTAGCTTGTGCTCAGGTCTGGTCTTGTTCAGGTTCACTCAACGGTGTGACAAAAAACTCGGTGCTGTCCAAATAAAACGCACAGCACTCGTGTCGACGTGAACTGGTCTGTTAAATAGTAGGACGTGAACAAACAGTCGCACTGAGTTCCTGCGGCGATAAGATGTTTAATTGATGAAGTGAAGAAAGTTTCTTCCTGTTCCACTCGCAGACTGGGACATGCAGGGAGATGATGGCGCAAAAAAATTCAACGTGTTCCTTCTGTTTTTCCCTTCCCTCTTCCTTCCCTCTTCCCTCCCTCTTCCTTCCCTCTTCCTTCCCTCTTCCCTCCCTCTTCCTTCCCTCTTCCTTCCTTCTTTCTGTTCACGTATCGTTCTGGTGGCAGTGCTTCACAAACAGTGTTATCGGGCCCGGTTATCAGCCCGTCACACTGCACGGGGAAGATAAATATAGGCAATTAAAATTTAAATTGCTGTGCACATGGCTGTGACACTCTTTCTTCTCGCTTTCTCTCTACCTCCTCCTTCAATCGCGAGCTCCTCCGTCGCGCTATGTATAATTTAGTTTCGCAACAGTATCGCATGCACAGACACGCAACATTTACAGAAGTGCAGTGCTTCTGAAATGATTTGCTGAGGACCAGTGACTGTTGTTAACTGGCCTAAAGTCATTTTGATTTCTGTAGCAGTCCAGATGTATATATAGATCTCCAATGAGCAAGCCGGTGGTGACAGTGGCAAGAAAAAAGAAGAAACTTTGAAAGGAAAAATAAATCTCAATAAACAGTTTAGGACTGATGATAAAAAAAATAGCACAAAAAAAAAAATAAAAAAAACAGGAAAACATCATGTCCACCATTTCAGGTTAAAGGAAATATCTGTGCAGTCAGGAACTGCTTGCTGGCAGTGGCAATCGCAAAAACTCAGCTGGATGAAGTAATGTGGAAACAGTATATTTTTTACATAATCCTTTTACAGACTGGTTTGAAAGTGCCTGAGCACTTACCAGCTCACTTTATTTCTACTGAAAGCGCCATTTTTAACTCTTTTTTTTTTTTTTTTTTTCAGCCAAAAATATTCAGTGGCATCCCTAATAAAATGTAGCTAATTTATGTTAACTCTCTGATGTTAGCAAAGTCGAATGCGCGCTTACAAATTATATTTCACATTAATGCACTCAAAACACTCTTCATTCACCGTGATGGAAAACGAGGGCGCATGAGACGGAAGGTAGGGGAGGGGCTTCCAGGCGGCGTCAGTTAAATATCATAGTTCAAAACACGTGCGCAAATCATTTCGAGTTCACGTGTCGGCCGGGGTAACCTTCTATTATATTGCAGAGTAAAAGACAACTCTTTGGGGGTATTTTTGAGTGGGAACTCATCCATCCCATCCATCCATCCAACCATTATCCTTCCTTCAGGGTCACGGGGAACCTGGAGCCTATCCCAGGGAGCATCGGGCACAGTGGGGTACACCCTGGACAGGGTGCCAATCCATCACAAGGCACAATCTCATACACATTCACACACCCATTCATACACTACAGACACGTCTTTGGACTGGGGGAGGAAACCAGAGTACCCGGAGGAAACCCCCACAGCACGTGGGAGAACATGCAAACTCTACACACACAGGGCCACGGTGGGAATCGAACCCCCGACCCTGGAGAGGTGAGGCGAACGTGCTAACCACTAAGCCACCGTGCGCTGATTGGGAACGCTTAATAATAAAATGTACTCTAACGTTAAATTGAGGCGCTCCTACGGAAAATGAGTGAAGACCGCCAGCTCTGGTAATACAGGGTGTCCCAAAAGTTACATACATAGTGGAAAGCAACACTTTTCAGCAAAAATATTTTCCAAAAAAAATGTGTTTTTCAGATTGCCTTTGAGAAAAGAAGAACGTACTGAAATCATTCACATGGCTGGATCGGGAAACTGTCGCAAGGACGCGATGGGCTTTAACAGGAGACGTGGAAAGCACATCACACACACGACACCGTTGCCAAACTTTGCAACCGCGAAGAAGCGGACGTCCACCGACATCCACTGACGAAGGCGCAACCGACGTGGTGTTGGCAAACAGTCCCCCGTGCATGGAGACACCTTGTGTAATATAATTAACGTAAACGTCGCTAGATATCGCGGCAGAACAATATTGCAGAGAGACGATGAAACCGTTTACCCGCAACAGCAAAAGCTCCGCCGTTGCATTTGAAATCTTTGCTTAATTCCCACTGAAAGAACAGTACGATACTCAACAGAGCCAGAACAAGCCACATTAAACACACTTGTAACCCAAGTTTTCCCTGGGCCACTAAGCCCAAAGCTCTGACTCAGCATTACAGACATGCTCACAGTTAACGCTACGTGGCACCTCCAGCAAATAACACGTGTAAACACCGCTACAAGATCAGAACCTTCTCCGTTCCAGACGTTTGAATTATTTAGCTTGCGATTAAGAGGCGCGTATTGAGAAACTGACTGCGAGGCTGAACTGTGCCCGTTTTGATCGTACGTCAATACTTCGCCCGCAGAAACTGAAACTCAAGACTGCTCATCCTGTGATCAATACTTCATCGACTCGCTCGCTGAACGGTGTTTTCTCAGCCCTGTGGCTGCTACCGATCGTTCCAGGCGATGCCATGTTTTTCCTTCTCCTCGCACCAGATCACAATCAGACCTCAACGTCTACTGATGCACTGGAGAGTTGAGGAAAAGAAGAAGATATACAAATAAGTCGGCTGAAACCTTTATCGAGCTCGCCGTGGCTCGTTATTCGTTCATTTTCAGTAAGCGCTTTTATCCTGGGCAGGGTCGTAGTCGATCCAGAGGGCTTTGGAACTGGAGAACCAGGAGGAAACCTGCATCGATGCTGCGAGAGCATGTGAAGCTCCAAACAGACTGTAACCCAAGCTCGGGGACCACTGTGGCGGTTCGCCACTGCGTTTTACAGTTCATCAGGATCGGACGGCTTTCTGCATTAGTGTTATGGAAGACGGCTTGTGCTCGAACTTAACGTCGGTCGTTCCTAACCTATTTTAAGTCAGAAGAGCTGCCCAACCTGCAAGAGTTAAAGTAATTCACATTCATGTATGCACCGTTAATGACCAAACAATATGAGCTCTTTAGCGCTACCACCCACTCGCCTGATCCTAAATGCCTGTTAAAGTGCCTATTCAATTTTTTAATGGTTATTCCTCAGTTTTTATTAAAATACACAACTACAGTTTTATAGAATAATTATATTTAAAAATCTAGACATGAGCATTATCTGCCTCGCTGTAAACCTCACTCATTTTATGTATATATATATATATATATATATATATATATATATATATATATATATATATATATATATATATATATATATCTATCTCTCTCACCAATGAGCAAATTAATTACAATACAATCGAAATCCCTAATTTCTCCATCTGGGGATTAATAAAGTATTATCTTATCTTATCGTATACTGTTAAACAGGAAGGTGAGGTATGGTTGGAGTCGCATTAGTGTCTTTGCCATCTGCAAAGGTTACATCAGCCTGTAATGGTGGCATGACGCACGATGTATGCTGATCTCCGACCAGATCAGACCAGATTAGAAGAACACTGACCTCCGTCTTGATAATGTCTCTCAACATCACGGAGCGAAAATTCGTACTGTAATAAGGGATAATGGGCGAGGGAGAGAGTGAGCGTAGGAGTGCGGCATGTGTGGGAACATGTGATGAAGTGATGCGAGGATGAGGAGGAAGGAGAGGGAGGGTCGAGTTTTACGTCTTTCTTGCTGTACGTTTATTTATGTCGTTCCCATCTGTGCTGGATCAGCCTGTAATCAGGGCGGAATGTATGCTGATTCAGGATCAGACCGGTTTTCCCTGAATATATTCCTGTAATATTCCTAGAATTCAGACATACTTTCATTCTAAATTTCATCGTATTTACTGTACATATTCAACCACAATAAAATCTACATTCACCTTTTTAAGATCTGCATTTGTTTCTAGGGAACACTGTAATTCCTGAACCTTCTAGCCGAATTATTCGTCACAATCTAGTTACAGGTAATACTTGGAATCTGAAAATACAGTGCCCTACAGAATTATTGGCACCCTTTGTAAAACTGAGTGTTATATATAAACATTATTTATACATTTATCATTTTATTATATTATATTATATATATATATATATATATATATATATATATATATATATATATATATATATATAAAAATTTTATCTCCTTTATATTCTTAGGTTTGGGCATGAGGACAGCTTTTCAGTAGGGTTAATATTCAGAGACTGAGAAAGTCATGGCAAAACTTTGTGAGCTCTATCTAAGGCCAAGGTTGAACCTCAAGGCAGAGGCAACCAGGTTTTTGGCTGAAATGTTCTGGAACGTAGCAGCGTTCTTGACGCCACGACTTACGCTTTACGGTCTCTGTAAAATGACGAGCTCCGTTGGGGTTTTTTTTTTTTTTTTTTTTTTAAAAGAGAGAGTGAGAGATAGATTAGGAGGTGTTGGTGAGGGAATGAATGTGTATCGCAGCAGACGTTAAAACGTTAAAACGCGCGTCGTGTCGTTCGTTAATAAATGAATCGTTGGCAAGTCACTGTGGTATAAGTGGAGTACCACACTCCGTGTCTGTGCACTTACATGAAAATAATCCTCTTCGGGGCATTAACAGCACTCTGCTTCACGTAGTGCTGCATCACACCACCCACTTATATATTCTTTAAGCTTTCCATCATATATCGTCAACATACTGTATATTCTTGAGAGGAAATACTATTATTTAAGAGTGAGCTCAAGATGGTGGATTGTTACATGGATTCTAAGTAGAACTATATTTAAATATAAGTTTTTAAAAAACACACACATTGCTGTCAGCAGGGAGCAACACCTTATAACCTCTTCAAAAAAATTATATTTATCAGTTTTAATATTATAATATTAATTACATCTCTGAAACAACACTTCTTCATTGATTCGTTCATTTTGTCTTCGAGTTATGCAGACTTTTGCACTCTCATGTTTCTCAGTAGAAATACTGTACAGTGCTACCACTATTATTTGCGCTAACTATGTACGGCGGGACAAATGATAGGTTTGTAAATATTTAAAAATGTGTCTGAATGCTAAATCTTGCCCCTTTTTCACCCGGGTGTTAAACACCACAACCCAGACTTGAAATCTGTATCAATGGAGAACATTGACAGGCTTGAGGCTGGGGGAAGGGACGGATCTGTGCACCGCACTATAATAATGAGGAACTGCTAACAGGCTCTCTTTCAGATTATCTAACAGAACATAGAGGCATTGTATCTGCTGAAATCCTGTTATCTTCCACTGATACGAGCAGGCAATGGACAGCGCCATACATTTTCACCTAATTATCCCGCGAGCAAATCATTTTCCAGACGGTGAGGCGGCAAACAATTACGCCGGACTTGGGTCAGTGAGTAAAAGCTGACTGAAAGGCAATAACGTTCAAGCAGGAGGACATCCCGCGCCCGTGCGGTTGAGTAATGATCTGAGCTACGGCGAGCGATGCTGCGCAGCAGACGCTTTTTCGTTCTCGGGCTGGAATGGTTTCGCAATCGATGCACAAATACGCCACCTTCGTGGCCAAGAGTCTCTCAATAACGGCCGTACGTAAACACGACTGCTCCTCTGGGTGGAAGTGTACGAGTCTATCAGAACATCTGCACGCTGTGACACGTTACACCCGATTCACAAATTGGTGGGGAAAGTGGTGTCCTTTATTTTAAGCAGAAATGTTGACATGTTCCACTGTACAGATGGCGAAAATGGACACAATCAGCTATGTCACAAATGAACGTTTGGCACTAAACTCAGTAAGGAATAAAACACAACGACTGATGTGGTGGAAAATTACCGGCACTGGAGACTCCATCCACAAATGAATTACCTTCTTTTTCAAATAGTAGCACATTTTGAACTGTTTATTCAACATACAAGTCGTTATGAATGAGTTGTCACTATACAAATTATAACAGGAATGAATCGTGTCTGACCAGTAAACACTGAGGCAGAGGTTTCCCCGGATGCAAGCTCTCATGCAAATCGGATGCGCCTCACCGCCTCGCACCTCGGCTCACCTGGACACGCTGATAACAGTAGCACAGTGCGAACGCTGACCTCTTTGCATAATATTTAAATTATTCACAAATTTTTATCGCTTGACAGCTTCCTGTATGCGTTTTAGAGGGAGTGCAGAGTTTATCAGGACAATAGGCAGTCCTCCTTTTTTGGCACTTCCTCTAGACCCTGCCGCAAACCGTCGAAATCCTTAAACTTTCCTAATCTTTATTTAAAAAAAATAATAATAATAGTAATTTAAAAGAGGATATACACTATAGATGTAGCCTAAAAGACTCTTTGGTCAATTTATCGCTGGTGCACTTAACGTTTTTTCTGTTCAACCGACAAACCAAACACCCACACCCACCCACCCCCCCGCCCCCGTCAGTCCCGGCTCTGTCTTCCTTCATCTTCGAATCTCAGAGTATTTTTAGGTTTAAATAAGAAACTCTGACCATTAGCAGGACCTGCCACATCCATTACATCCAGCCCGAGTGAAGGGAAGGGAGAAAACCACTAACAGCTCTGAATCATTTCAGAGCACCCACTCTGCTGTACAGATTGTGGTGAATCCATATAGCGCTTAATAGTGTAAAGAAGCTAATAATAAACACAGAAATGAGGACAGGCACGGTTGGCTATGGGATGCGATCTCGACAATTACGGGAGAGCAAGCGGAGATAGGGGAGAGCACAATTTCTGCCTCAGACATTATTCTCACTATCTCAGTTTGTTCCTCAGTCGTAAACTCAAGAGCACAAATAACCTGAGATGATTTAATTACAATTTAAAACATAAAAAGTATTATTAAAGTGGAAAATGTACTCAAGGTACTCTAAGAGTAGCTGTAAATTGTAATACTCCACATCTGCCAGAAAGCCTCTTTTCACTTCCCCCGCTTTTGGACGACAAGCACACAGACTCTGTTATTACAAGTCATTATTGCGGGCCAGAAATGTTAGGCAGGATTTAGGAGAACAATTCCCCAGTACAGTAAAACGCTTGCTGCTTTGCTGGGAAGAGGAAGGCTGGGGGGTTTTTTTGGCCACCAAATAAAAACAGATGTTACATAATCTGCCGTCTTAGAGAGACTATGATGCGACAAGCAAACATAGTACATATAGAGGAAAAGAAGACAAAAAAACCTTAAACCATATATTTAGATTGAATCAGGGGCAGTGGTGGTTTAGCAGTTAAGGCGCTGGGTTACTGATCGGAAGGTCGGGGGTGGGCTGCCACTGTTGGGCCCTTGAGCAAGGCCCTTAACCCTCTCTGCTCCAGGGGGGCCGTATCATGGCTGACCCTGCACTCTGTCCCCAACTTCCTGACATGCTGGGGTATGCGAAGAAAAGAATATCACTGTGCTGTAATGTATATGTGATCAATAAAGACTCATTATATAACAGACGTTTTTATCCAAAGTGAGGCAGAATCCAAGAATCGACCATTGACGCCTTGCTCAAGGGTCCAAATGTGGCAGGATCAGGATTTAAACTCATAACCTGGTGGTCAGAATCGCAACGCCACTGCTGCTAATCATGGCACCATTACGTATAGTTCTGCCTTTTTTTTTTTTCCTTTTCCCCCCAAATAGCTGTTTCTCAGGAACCGTAAGTCCGATTGAGCTGATATTTGGTGTACCGCATCACCATGCTAATCCCTAACCGGTCTTATAATATTCAACCAATCAGAATTCAGCAGGCATTTCACAGAGTTACCGTCGAGCTACCACCATGGCGCTCTTTAAGGTCTGTTTAGAGTTCTATGCAACTTGGCAGGAACTGGCTACTGGGGTCATTATTTGAAATAGGTGCTTGGACGCCACAGATCACCACTTCTGGCTATATCTTTATATTATTTATATCTATATTTACGAATATGCATTCCAGATGGTTTCTGACTAAGCAGCAAGAACGTGGTGTACAGAAGGATACATAAACTGGCATTCTTTCAATTTTGCCAAGAAGCAGATAGATGTCAGGCTAAAAATTAAAGAGGCAGCACAAGAGATAAAGAACTTCAGAAGATCCTTACTACAATTGTAAAAATGTATTTGTGCAGAATCACCGTGGATCCAGAGCCTATCCTGGGAACACTGGGCAAAATCGGGAATACCTTGGTTGGGATGCAACTGCATTTGTGCTACACCATGTACAGACAGATTCACATCTAGGAGCAGTTTAGTGCAAACCAGAGAAACTGGTGAACCCAGAATAAAACCAACACAGCCACGGAGAGAACGTGCAGAACTCCAAATAGTAAAATCACAATGCAGAATTAAACGCTGTAACATTTTTAGTGTAGTATGAGTAACGGAATAGGTGAATGAGTGCACGTTGCGTCTGGAGATACTAAGGAGGAAGGTGAGGTATGGTTGAGTTGCTGTGCATTTATGTCTTTCCCACCTGTGCCAGAGAAGCCTGTACTTAGGGGCGTGATTCACGTCGATCCAGGATCAAATCAGTTTTTTTCAACTGAAATAAACACGTATCGTATAATAATAATGAAGAAGGAAAAAAAAAAGACAACTGTTCATTTCTCTTTGTGCTGTACATCGTAGCCGGACACAGAGTCTTTCCTTCTTCCTGGCATCTCTATCAATGATTAAAGACCTGCTATTCTGTTAATGATTTCAGGACTTGCATTAAAAAAAGAAATAAATAAATAAGATGATGGCATGACTACAAGAGAAGAGTGTGTGAAAGAGAGAGAATCTACTTAGGAAACATTAGATGAGAGGATGATGTCTTTAAAAATGTGCTTGCATGTCTGCCTCGAGCTCTAATCTAATAAGGCTCTTCGCTGCTGAACATGGTCCTTAATGAGTGGAAAACATAAGACATGATGAGCAAGACAGAGCTCTGTGGAGTCCTGAGGGAGATATCCACCGACAGATGGGTTTAATATTCTCCGAATAAAGCCCGTAATTCTTTATGCGAGTGTTAAGTGAACATGTAGACCAAACACATGCACACGTGTGTTTGTTAAACACAGCTCCAAGTTATCTGGAAGGTAAAAGATGCCTGGTACATTGGCGATACAGCACATTGGTTGCAGACCTTCTATCCAGAATCACCGAACATCGTTAAAGTTCATTTATGCATTCATGTTCAGTAATCGATTTAGGCTCGCAGTGTTACGGTGGATCTGGAGCCTATTCCCGGAATAGATAGGCCTGACGAGGCTAAAGTGCTTGTGATATAGTCGATCCAGAGCCGACTCGGGGAACGTGGAGCGTGTGGTGGGAATACACCCTGGGTTGGTTTGGATGCACTCATTCACACCTAGGAGCCATTTAAAGTCACCAGAAGTTTTTGGGTGGTGAGAAGAAATGTGAGAACTCACTCGGTCTATGAGAACTCCGGATCGAACCGTGACACCTGGAGCTGCGATACGTCAAGGCTACCCGCTGTGCCACCATACCACCCAGTCATCAAAGTTGGATGTGTTTAAATCATCTTTCTGGCAGCTCATCACTATGAAGATATCCAGACACCCACCTGCGCCAAGCTACTCTCCACACAATAACAACTCCATGCTGAGCATGTGAATCTCGCACTAAGAGAACAAGTGAGGATTCAGTACCAGCCTCTCGCTCTGGAAACAAGCACTACTCTTTTTCTAGTAAAGCCTCTCAAACCAGGAAAGTACACTGGATTCATTCACTTTCTCTTCTGCTCTACCCAGTAGTGAACTGGGGGATGTGGTTGGAAATAAAGACGAAGAAATTTGCACATACTAATAAGATCAGTGTTTAGAAGATGTAGCTGAAAGATTTTAAGGGATCGTCACAAGGTTCTTGGTATAGTTCAGGGTTTCCAGAGTCGTTAAAAAGGTTGTAGCTTGGAAAACTGACGTACGGCTCAACAGAGAACCTTTAAGACCAAGACGGACAACTGAACAACCCCTTAAGGTTTCTAAATGCGATGCTTTTTTTCTCTCCACGGAAAAGAAATAGGAAAATGGGATGAAAAATATAATAAGCCCAAAAATATATTCACGTAAACTTTGCTCTGGCTGTTTAAAGATAACTCCAATTATTTTGTTTAATTTGGTGTCGCAAGCTGTAAAGCTTCCTAAACCCCAGGCGTAGAATTTACTGTTCTATATTAGCACATATATACTGAATGACATATTGTTAATGTAGCCTCATAAAAGTTAACAATAGAGACAAAGTCTTCAAGGACTGATGAGGAAACGGACACCCGCACACGCACACTTACTTGAATTATTGAGTGAAATTAAGGTAATTACGTAAAAGATGTATGGAGCTATCAGCAAAGCAGTTCCACTCCTTAAAATCGGCTAGCATAGCTTACTTAGCCACAGTTTGTCCTGGGCAGGCTTGTAGCTTAATGTATCTCTCCAACGTATTTAACTGAACGTGCATTTTTTTAACTAGAGGAAAAAATAAGAAACAAAATTTATTAAAGTTAGCTACCCTTAAGTGTTTTCTCATAGCGCTATATAGGCTACATTTAGTGGACAACTGTAGCTTAATTTATCATAAATTGAACCTTGATCTTGATTTATCCAGGTTAGCTAGACAAAGAAACAATTAACAATAATAAAAGAGCGTTGCCTACGTTCACGGATTATTGGGGCTACAGATCATAATCAGTTTGGTTGAAAGAGATGAACAGGTCTATGATTTATAATCTGAAGACAGACTGGTGTTTAAGAAAACCTGAGCAAAAGGTACACATGCTGCAGCTTCGCACATGTACCATCTAAGGTGCTAATTTAATTAAAATGGTCCCATATAACGGCCCTCTTTGTTGTTCACTTCATTTTCATTTATGGCATTTTGGCAGACGCAATTTTCCAGAGTGACTTACATTTTCTCATTTTTATCCAACGGAGCAGTTGAAGGTTAAGGGCCTTGTTCAAGGGCCCAAGAGTGGCAGCTTGGTGGGATTTGAACTCATGACCTTTCCAATCAGTAGTCCAATGTCTTGACCACTGAGCTACCACTGCCTTTTGGTAGTGAAGCCCCTTTTCTTAACCAATGAGCTACCACTGGCAGTATTTTCAACCTCGCCTAAACAACCTATTACGCTTTCGCAAGTGACATTCCTCACAACGTGAACAATAAACCCAAATCTCCAAAAAGGTCATTTCCAATCCGAGTTTAACAGCCGAGCCTTGATTGAACAGCAGCTTGATGGTGAAACGCTTCTCAACAAACTCTGGATCAAGCAGTTTGAAGCTGAAGTTACTACCGTAGTGAAGTGGAGACTGGAGATAAACAAAATAATTGGACAGGTCGAGAAAGTAACTGAGCCCATAATGAAAGATCATTACTCCCAGTGTTTCTCATTGCACGATCCTCATTCTTCCCGAAGGCTACGAAATTCATTATTAGGATGTGTGTTTTGGTCTTTCTACCTTCTTTTTTTTTTCTTCTATTTTTTATTTGATTAGCCATTGCATTTAGGTGTTTTCTTAAACGAGTCTTGTGGATTGAACCGTTTAATTAGATGCTATTCGGTGTTGTTGCGCCGTTAAACAGTTTGTCCTTGGTTATAGGTTTTTCCACAACTTTTTAAATGAACCTGTAACTGCGAAACCTGGTTCATCAATGTTTCAAAGAAATGCAAAAGGAACTGTGTGTGGATTTTAAAAAAAAAAAACAGAAATTCTTAGAAGGCACTCGGTGCAGAGAGAACGGCCTTCAGCTACGCGTGTTCGACACGATGGGAGATGGGAGGATTACTGGCAGGACTTGTCTGGATTGTGAGAATACAGGAACGTACCTGGAAACTGCAAACTGCGTCATTTTCTTTTGGGATACAAGTTAAAGTATAAAAAAAACAATACATGCTGCGTGTTGTTGTAGGCAATCTCTATACGAACCTTCTCTTATGAATTTGTTAACCTGCAGCCTTTCTGCCATTTTTCTTTCCCCCCAACGACAATGTTTCCTCGTGACCATGTCGGTTAATTGAACGAGACGGTGATGCTTTTCAAATCGATGTTCATACGTCGAATCGAATGTTCATACGTCGTGTGAAATCGCAGTTAAAGTTAACTCGGGTTTAAAGATAATGACAGCAGCGATGTGGTTGGTCATAAGGGGTCGATAAGGACAAAGTTAATAAAACTTAATTGTTAACGTAATAAACATTAACAATAGGGACAAAGTCTACAAGGAATAATGAGGAAACGGACACACACACACACACTTACTTTCTTTGCCTCTTTGATGCTCAAATTGCTGTCTAGACACCGATTTCTACCTATTCTGATAATATTGTAAATTATGATCAGCTGTTTGAGAATTATTGCGAATAGTGCGTTCCTACAAGTCGATTAGAAGCTTTCGGAGATCATTCTTTCCTCTACATGCGTAATCAAAAAGATGAAGTAGCCCAAATTGACTTGCTTAACATTCAAGAGAGTGGCTGTGAATGGATTTCTTTCTAATTTCAGATCAGATGGCGAAAGAAGGAGGCCGTGTCTAATTAACGACGGGGGAAGTGAAGGAGACAGCGGAGTCAGCAGGGCGTCTCGGGGGGCCAGGGGTCCCCAACATCTGCCTGCCGCTTTTTTTTTGTAGAGGCTTTGTGTGGTACAGACAGCAGACGGTTAACCCGACGTCGTCCGGCCCGCGCGTCTCGTTTATATGTACGTGATGTGACCCGTATCCGAACAGTAACTTTTTACGAGGAGCATCGCCATGGTTGAAAAGTGAAAATTTCATAGATTCTCTTTGACGTTCTTTGAAGTTATAATGATGAGAGGAAGAGAAACGCCGAGCCTCCTTACTGTTACTCCGGCAAGCCCTGCATTACTTCAGTCAACCTCAATCACTCAAGAGCGCTGGAGTCCTTCTATAATGATGAAGAAATAGTGTGAAATCTTTCATGTTTTGTGACCAGTTGCCAAGCAACCTTTCATGTTGCATTATTACTCTGAACAAGAAAACCAGATGTGAGTGTTTAGATGCGAGTCAAATGACCAGACATCAGATACTTTAGAACCTCATTTGAATGAGACGATCACTGCAATGCCACAAGTGTCAAAGTATGGCATCCAAACCAGTTTGCTCCCCACTTTGTTATAATACCCTCCGTTCTTCTGGAAAGGCTTTCCACTAGATTTTAGATCGTGGCTGTGGGGATTTGTGCTCGTTCAGCCACAAGATGATTAGTGAGGTCGGGTCTGCAGTGCGGTCGGTGTTCCAGTTCATCCTAAAGGTGCTCAGTGGGGTTGAGGTCAGGGCTCTGTGCAAGACGCTCGAGTTCTTCCACATCAACCTTGTCAAACCATCTCTTCTTGGAACGTACTTTGTGCACAGGGGCATTGTCATGCTGGAACATGTTTAGGCCTCTTAGCACCAGTGAAGGGAAACTGTAAAAGCTACAACATACAGAGACACTCTATATAATTGTCTGCTTCCAATTTTGTGGAAGAACCACATTTGGATGTGATGGTCGGGTGTTCATACATAGTTTGGCCATTTGTCCATATAGTATACTTACATGCTAAAAGAAATAATGCACAAATCCGATAAAGCGTATCGGCCAAACCACAGGCAGAAAATAAACCACTAACCGTGTATGTAACGACACGAAACGAAAGTTCAATAGATTTGACCCTCATATCGATCCAATTAAAAGCAGGTCAAGATAAACGCTCTAACGAACGCTGATGTGAATCCAGCTGTTTCATGACCGTGCTCCAGCAGCCATGACTGTGCATGTGTGTGTAGGTCAAGGTCTGGCCTGTTTCAGGCCCCGAGTATAGAAAGCGAGCAAGTGAGAGAACAGGCAAAGTCTTGGCATTTGTGCATGACATTTAAACAAACACTATCAAATATCAGTGAGTGGTGGAACACAGAGCCAGAAATGTTACGTTAATGTTAGAGAACGCTCATCTGCATGTGCAGCGTAACGAGCATGCTAATGTTTCCTACAGACTTTCGATCATAGCACGCAACCCGAGCTGCTACAAAGGAGTCGGTCAGCTACATAAGGAATAAAATACGATTCGACTTTAGATTGTTTGCAGCATCCGCCTGTGAACCCGAGTCCCCGTGCAAGCTGTTACTATAGAAACGATAACATCTCAGAACGAGTGCGTAAACCCGACCTGTGATTTGCGTTGCAGCCGAAAGTACGGTCAGAGCTACCATTAGAGAAAAACGGTCGACACCTACTGACCAATCAGAATCGAGAATTCCTCAGCGCTGTGGTATAACATGAAATATATATATAACCCTGTATTTAACTCTATTTGGTTACCCAAAACACACACACACACACAGTTTCCATTATTCTCTGCTGCACATAAGCACAGACACACAATACGTTTCCTGTGTATCTCCCCGACCCGCACATCCACCCACATGCGCACACGCGCGCGCACACACACACACACACACACACAAAATACCTTCCACCTATTCTCTACAACAGTCTTTTTGTGGTCACGTACACAGTACATATGGGTAGGCAAATATACCAAAAACAATATCCTGATACTTTTTTTTATAATTTTTTTAAACAATACACACTGCCACTTTTACAATATGCATTCTAATAATTCTACAAACAACTAAATTAAATAATTTAACAGTCACTTGTTGCTGTAAGTAAAAAATGGAGACCTGTAACATCTCGGAAAACTGCACTGTTATGTAACTTACCATCTTATATTACATTATATTACTTTTAATTTCACTATTGAACTCTTTTCTTTTTAAATTATTAGCTAACTGGTTTGAAAAGAGTTATTCTTTCTGCAACCGCATGACAAATAAATCAGCAGACGTTCCACAACATCCGATGTAAACAATAAACAAATGAAAAATATATATATAAAGAGAGTATATAAAAAGCTAACAAGTTGTTCTGGTTGAGGCTTGTGTAAGGGGAACGTTTATTTAATATTTATGGAAGGAGACTCCAGTGTCAGCGCTTTAGAACGGTTACATTTAGAGTTGTTCCTTTTAGACTTCAACGTAGCTATAAATGGCTAAAAATGATAGCGGTGTTGTCTTCCTAGAACAAAGACAAATGTGTAATCGATGGCAGGTTGTTGTGGTATTTTTGCAGAATAAATCGCTTTGTTAAACTGTGTAGCGGGGGATCCAAGCGGAACTAGCTGATCGTGGGGGTCGGTAAGCTCATGTATGCGGAAGAGGGCGGACCGTGCATTCCTCAGAGTGTGTTAAACTTTCTTGTGACATAGCGACGAGCAGCAGTTCGAACAGATGTGGCGAGTGGTTTCGCATGAATTATGCCTTTAATTTACTGATTCATTTAATTGTGATTCATTTACATGTGATTCATTTACATGTGATTCATATTCAGGTGATACATTTTCATGTGATTCATTTACGTATGATTCATTTACATGTGATTCATTTACTAATTTGCTTCTCTTTAAATCCAGTTTTAGACTGTGATATTACAAAGGTCTTTCCAGATTATTACTTGCTACACTGTATGAGATAACGCCAGTGAAATTGCCTGAATTCGCATGAATTATTACATCGTCTCCGACGCTGCTTATTTTTTCGAGGGGGAGAAAAAAAAAAGAAAAAAAAAAAGCACATCGCAACTTCCGTAACGCTCGGACGTAACGCTGTAATCTTGTATTTCAGAGCTAGTATCAAACGGTTCCAGGAACTGCTGAGGCATATTTAGTGCGAGACGAATAACTTATTCGACCTATTCGTTAGCTGCCGATCTCGATTCTGTTCTAAAGGTTTCTCGGTGAAAAATCGCCGTGAGCTGTGCTGAGAGTTGGGTAGTCTGTTTGTAATGCCAGCCAGCAGCAGGTTAGGATGAGGACCAGCAGGAAGATGAAGGCTTGGGGGAGGAAGATTAATGTGTCCAGACTCTGCAGTTCATCATCTCAAAAGGTTGTTCCAGAGGTGCTGGTCAGAATAAATGCTATTCCGCGTTCGTCTAAAACCTCCACACTCTACAAGGTCAAGCGTGTGGAGAAGGAAGGACACGGCTGGTCAGTCGAGCCATAAACAACACGGTGGTTCGAAATGCAACACAATTAAGACTTGTACATTTACACAGGTCCTTGACCTCGAAGCTAAAGCTAAAAATCAGTCAGCGGTGGGGTTTCGAAGAAATGTCTGCGCTTGGACTCCGATCAAATCCGATAGATTTGATAAATCACACACACACAGAGCTATACTGTTCAGACTGAAATGTTCTTGATCAGGTTATTGCCCTGGCTGAGATGTTTGCTTACAGGTGCCTATAAATGTAGTTGTAAAAGGTTTAAGGGCAGGCTGTCTCAACACTCCGGGAACACTCAAGATAGCAGAATGAACTCGTGCTCTTCCTTGTAGCCTTTCGTCCTCTGACTTTCAAACTTTCGTGCGCTGTTCGTTTTGCTCCGACAACAAGAACATGAACGCTTTCAATAATTCAAATATAGCAGCGCTTTTTACACGTACACACCGGAGAGAGCTGAACGGAAACCGCCGAGGGCTTCGGCGCAGAAAAGCTTTATGGGGAACAAGATTGGTGGACGCTGCCAAGAGTTACACGGCGCTGGAGAAATGCGTCAGGCGCACGCTCCGCTGGGTGCTATCCGAAGACCCGTGGAAAAAAAAAAAAAAAAAAAAGGGAAATAAAATGCTTTTGCTCTCGCTCGGTGGAGGGCACTAACTCTAAATTTGCTCAATCCCATATGAGCAATTAGGGTCCAAAACAAAGCTTCAAATACCGAGTCCTCAAAGAAGACGTCACGTTATTGCGCTGGCTTTGCTGAAATATAGATCTCCAACATGGAAGCTTTAGTGAAACGTCCACAGCGAGGGAAGGGAGATCAAACATTTACAGGAGGTTAAGAAAAATATACTGGAGAAAGAAAAAAAAGGCAGAAACACAGGACATAAAACTTCTCCTGATGCACCTGCAATCAGATGTGCCTGCCTGTAGATCATTACGATTATTACTTGATAATAAAAATGCAGAATAAATCTGACCTGTAGAGCAAAAAATTTGCATCCCCTACTGCTTTTAAAAGAGGGGGGGGGCATTTATTTTATTTCATTCATCTGGTTAAAAATGAAACGGAGGCAAATCGAGACAACGATATCCAAAGCGTAAAGCAAAAAGCCTTACTAATAGACACGAAGGAACCAAAAAGCAACAATTTTCCTCATGACCCCTCATGAAATGAAAAAAAGGTCGGTGGATGACATCTGGAAGAGATATGTGAAGACGAACGAGGGAGAGGATATTACAACTGAGATGATCCTAAAGCATCTCAGAAGCAGGGGCGGACAAATCAGAAATTTATTAGCTAGCTCGCCGGGAAAATAAAAGCCCCGGTGCCGTGTTATTCGCACACAGAAACCCGAGTTACTAGCTAAACGGCTGTAGCCGTGTATTTACCTACGTGGTTACCTAGTTAAGTGCAATAATACAGACTAAGGGAAATGAGTATATGAATGAATTGAATTTATATATATATATACACATACATTATATATATATATATATATATATATATATATATATATATATATATATATATATATATATATATATATATATATATATATAGAGAGAGAGAGAGAGAGAGAGAGAGAGATTATTAACTGTATTAGTCTGCCTAAGGTGTCTTCGTGTAGCTAGCAGGAGATTTACTGTATACGATAGCGTTTTATGGCCAACGCTTTCAAATAAATAAATAAATAAATACATTTAAAGATGCCATATTTCATAATACTATATTCAAGAAAAATTCAGAATATTTTGAGAACACTTCAAAAATGACAAAGCAAAAATATCTTGAACATAGTCACATTTATCCAGTATTATCTATTATAGCAAGATTATAATAAAAGTATAATTCCACAAATACAAAGATTATTAAACTTGTCTATTAACCTGAGTATTCTTAAGCTCCAAATTTCTGGTAAAATGGCTAGAAATAGGTTTAATAATCTTACATCCGGTTCATCGGAAACACTAGATGCATTCGATTATATTCAAGACGTTTCTACTTGCTAAGATGTTATTTTCTGTAGTGAATAAAGTTGGAATATTTTAAGAAAAATGTCAAAAATTTTACAAGTAAAAACGTCACGGTATTTCGAGAATGGAGTCATAATTCTATGATGTACTAATGGTACATAGTAGAGCAAAGTTTGATTAAAAAATAAAAGAAAAAAGAAAAAAAAAAAGAAAAAGAAGTTGTTGTCTCTCTTGTTGAAGGAGAACTTTCAAGGCTTTCGATGGATACATCAGCGTGCCATTTAGTGAACATGTTTAGTAGAGAATATCGAGTAAAAACGATCAATCCCGAAGGAGTGAAACTCCCGCACTTTCAGCGTCGAGTCCCCAGTGCATTATGGCATATGGCCTCGTACTATAAACTTAAAGCCTAATGGCAAGTCCATATGCCAGAACACACTGTGCGCTCGATTGCTGTACTGAGAGCACCAGCGTTACTGCAAGCCGAACACTGCCTGAGATTTCTCCTGCAACAAAGAGACAATTTCCTAAAGTTCGTGTGGTACTTGCATCTAAACAAACGCAATGTCTTACACAGTCGTTACGAAGTGAAACCAAACTTCACCAAACCCTCCCCGCTCCTTATTTTAACACAGGAATATTGCTCTGATATGTACCACATTGTCATATCACGACTTTATGCAATTTTTTTCATAATATTATGACTTTACTCTCGAAATGTTACAACTTTTTTTCTCAAAACACTCAAACCTTATGTCTGCGCTTGGACTGATAGAATCGGATAGATTTCAATAATCACTCCGATATTATATTATATATACATATACACACACACACACACACGTATACATATATATAGAAATATATACACATATGTGTATGTCACACACACCAGATGTGTCACACGACTGTACAAACCCATTACGTTTAAACGTCAACATGGCAAATAAAAACCTTTGTTTTGCAATAGTCAGTAAAACGTAGGGTTTATTTTCATTATCTGGTTGTTAATCCTACTTGTCCATCAGTTAACTACGGACAATTTTTTTTTTTTTTCTTTAAATCTGATTTGCCCACCTCGGAGAAGATACGCAAGACTTTGTGTGAGCATGTTAATAGAGGATATTTATCACATTCAGAAAGGGGCATGCAAGGGAATTTTGATACTATTCATGTCTTACCATACACTATTGTAATATTTTCTACGATACAGAAGGAACACCTAAGAATCCCGCTATAATAATACCTCCATGATTCCATAGTAGTTTACAACTGTTGCCCGTTCGAAACAGTTCGTGTACTGCAAAAACTGGAGATTTTCTGAAGATCAAGGCGTGAGCTGTGAACAAAGAAACCTGCTCTTAAGTAGAAAGCAGGATCATGTCAAAGCCTGAACTAAACATGAGCGCTAGATGCAGACAGACACACTCCCACGGACGTGACCCTGTGGCATTCGGTTTCTCAGCACATTCTTCAGCTTGACGCCTCCTTGCATGTCGCCTGGGTGTGTTTCCGTGCTCTCTGTTCGTCGTCCAGTCGTTTTAAGTTGGAAGGCTGTGGTTTTGGGGGAAGGTTTACACAACCGAGTCGGTGCAGAGAAAAGCCGGAAGGCTAGAGGCCAGAGGAAATCCTCCACCAATTAAGCCTAGCCTATTTAGGGGACATTTTTTTCACAAATAGAAAGTAGATGGAAATGATAGGAAGGGTCAGCTGAAGCCTTGTAGATCAAGCGACGCAAGAGAACGCACCATTACACTAGACAGCTCCTAAAAGCCTCCCTGCAATCACGCACTTACCGTCTCCTCCATTTATTCCTCATTTTTCCTCACCAGAGGTGCT
This sequence comes from Ictalurus furcatus, assembly GCF_023375685.1. NCBI lineage: Eukaryota > Metazoa > Chordata > Actinopteri > Siluriformes > Ictaluridae > Ictalurus > Ictalurus furcatus. The sequence goes on from NC_071272.1 coordinate 5,438,523, forward strand.
GCTTGCTGTATTTTCGACTGTCTTTTTTTTTTCTTTCCCTGCTCTAATCCCGTCATGCGCCATCGCTTTCTTCACACCCCAGGCTCATGATGCCATGTTTCCCGAACTTTGTCGTACTTTAATAAGAAACGCCGCTCTGTAATCCTACCTGCTGTTACGTCGGCTCTTCCTCACACACAGGAAATTGGTTTCGCAGACACCATCCATCAAGATGGGACACAATACCCCATTAACCGAACAAAAGTGAATTCCGAAAGCAGATTCTGTAAGACGTTTTTGTTTACATTCGAAGTGTTAAAATCTAATATCGCAATAATGGCCTACGCTTTCATAATATTATCACAATATTGTACAAAAAAACAAAAAAAAACAAAATGACCACAGGAAATGCCATCCCTAGCAGTGATGTTCTGAAGCATCTATAATATTTACTGTCTGGAAGAAACAAAGCTGCACACGCACGTGTCTGCTAGGTGAGCCGGACAAATTCATTTCAGTGTTTGTCTATGCGGAATCCAATTACTAATGAAATCAGGGCAAGAGTTTTCATAGCGCATGATTAGATGATGCGATTATTCATCATGTTTCAGTGGAGAGTGGTGATTATCTAGTCCCGGTCAATATGCCCTTTTAATTCAGAGAGATCTATTAATCCTAGTACAAGTTCATATGATGAGAAAACAACACTGGACAAAATAGGAATTAAACCTTCCATATGAAGAACATATCAAATCATGACACCTGTAGACATTTCTATGATACACGGTACATACACCGATCCGCCGTAACATTAAAACCACGGAGAGGTGACGTGAAAAACATTGATTACCTCGTTACAATGACACCCGTCAAGGGGTGGGACATATTGGGTAGCACGTGAACAGTCGGTTCTCAAAGTTGATGTGTTGGAAGCAGGAAAAATGGGAAAGCGTAAGGATCTGAGGGACTTTGACAAGGACCAAATTGTGATGGCTAGACGACTTGGTCAGAGCATCTACAGTGCACAATGTAATTAAAAGATTCAAGGAATCCGGTCAAATCCCTGTGTGTAAAGGGCGAGGCCGAAAACCACTTCTGAATGCGCGTGAACTCCGATCCCTCAGACGTCACAGTCTTAAAAACCGTCACGAGTCTGTAATGGAGATCCTGACATGGGCTGGGGAATACTTTGGTAAATCTTTGGACGATCAACACCATTCGCCGCTGCATCCACAGATGCAAGTTAAGGCTTGACTATGCAATGCAGAAGCCATACATCAACACTGTCCAGAAGTACCACCGACTTCTCTGGGCTCGGCCTCATCTGAGACGGACAAACATTTTAAATAGTTTTTGGACAAAACAGCAGTTGTGTTCTCCGGGCCTAAGAGGAAAACCACCATCCAAGCTGTTATCAGCATCAGGTCCAAAAGCCAGCGTCTGTCATGGTATGGGTGTGTGTCAATGCCCATGGCATGGGTAACCTGCACATCTGTGAGGGCAGCATTCATGCAGAAAGATATGTGCACATTTTGGAGCAACATGCGCTGCCATCCAGAGCAGGACAACGCCAAACCACATTCTGCCCGGATTACAAGCCCATGGCTGCGTGAGCAGAGAGTGTGAGTGCTAGCATGGCCTGCCTGCAGTCCTAACCTGTCTCAGATTGAGAACGTGTGGTGCATTATGAAGCGCAAAATATGGCAACGAAGGCGCCGTACAGTTGTGCAGCTGTATAGGAGAAACACATAATGGATGAACGGGGGAAAATTCTGCTTGCTAAACTTAACCAACAGGTGTCTTCACTCAGCACCCAAACGCTCAATAAGTGTTATTAGAAGAAAAGCTGACGGTACACAGTAGTAAACACTCGACTGTCCCAACTATTTTGGAGTGTGTCGCAATCATCAGATTTGAAATGAGTGTGTATTTTCAAAAATAAATTCGTTTCACAAAGTAAAACATCAAATAACGTGTTAATAACTGTGTTTTCAATATCGTACAGGGTGAACTGAACTTTCAAATGACTCTTTTTGGTTTTTTCGCATTTTCCATACTGTCCCAACTTTTTTGGAATTGGGGTTGTATATGTCTCACTGTAGTCGCTGGTTTGCATCTCTTAGATCCGGTTCCCTCTACACATTTGCCTACTGTCACAAAGATGACACACGCGGACTGAGCTGCGAGATGGAAATCACACTGGATTTCCATATGGAACATCAGTCTGATGAGCACGACTTATCACCGCCTTTGTTCAGGGGTTTCCTCTAAACAGGAAACTTTCCACACATGCCTGCATGCAACGCAAACCAAATATTTATTTACATACAGATGCAAGAGAACAGAAAGTGTAGGTGGGGAATGAAATAAAGCACACTGGATCTCCAGTTATGACATATTCTCCCTACCAAGACAGAAGCGCGTCATGGTAATAATAATACAAAGTTACATTTCGTTGATTTTAATGCTGAATGTTTACGCCGGTAGTCATGTCTCAGACGTCTGAATTTAAGTATCTTAAGTATTTAAGTCAAAACGTCTATTACGTTGAGGTCTGGACTGGGCATGTCCACTTGTGCATGACAGCAGCCGCTAAACATTTTAGGTATCCATGGAAACCAATGGCATGAACCGATTTATACAACTTGTGGCCGCTCTTTAAATATCTGTTGAACTCAAAACTGAGGTCATTTAAATAAATAAATCAAAAGTCTCCGTGGCTATTTTAAGGCCAGTTTGAAATTAGCCACAAATCCGGGGAGTGTACACAAGGAAGCAGCAGGAACAGGGAGGAAACCACCCCTCCCTTTCACTCCTGTCGGTTACATGCTATTCCATTTAGCATGCATGATTAACAGGCACATCCTCCACGCGCAGAATCAATAAGCAGCGGGGGTTTTGCGCGACCGTCTCGAATGTTGCAACCCTACCTGCGTCCCCTTCCTTTCCCCAGCCAATTAGGAGATTTGATCAATACTTCTGGGTAACGGGATATTGGCTGGCGTTGCTCGGAAATTCTGCAATGTGGCTGATCGCGTACCGTAAAAAACAAAAGCGTGCCACGGGATGACAATCGTATCGCGTTTGTTCGCGTGTGGCAAATATTAAGGAGCTTATCTTGAGCAGGGCGAGAAGCTTGCAGTGGTTTGGAACCGCTGGGAGAACTGTTTTCTTCTCTTGATCTTATCGTCGCCCCCGTTTCGACCGTTTCTCCACGACTAGAGTGCGCACACATATATGCACTAGTGCAAGCCAAACACTGTACACTACGCTGTATACAACTTACAGCAGAAAGCCCTGAAGCTGGAACGAACATGTCCAGGCCATCTGTTTGTTGCGGATTTCTCCGTGCGAAATAAATAAATAAAAGCCATGTCTTATTCCCTGGCTCATCTGTGTGTTAATATCCTATAACCAAACTCCTGATGCAGATGGAGATGGAGCTTCGTTTTTACGAGCACCGGCTCCGCAAATGGGCTCGTCCTCCATTTTCCCAATAGAATGTCACTTAAGACAGAAGTGAAAGTCTGAAAAGTCCTGCTGGGAAAGCATGTTATCGTAAAACAAGTTCATAATGCTCGTGAGCGGGACTAATAAAAAATATGGTAATATTGTGCACCTGAGGGGGTTTCTGCTTCCGCGAGTAAAGGAACGAGACGGGGGACAGAACGACAGCTGCTCGACTCGGTCGTTTCCAGAGCTCGATCGATCACGAGCAACTATTACCGTTATACGTAGAGAATCCGAAATGCTTCGACCACACAAACACATGACGGAACCGACCGACCGTGAAACGGACGGTTTTAAACCTGCTGTGCCGAACGTGAAGCGGTGTAGAGTGCTTTGAACGGTAAATTGTTCCCGAAGGGTCAAGGGCGGAACTGAGGTGAGCAGAAAAGATATCGTTTTAACAGTGAGATACCGAAGTGTACAGAATGATATCAAGAGCGGTATCAAGAGTCAAATCCTATCTATAAGATAAGATAAAATTTATTGATTTCTGATGGGAAACTATAAGGAAGTTCTTAGGTGTTTGATTTTTTTTTTTAAATCGTTGCCATGACGATGCATCACATCATATGCCTCGTTCTAGTCTCCTTCTACAGCAAAAATGAAGGAATGAGCGATTGCTTCCTTTAGCTCAGCATTCCGACTGACCCACACAAGCACAAAGACGTCTCACAGCAGGAGACAAGTCATAAATATATTAGCCAGCCCTCTGGGCAAGTGAAAGCTCCAATGTGCTGTCCAGTCCTATGTCAAGCTCGTCCAAAAACAAAAAAAAAACAAAAAACTAAACGACTACTAATGTATTTTAGCTTTAGAGTCTGACATGATAATGATGTGCATTCATACAAATTACAGAAAAGAAGCGAGTGCTTGAATCCCTGGGAGCGGTGACATTATGTAGCTTTCCTGATGGTGATGAAACGTTGTGTTTGCACCCTCCACAAAAAGACGGAAAGTCTTAGGTTAACATTGTGGGGTTCTCTCGGTGCATGTGAAGATGTTATATGAATCTGGATAGCGTATGATACACGTTAGGTATTCGGTAATATATATCTGTTTTCTCTCAAACCTCCAGCAATACAGTAGTGTAGTGCAGGTTCGATTTTTTTTTTTTAAGAAACTGACCGATTTCTACAACCTCCTGGAGCTACGTCTCCGCAGGGTAACGGATACGCCGGGTTGTCCCGGGTGTCCTCGCTACCGATTTATCCACCGCTGCACAGCAAAGCTCGAGCAACAGCAGCATCCGAACCCCGTTCTCCAATCACTCTTAGCTCTCTCTCGCTCGCTCGCGCTCGCTCTCTCTCTCTCTCTCTCTCTCTCTCTCTCTCTCTCTCTCTCTCTCTCTCTCTCCATTGCTCCCGACACACAAAGGGTCTCTATTCAAATCGCTGAGTAACCACCAATTTCCTCCTCTCCTAAATCGTATTAAGTTTCCCCGGTCGTGACACAACACGAAGTTGTGCTAACGAGCGCTGTAAATGAAATCATTTACACCCAGCTGCCACAGGTCAAAGGTCAGGAGCAGACCAACCAACTAGATTAGATCACACAATTCCGCGTCCGGCCCGGCACTCCGGTAACGACAAAGAGCTACTCGAGGGATTCGGTCCGAACATGTCGGGATTCTTTAAAAGGCGTGTGTTCAAAATGCGCGATGTTAAAAGACGGGGAGATCTTTACTAGCGCTTTCCGAAGGGCCGAACCGGCTAAACATTCGGAATCCTTAACGTCTCAACACCTTAATCACAGCAATCACTATTAAGGAAGTATAATACTGCGATACGTTGCTCTTTTCATAAGGAACATGGACGCAACACAACACAAGACACATTCTGCGTTGTGTAGAAATGATGATTTATTACTTCCTGGAGATCCAAAACAGAAACATGAGCTCAACTGGAACCAGGAACCGGTATGCATGTACGATCCGTAGTCTTGAACAGTATACACGACGTGACTTGAGAGCACTTTTATCGTAAAGGAAGCACTGCCAAGGATGTAATTTCACACAAGTTTCATTTCACGAGAAAAAAAAACAAAATCCCAGGGGAATCAGTGTAATCCCATTATCTCAATACACAAACAGCGTCAGAGACGGATGTACTACATCCTGTCAGAGGACTTTGGGCCTTGTTTATACTTGTTTATCCATCGTTCTCAAAGTGCCATACGTGGGTCATAGCCAAGGGGTCTGAGATTTCTTAATGTATGGTTTTTTGGGGGGTTTTTTGGGGGGTTTTTTTAAACTATACTAGACATGATTTCTATAATCTATGGGGTTTTTTTTTTTTTTCCTTCTTAGCTTCTGACCTTTTCTTGCATTTATCACTCGAACACAAACACATCGCTCACCATCTCACGATTTGTGTTTTCGGCCGTACGAAACTGAAAAAAAAAAAAGAGTCATCCGTGCCTACAACAGTTACTTGAAGATTTTGTCATTCTGGCAAATCGGATATAAAATCGAGTATAAAAACCCCCCCTGCATTATTTAGCGCACCAGAGGAACGCTGGTAGAATATGGAGGAACGGCGCCCGAGGGGGAGACGACAAGCAGAGACGATTCGGCAGGGAAGCGGCTTGATAAGGCAGATAAATCAGAACGGGCGAGTTGTAAAATAAAACCTATTTCCAACCGCTGAGAAGATTACGAGCGTTATGAACACATCCGTCTCACGAAACATAGAAAGGCTGTAAAAAATAAGAATTACAGAACGACAGCGTTATGCTAAACAAGCAGGCTTCCTGCGTGTGCCCTGTGGGTCTAGTGGAGCGCAAAAAGAGGTCGAGCTAAACGCGGCAAATTAGCTGTAGCGAAACAGGAAGGAGAAGGGTGTGTGTGTGTGTTCCCAGAAGCCCTGCAGAGACAGGGGAGCAGAAGAAAGAAAAGATGTGTTCCCAGAGCTAGATGGAGTCTCTAAACACAGGTATCAAATACACACACACACACACACACACACACACACACACACACAGCTGCTCTATGAATCATGCCACAGGCATTCACCAGTGATATGAAGGAAAACATCAACAACGTACGTAGATTCCAACAGAACCTCCAGATCTGTCGTGTTCAGACAAATCCGTTTGAGCTGGAGATCCATCAGGAGCTCCGTGTGCTACTGCACAGCACTGGTACCAGCTTGTACCGTGCACAACCCGACACACCATTCTCTAGCATACAAAGCAAAGTTTGTTTTTAAAACAAACAAACAAAAAACCCAGCAGCTTCATCAACAGCATCTTATCTTAAAGGGATACTCCAGCTTTTTTGTTTTTCCCACCCTAATTTCTACATACCATATCTATAGCAGACATACGGTCACCTCACTCCAGAATTTCATCACGTCTCCCTGTACCAGTAGATACAGGGTAGATACAGGTAAAACAAAAACCATTTAGTCAGGACTCACAATGTCTGAGACCTAAAAATATTTGGGAACATTTTCCAGAATTTTCCATTTGGGCTTCAGCTATTGATTAATCGGTTAGTTTGGTTTCTTGGAATATAGCCAATGGACTTTATACAAACTTTAAGACAGGTTAAACTTGTAGACTTTGGTCTCCTTCAAGCCGGAAGAGTTACTGCGTTGTGCTGGAAGAGTATGGATGCTCCGTCCATGAACATGTGGATAAAGTAGATCTCGAACTGTATCGGACTGGAAAGGCTTAAACTTATATTGCTAAAGGCAAGCGGGAAGACTTTGATCAGCTATGGGAGCCGTACATAAATGTCATGTAAAATAGAAGTGTAGACCTTACGGAAAAAAAACAAATTCCATTTATTTATATTTATTTATTTATCTTTTTTTTTTTCTTCTCGTTTCCCCCCCAGTCAATTAGTTTGGTTATTTTAAAAAAAAACATACTACATATCAGAATCAAGCACGGGATACGCATCTTGCGCAAGCGTACACATAGCGATCTTTCCAGGATTTTGAGATCCCAGAGACTAACGCAAATTCAAGGAAACTAAAGTTTTTTTTCACAGATTTGGGCTGAGACGCGTCATGTGACGTCATCGCGACACGCGTCCAGTCAAACTCTCTTCGATTAACGCCCGTCGCACACGAGTACAGCTAACGGGTCTCATTTACCAACAAACATCGCTGCGAAACACTGCAAAAATTTCATGCCGTTGCAATTTAGCCGATTCAAGTTCATTCCGGAAAAAAAAAAAAAAAACGCTGTGAAATTCCTGTTCGTACTGACATACTTAGCATCTAGAGAGTAACGGTTGTAGTTTTTAATTCGCGTTATATAGTGCCCATCCTATGTGATTTTCGAGTAAACATCTTCGGATCGTTTCTCAGCACGATGAGAAACACCCGACAAAGTGTACAGCGCTAAGCTGCGGCTTTGCCTTTCAAATACTATTCTGAAAAGAAAGAGGGAAAAAAAAAAAAAACACAGGTTCAAACAACGCGAGAGAATCCTCGGCATATCCTGGACAAATAAGACGATGGGTTGAAGACCTTCGCGCTCGTTATAGTGAAGAGAAGAAGCAACCTCTCTGTGTGATTGACAGCTTCGTTACAGAGCTTCGGTATTTCCGCTCTCGTTGCGAGCTGGGGGGACACTGACTCCTGACACTGACTTCAGCGCCCGTTCGTCATCTTCCAGCAACACGTACCGTACGAGCTGGACAGTTTCATTTTGCACAGTGGTACTTCAGCATCGTCTGTTGGTGTGGTCTGGTTCTGTAGGAGTTCATAGTGTTGTATTGTTTCCTGAGCTAAAGCCTTTGCTACACTCGCAAATCTCTAGGTCCGGTACAGTACGGCGCAAAAGCGCACGTTTTGTAAAGCAAAGACGCCTGAAATAAGGAATGAAATGAATCCTTTCTTCATAGAATATAAGAAATAATATATAATAATAATAATAATAATAATAATAATAATAATAATATATATAATACAGGGTGTCCTAAAAGTCTCCATGCATAGGGGATTGCATGATAGGCTCCCCCCGTGACCCTGTGTAGTGATGCATGAATGGATGGACGGATGAATTGATGGATGGATGGACGGATGAATGGATGGATGGATGAATGGATGGATGGATTCATTAACAAGCGGCTGTGGTATAAGAGGAATAAAACACTTCAGGACTTTACAAACAGAAGGGTCTTGTATTTTCCGTGTTACGGTAATGCCAGCTAACGGTCGTCTACCTTCACATGACCTTCGAGGAACTGCTGCATTAATGGAGCTCTCAAAAGCCAGCTTACGACACCTCAGCTAATGCATTTTAGCTTGTTTATTTATTAATCATTCTTTTAATGCCGTGTCAGCATCAGTGACTATTTCCATAGCAAGCTCAAATGTAGGTGAAACAGGACGTTCCATATTTCTCTACGCTAATTACAGCAATGAAATCTTACAACGCTTCGACCGTGTCAACAACAGCAGCTACATGAGGTCCTTCGATTTAATATTGAAGAAGAATTCATGGGAGCTTTCCTGGCGAGACGTTTTGACAGACGTATTTTCTGAGTAAAAGCGTGGTCTAGTAACGTTAAGAGCAGGACAGTCCGTTAATACACGCATTCTTCTTTTACAGGAATCACATGTCGGATTTTCTTCCCCGTTCGGTAGGCATTTCAGCTTATAACAACATACGCACTGTCGAAACAGTCCAGCGAATTACTACAGTAATCCTGAGGCCCCAATCTGACATATGTTGTATAGAAATAAATAAATATAATCGCACAACGAGACGTCATCAGCCGATACGTGTGTTGATTAGAGTGAGCGGATGAGGCATGGAGAACTAGTCAGACTCCGGCATCGCTGAACTTCCTACACGAACCGGCCGTGTAATCACCGCGCTGTGATTTAATAGAGGTCGTACAAAAGTCACGACTGAGTATCAAAGCACACAGTGACCTTTTGGAGTCATAAATCACACCACTGATTCGGGTTTCCAGTTGTGTCCTTCCTCCCAGACCGTCACAGGAGAACAGGGAGGACACGGGTGGGGCTGGATTACGGGCTTCTGCTGCTTGCTTAAACCATGAACACGTTTTCATCTTCTATAACGGTCGGCTCGGACATTAGTACTGACTGTCTCGTAGGGTTTTTATTTTGGGTGGGGGGGATTCATTTTAACGTGTTACGCTTTCTATAGTAGCGGCTTAGACCAGGGACTTGTATGGCGGACGTTACACAAAAACATAAGGTCTCATAATAAACGGATTATCCAACAAAGAAAAGAAAAACGTAGGATCGTTGAAGGACATGTATGAAGAGTTTGCATTTGTGGAAGGAGTTTCCAGTGCCAGTGTTTTCTCAAAGTTCTCGAACACAGCAAAGCCTTTAGGAGAGAGGATGCTGTATTTGGTGGGTTCTTGGCACCCAGCCACTTTTTTCTCTTATTAACTTCAAGTTTCAAGAGAACGTGACCAAATCGACTGTTTATACCTTGTATAACACGTATACCTTGTAGCTTTACAGCTTTATTACAACTGTAAAGCTACAAAGGTGACCAATATGGTGATGATGCCAAAACGACCCAACGAAATAGATGTTCCTCAAACAAAATGGCAGCTCAGTTTGTACATCAATGGACAGAGACCTGAATGACATATTTGTGCTTTCGGTTTTGGACGATATCTTCTAAAACAAGCTATCGTAATCTACAGAGATCATATGTGGCTATTCGCGATTCATATTTCACTGCATGCATACCCTTTAACCAGACTCCAACTCTAGCCTTATTAAAACATGCTACTTCACATTTAATAAAGGCCCAATGTGAATTTTTTCGAAGCTTACAAAGAAAAAACAAAACAAACTGCTCTGAATTTCCAGTCACAAACACCAGAAGGCAAAACAAACTAAGAAAACCAACTAACACAGCTCGTACACATGCACATGACTACAAACTCGCGTTGTTATTGTTCCATGGAAAAAATATGGGAAACTGGAAGTATTCCCCTTTCTACATTGTTTCACAAAGATCCCTGGCAGGACATCACATTCCACAAACAGAAGCTGAGGTTTTTTTGATTTTATGTTGACAAAGCCAAGCTTCCCCTGAGCATCCGCCTTCCACTGGGGCCCCACCCCATCCAATCCCATTCCAAACACACACACACACCCCCGTATCGTTCTCTCAAGAGAAATCTCAGATGCCGTACTATACGTACTGTCCGTACTGTCCATGCACAAAGTTAAACCAAATCTCGCCATAACGTATAGGGTAAAGAATTTGATGCTGAATTGAACATTCCATCAATTCCAACCATTTCAGGCCTCAATATCGAGACACAAATTGGTCAGGTTGGTGCATCCCTTTTTTTTAACCCTACTTTCACACTAGCGAGCGACGAAACCATAAACGACTGTTCGTTTTCTACGCATGTGCGTGGCAGGTTTCACCAGGTGAAGCTGGCAAACAACAAAGCAACGTTTAAACAGAGGTTTTCTCGATTCGATTCAAATTAGGTATGACCCCGGAAACTGAGCAATCCAAACGATTGGCTTGAATGAATGATTCCTTGGGCCAGTCCTATGGCGCGTGTGGTTGATGCAAAAAAAAAAAAAGAAAAGAAAAAAAAAAAAGAAGAACTTACAACCGTGGTTTTGTTTACTTAATCATGCAATATCTATATACACATTCATATATTATGAAGAAAAATAAACATTTGGAAGGAAGTAGCAAAGAACGTCAAGGAGGCACAATGGGTAGTGTTGACGCTTCACGGCTCCACGAGTCCCAATTCGATCCTACTGTCTATGTGGAGTCTCACCTGTTCTCACCGTGTTCCTGTGGGTTTCCTCCTACTGTCCAAAAACACCTCGTTTGGCTACCCTAAAGTGTAAATAAGTCTGTAAATGCATGAGCGAGTGAGTGACTATATTTACATGGACAGCAATAATCTAATCATTGACCTTATTCTGAATAAGACAATCTTGTGATTAAGGTGTTTACATGAGTCGCTTTTAGAATATTCCTTTCACATTCAGGTTTTACATGTTATAGAACATAGAGCGATTAACAGCACACGTCATTACGTCCCCACGCCACGCCATCCGACGTTCCCTCCAGAATTTCACGCATCAACATACAGTCCGTCTTTGTTATGGTATCGTATACAGTTTTTGGTGTTTCATTTTTAATTTTATGAAAGCTTCAGGTGCAGTTAATTATTTGTCATGCTGTACGTGCAAATAGACGACGGCTTGAAGCCGTGAGCTGCGTCCGAAACCGCGTACTTACCGTCTATATAGTATACAGAGGTACATGTATTTCTCCTATTATATAGTAGGTAACTACGCGGTTTGGGACGAAGCCGTGCTCTCGTTTGTCGTTAAACGGTTGCGCACTGCCATGTGTGAACGTCTCCTGTCGCAAAATGCGGTGAAAACTCCCACACGACGTTAATAGTGTGATTAAGGTGTGTACATGTCTGTAACGCATATCGGTAATGCGACTAAAACAGGAATACTCCACACGTCTTAATTCCATTTGTGTTTACTTCGAGTATGACTTTAGTCGGATTAAGGTCATCAATAATCTGTTTACATGCTAGTTTCTTAATCAGAGTATTGTCTTAATCGGGTTCATATCGGATTATTGTTGTCCATGTAAACGTACTCAATGTGAAGAAGTCGAAGAGAACATAGATGGTGCCTCCGGTCAGCGTATGTAACTAGTACAGTTGCTAATCTGCCAACGAAGCTAGCATAACGTAAATCAAACAACCAGTTTTCACACTGATTAATGCATTATTCGAATTCATGTTTAAGGTATATATAGCTACTACCGTTTCTTATCAAAAACAAATAATCGCTGGACAGTGCACGCCCAAAATCAACAACAGCAGTGGTCACTACATGACCACAAGAGACAAAGTACGAGCGAAACCTGTGACTCGCTAGCGTGAACGTCGGGTCAGGTACCAAAAGGGTAAGGGCTCAATAACATGTTATATGTTTCCTGGATTATAATCTACATTCGTGAACAAATTCTGACTTTTTTTGTGTTTAAAAGGAATGAAAATGAAAATGCCCAGAGAACAAGAACTAAGAAAGTCGGACCTCGGAATTGCGCCTTTTTTGACGCCAAATTGGGGTGGGGTGGGGGGGGGCACGGACACCTCTAAATCTGTCAACAAGCTATATACCGTATAACAAACGAATATGTCTATGTTCTTTAGGGCAGCCATGTTGATTTGACGTCACTTGCTGAACTCGGGGTCGAGTAGTACCTCCAAGTGGAAGGAGCACGCGCTTTCTTTGGTTTTTCCTTAATCAAAGGTCAGAGATTGAGAGTGCCTTCGACCTTTAGTCGAACGCACCGTTAGTTAAATCTTATCCATGTCATCATGTACTGAATGTTTAAAACGGCATTTCCTGCATAAAAATGATCTGGCATCGCAAACATTTTGTTGGTGGTGTTCCCCAAGGATCAATGCTCGGATCTGAGCAGTTTAAAATATAAATAAATAAATAAATAAATAAATAAAAAAGACCATGTGCTAGGTCCCCTCCCAACCTAGTCGATCAATTCTGCAGAACTCGTTGCACTTTGGAACATTCAAATGCATTAACTACTCTGCAGAAAAGGGTTCGAACAACCCATTAATCCCCATTTTAAGCCCTCGACACTGACGATCGGTACCTACCTGTGACATCTGAGGCCTGAAGTTGATCTGCTTCAGGTCTACAGATCCGGGTGACAGATTGTGCAGCATTTGGCACAAGAGCACCCCATCTCGGAGCGCCTGGGCCAGGTCGAAGACGACAGCCGAGGGCCAAACCACCCGGTGATTCGGGGGCAAGACCTTGCAGTCGATGAGCCACCGGGCGCACTGTCTCCACTCCTCCATAGTGACAGCGGAAAGACGAACGAAGCTCAGAAAGCCCTCTGGACGATATGACAGTCTGGCCGAGGGGCCGCTGCCCAAGACTCCGAGGAGTCACGAAAAGCGTCCGAACGTCCGAAATGTTAACGCGGTCCGAGCTAGGGTTCTGGATAACAGTCCATAGGACGAGGAAGTGATCTCAGTCCTGTTGGACAACGTGAAACGACTCAGATGAACTCCTGATCCTGAGGTCTGTCATTCTGATAAGCTGGAAATCTACTCCTGATAAAGCTGCACTCTCTGCAATCTCTGACAAGGAAAAGGTCAGACTCCAAACTTGTGCCCGAGTACTGAATCAGGAAAACCTCGTCATTCTCAAATCAGTGTAGTTTCCTCTTCTTCATCATCATCATCATCATCATCATCATCATCACCACAACGTGAAGCTCTGGAGAGTTCTGGAGAGAAACACACCTCAAAGCCTGGTGTTTTGATCCACAATCTCTTCAGTGCAAGACCGTTAAGCGTCTGCGGAGAGGTTTTAATCACAACATGTCCAAGAACAAGAAGTAGAGGAAGAAGAGATCATCTTGTGTTTGTTACAATGTGTCGTCCACTCAGTCTTTCTTCACCGACACAACAGGAAACAACTTAACAACAACGCTCACAAAGCACCATTCACTAGCTTTGAAGTAGTTTTGTTGCCAATTTTCTTTCCTTTCCTTCTTTTAGCAGTTATTTACACTGGGGTGAATTACCGGCTGTCCGCGCGCGCCACGCTAACACCGACCTTAACACGTCCGTGAAAAAAACTCGAAAATGTTCTCAGGTCCTTCTCAGTCACTGAAGAAGAAGAAGAAGAGGGGGGGGAAACGGTACTCCGTATTGGTAAAAAGGATATTTAACACCTTAACCGTCCACCCGTTTCCCGCCTATGTGTTCTCTCTACACTTTCCGGTCCGTCCCCGTGTGCTTTAATCCTCCTTCACTCGCTTTTTCTGCTGTGTTTTGATTCTTTCTGACTCCCGCTCCGAGCCGCGCGCGCGTAAGCGAGCTGACAGAGAGAGAGAGAGCGCGAGGGAGAGAGAGAGAGAATCGAGCAGAGGAAAAAAGCTCCGCGTTCACGCGCAACAGAAAGGAAGAGGCAGACGCGTGGAAGGGTGCGCGCGCCCGCCAGAGAATGAGAGCAGCTGGGTTCCCCGCGCGCGCGCGCGCGCTCATCCAGGTTCTGAGGAGAACTTTTTTTTTTTTTTTTCCCGCCCAAAACGACTACAAACACAAACACGCTAATTTAAAGGTGCGATAGGCTATTTTTGTTGTTTCTTAGTTTTACAAATAACCTGGAAAAAACGATGTATTAATAATAATTATAATAATAATAATAGTTTAAGCCATGGTCTCAGTGTATTATGTGGCGGAGAAAACCCATTGGGAAAACTGGGTTGCGGTCCGGAATGATTGATTGTGTTTACATGGCCCACCTGTCAGTCATTTTATAGACTCCCAACTCTGCCCATCACTCTTCACTCTGCCCCATCTGAGAAAAAAGGTGTAAATTATTATTATTATTACTACTACTACTACTACTGAACACACAATATATAAAATTTATTTTATTTCTTTATTTTTATTCCACCTATTTAATGTTCAAATGTTAACAAATCTTGCCTAATGCACCTAAATGTACATAAAAGGGTTCTTCACTGGTTCCTTAGAGTTTTTATATATATATATATATATATATATATATATATATATATATATATATATATATATATATATATATATATATAAACTTTTTTTTAAAAATACACCGTAAAGGCTTAGTGGTTAGCACGTTTGCTTCGCACTTCCAGTCTTGGGGGTTTGATTCCCGCCTCCGCCCCGTGTGCGTGGAGTGTGCATGTTCTCCCTGTGTTTCGAGGTTTCCTCCGGGTACTCCAGTTTCCTCCCCCGGTCCAAAGACATGCATTGTAGGTTGATTGGCATTTCCAAATTGTTTGTAGTGAGTGAATGTGTGTGCGATTGTGCCCTGCGATGGAATAACACCCTGTCCAGGGTGTCCCCTGCCTCGTGCCTGAAGTTCCCAGGCTCCAGAGACCCTGTGTAGGATAAGCGGTATGGAAAAGGGATGGATGGATGTTAGCGTCAGAGCAACAGCTCCAACTTGTCAATGTAGTTTCCTCTTCTTCATCATATTGTGTAGTGTGTCGTGTTATAAACAACATGTATGACTCATTCACATAAAGTTTCTCAGTAGTAATCATTTATTCCTAAAATATTCTTCCATTCTTCTTTTGCTCAGACTACAAAATGGATCATTCTGAGCCAAACGGAAGGGTTAATAAGCACAGGCTATAGTGCTAATGGAGTAATACTGAATCTCAGTAAGTACGTTTCTTCTCTAAGTCCATTATTCTCAAAATGGAGACTGAGGACGGGTCCGTGACACCATTGTTTATGTTGTTACAGGTAAAGAAATCAGGTCCAACCACTATCAGTTATATTTTTATTGTTGCAAGTCGATTTGAATGGTCACTTGACCTGAATGGGTTTAATCTATTAACCTCGAACTCATAAATAAGCAGTGAATCACTTGAATATACAAGCTGAATCAAAGGGAAACTTCAGGAAGAGCAGGAAACAATGCTGTTAGTATGGCAAAATGTTTTGACACAGTGGGACTAGTTTGGGTTCAGAATTTGATCTAAATATGTAAAAATGTATACGTTCGCTTGATGTGCCGAACGTTTTTATAGTTGGATTATGTTCATAAAATACATCTGTGCTGCCATCATAAGGTCAGTATATTATGGTTTTTAGTTAAAGGGCTGTACTATATGATCAACTATATTGTCAGTCTTAAAGATTTTTCTTGGAGCACTCTTATAGGGTTGTACATTATTTATTTATTTACATTTTTAATATGAGTATATATCCCAAACCACAAACTACTGTAATTAATTATAGAATCCTACAATGGCATTATATTCCATTATAATATTTAGCATTATGCATACGGTTTTGTGCAAAGGATTTATTTTTTTTTAAATGAAAGCTTTGCCGATTTTCATTCAAGCATCGTGATATTTTATTTACAAATATAGTATAACAAATAATGTATTGTATGAAAAAAGTAAATGGCTTCCGTCATCATTTTTGACAATGGCTTTACAGAGTCACTGGCAATGGTTGTACAGGTTCATTACCGCTCTGCAAGATGCAAACTACAGTACATAAACGTACAATACAGTGGTCTTTAAAGTCCAGAAATGTTCCTATATACAATGCATCCTCTAGGTCAGGGTTTTTTATTCCAACCAAACAGGAGCCACATCTGATTACAACTGTTTAATACTGGAGTTCAGACCACTGTTAGGTGGAACGAACACTTCAGCCAGACAAGGTATTTACAGATAAAGTGAAGACCCCCTTCCTAGATCCTCTAAGTAAAGGTACAAAATAATTACCACTTAAAGGTAAATAAAAGGAACTCGGAAAGGAACAGGCTCAGTTTCCCCAAAGCATCATAAAGTTCAAAGTAGTAGCAGAGACAGTGCTCAGTGTGGCGCTCAGTTGAGCTACGACATTACAATAATCTTTGTGCTGTGATGCTTTTGGAAACCTCGGGTTGGTTTTCTTTTTCGTTCCGAGTGTTATCCAGCATAAGGCAGAAGGAATTTAGGAAATATTCAGCATAAAACAGGAGAAACATTGGGGAAGAAATGCTGACTCCGGACCAACAAAAGAGATGA
This sequence comes from Ictalurus furcatus, assembly GCF_023375685.1. Classification (NCBI taxonomy): domain Eukaryota; kingdom Metazoa; phylum Chordata; class Actinopteri; order Siluriformes; family Ictaluridae; genus Ictalurus; species Ictalurus furcatus. The sequence goes on from NC_071272.1 coordinate 5,455,581, forward strand.
AAATCCAGAGAGTTGGTGAATAATGTGGCTCAAAGTTGATCGAATTTTCCTAATAATATGGCCGGTATTTATCCATTCATCATCATAATTGTAGTCCATGGAAGAGAAACACAGATTGTCTGTGCTTGCTCTATTACCAGAAAGCAAATGATTTTTATTTACATGATTGTTTACCACTTGGCTACACCTCTAAAATCAAATGTAAACCAGGTGACCGTTCAATCCCCCAATTACGAACACGACCTCGTCCGGAGAGCAGAAAAGCATCGCTCGGTCGACCTTTTGCAAAAAGATTTACATAGAAGAGTCGTGTTCAATCAGATCAGACGGATTGCACCCTGTAGTGTGTAGCTGCCTTGCTCCAGTAATAATGTGGTTTATTTCGAATGAGCAATGGCTTTCTGCTTCCGACATGATGAGCTGTCACTAAAGCTGGGCAACTGATCCATCACTGGTTGGTTTGTTTCTTATGCTACAGCAAAAAAGAAAAGAAAAAAGAAAAAGAAAAAGGAAGGTCACATGACTTATAGAGCAAATGTGTCTATATAATATTACATTACTGTATATGACTGCTTTAAGTGTAATCAGGGTTGACAATGCAGTTTGTTACACGTAATTGCAATACTAATATCACAAAGGCTGAAATATGAAAATGCCACTCTCTGTCTCGCTGTAGGGGTTTCGGGTGAATCATGAAGTTCACACAATCCAAGAAATGGAAAGGATTTTTTTTTAATGCCAGAATGACACAATGTTAACCTCTATCCCATGATCCTCAGACATTTTTGACCATTAAACTTCACCTCGTCCTCCACCAGATTCTATAATAAAGGTAAATGACTCATAAATGACTCATAGAGTCAGTAAGAGTTTTAAAAATGGACAATTATTGCTGATGGGTCTGTAATTTAGGCATGACATTAATGTGCTATGATTGGACTTCTGATCCAAATCGCTGAGGTGAGGAACAAAAATAGGGCATTGTCGCCATCTAGTGGTCAGTTTCCATGCCATGTGCTTAGTTCCTTTGTGCATCATCATCATCATCATAGTAAACCCTTTATATAGCAAATTCCATACATTAAAATGTATGTTGAAGTGGTTTTTTTTTTGTTTTTTTTTACTGTGTGTGTGGAGGTTCTGTGAATGTTTTCCCCCTCCAGTCCACATGGGTTTCCTCCCAGCTTCCAAAAGCATTCCAGTAGATTGGTTCAGTGTATTGGCTACACCCAATTACCCCTAGGTGCGAGTGTGTGTATGTGTGTGTATATGGTGCCCTCTCATCCAAGGTGAATTCCAGCTTCACACCTGGAGTGCTTCTCATTTCTTATTTGTGCATCCTCATTTCTTTTCCTCACTTCCTTTCCTTGCATCTTAGCTCCACCCCCTTAGGATGCGAGGGAAGGATGTAAGGATGAGATGCGAGGAGAGAGGAATCAAAGCAAGTCGAATGGAATATCCTCGCTCTCTCAAGCGTCACTTCAAAGCGACGTCCATTAATGTTGTCTGTGCTCACACAGATGACCTCACTGCGCTTCAGGGATCTGCCGTTATGTTGTCGGAGTTTGGTTAATAACAACATTCTTAATAAAGCAAAATGCACTGATAGTATGTGAAATATCTGGGTTATTCAACAATTAATTAATGAACGATACATCATTTATTGTATCTTTTGTGCAGCTTTGCCTATCCAAACATGCAAGGATCAATTAATCTCAATACTCATTGTAAACATATTTTATTATTGAATTATATTTCACACAAAATTCCATCACATCATCAAAGGAATTTTTGTTTGAGATTGCGGCAGATGTAAAGGAAGAGGGGAATTTATACGTGCGTCAGGTTTTTCGACAAGAAACTCTTCTGCATAGGATACACCTGTGTATCCTCGCTCCTAGCTCCTCTGAAAGCTTCCTCATTCCTCAGTCCTCATGGTGCAGTTAGACAACTGATATGTCCTTCAAGATGGTTGACGTCAATCAATTTCAGGGACACAGGCTGGAGGACTGAGGAGCGAGGAAACGAGGAAGCATCAATTTGAGTATTGAGAAGCACCCCTGGAAAGGCTCTGGATTAAAGGTGAACCGATTGATCGTTTTTTACGATTAATTGGCACCGAGAACAGGTCGCTGGAACTATCAGTTATCGTTATCGGCAAAAATCCACACAGATAGTTTTTCTCGGTTGCCTCTGTTGCAGGAGCGGCTGAGAAGGGTCCGCTGGTGAAATGAAAACTATCACTGACAAAATTTGTTGTGTTATTTGAAGCGTTTTTTTTTTTTATTATTATTCATTTTGGATGTCTCTATTTTTATTTGTTATTTGGAGTGGTACTTTTTTGTTCAGTTTGGATGTATACATTTTATTTACTTTAATATTTATAGAATAATATTTATATATTTATACCACTTAAAAAAGTACAGCACATTCTCATGGTACAGTCAGTACTGTTTATTTTTGTAATAAAGTTCAGCAACATTTCACTTTGACGGTTACGTTTTCATTCAGTATCAATTTTAAAAACTATCGGTCGATAAGTTCATCATCGGAAGGTAGGTACCGCCCAACTTAGTTATTGGTATGGGTAAAATCCACTGTCGAGACCACGACCAGGATTAAAGCCCTTACTGAAGATGAATGAATGAATGATAAAGTAACCATACAAAATAAATACACAAGTTTTTTTTTTTTAATAGTAATAAGGAATTAAAGCAGGAGATTGTGAAACAAAAACGATTAAAATTTAAATATTTAAAACAGTAATTAAATAATCAAATCAAAATGTTTCTCATAAAATGTTGACGGATTCAACACAGAGGAAAAAAAAACACCTAGATATAAACAGAAACCTTAAATAGGATCAACTTTACTCAATTTAGGTGTTGAGCTGAAAAAAAAAAAAAAAAGAAAGTAGGAAAGAGATTATGGGATAACAGAACTGTGAGAGATGGATGAAACACTCTATAGATGGTGTTCCCTAAACTCCAACCAACCCATCTTTAGCAGATTTGAATTCTCAGACTGTTGGATCTTTAACCTGGAAATGCCACTAATTCTGAGCTGTTTCAATCCATGATTATAGTCTATAATTATTGAGCCCCCAAGGTCCCAGGTATTTAGTAAGGCAGAGAGTAATAAGGAAGCCTTGTCAGAATATTTTTGTCATTTATTTTATGAAAAACAGACTTTAAACGGCAAAGAAGAGATTCCAGGTAGGCAATTACATCAAACGTTAGCGTGTGCGTGCCCATCCCGAAGTCCAGCCCTCTGGCCCATAGTCCAGTAAACAAGCCTACGTCTACTGATACCAAATCCTCCAATCCACTGCTCATCAAATGACCGACATTTATAGGAAGAGAACTATAAACAGCTCAAAAACGTATAAGAAAGATACAATAAACTGGCATGCATGTCAAAGATAAAAAGTAAACATTTCTTTTTTTTTTTCCTTCTTTTTTTTTTCTTCAAAATATAAAAAGGAGCTATTATAACTTTTTTTTTTTTTTTTTTTTTTAACCCCAGAGCCTAAAAATGAGCTAGACTTATTGTTTATTCATATATATTCTCTATATACTTTATATAGTTTTCAGCATTTCTAAAAAGATATCACTCTGGTAAAACTTGATATGGCTTGATGACCAATGCGATCAGAACGTTCTGGGGAAGGGGGGGAGAAAAAAAGAAGAAAAAAAAGTTATGGGAGACTTGCTGCTTTATATAAAAAAAAAATAAAGTTAAAAAAAAAAAAATCAGCCAAAAATAGACAACACAAATCAAAAGTAGTTACTATCTAAGTAGTGCTTTAATAAGTGTTGAAGTCTCACGAATTTGGTTTTGTAAAAAAAAAAAAATAATAATTAAAAAAAAAAATTAAGGCAATTCGCATCTTCGAGGTGTGAATGCGGAGAAAATAGTTTTAAACAAAATGATCTTACTATGATCTCTTACCATGTTAAAAAAAAAAAGAGGGAGCTTTAACATATGAAACTATGTCAAATAAGAATAAACAGGCAGCACATGGAACAAGGGTGAGGTGGGAGCAAATACAGCTGGGAAATAAACAATCATTTATTCACATCACAAGGTACATGTGTAATGCAACACCAGCTTTTTCCCCTTACATTCAGAGATCAATGTCGTTTGAGCATGACTGGAGGAAGACTGCGATTCCATGATCATTCCAGAGAGACTAAACTTCCTTTAAAAAAAGGGTTGTTACATGACAGCATTCGAGTGTTTGAAGTACATGGATATCTCTTTTTTTTAAAAATTTAAAAAAAAAAAAAAAAAGGTGGCGAGACCGAGATGTTATACAAGTTGTCTGTTATAGCAGGGCTGAAACATTCACTCCTGAATGTGGCTTACAAAGAAGGAAGACTAGCACCTCAATGCACTGAGTGTTTGATCAATAACCCCCCCCCCCCCCCCACACCTCCCTAAGCCCCCCCCCCCCTTCCCACACACACACACACACACACACCGTCGTTATGGAGCCACTCCGAAAAACGCAATATTTTAGGTGTGTAACTGAGAATGGGCTTTCTAAGTCTAAAATGTTCTAGGATTTGGATGTAGAACAGAAGCAGACGACCATCCAAGCGGACACGAACACCATTGATTTTTATGAATGTGTGAAAAAAATACAAATTAAAATAAAATCTATTCATGGCACAGAGAGTATGAAGAGAATAAGGAGGAGAAAGAAGAAAGAAAGCAAAAAAAAAAAAAAAAAAAAAGTTGCAAAGGAATAAAGGAAAAATAAAAATAAATACACAGGAGCCGATTTTGGAAATCGGGAGCATCTGAAATAAAAAAATAACTGTCCATGAGCTTCCATTATTTCTTTCTTGCCCAGAGATGCCATTGGTTACCGTTTTTTTTTTTTTGTTTGTTTGTTTTTAACATTTTTTTTTTTTATTATTCCAACCCATTTGCAATCGAGTTGTGAAGGTTCCGTTTCCTTTCTTTCCACGGACGCTTCAGAAATGTTTTCTTTATAGCTTGGCTGATCTAAAACATCCCTTTCACGGTCACTGGAAATATGTAATCGCTTAATTTAACTTTTTTTTGTAATTTTTTTCCCCATAATGGTATTTCTTAGAAAAGAAAAAAAAAAGTTCAGACATGATGCATTTTCATTGTTTCTTTTTCTCTCTCTCTTTCTTATATAAAAAGTCTTAGAGAAACAATCACGACTGCACACGACATAAAAAAAAAAAAGAGAAGAAATTAAAAGTGGAAATAAAAAAAGGGATCAGTCGGAGTCACTGCTGTCTGAAGTGGAGCCGCTGGAGCTGCTGCTGCCCGAGTCTGAAGAGCTGCTGCTGCCGCTGAGCCGTGACGGACCCGTACCTGGTCCGGCGCCACCTTTCTCTACAGGTACACGAAAGAAAGAAAGAAAGAAAGAAAGAAAGAAAAAAAAAGGACATATTAGAGCGCTTAAACAACAGGAGCATTGCGCTTAACTGTGGCACGCTTAGTAAAGGGGGTTCTCAAAGATTCTTTTAATAGTAGTAATAATAATAAAAGTACATCATTTCATACACCTGCTCTACAATCAAGTAATAAAAAAAATGCACAAAAATGAAGTGAAAATGTGAGAAAGGAGACTCAAAGAAGCATGGCGTGATTGCCAATCCAACTCAACGTTTGCCAAATCCATTCCGAGTTGCTTTTCTGTTCACCACATTTGTAAAGAGTGGTTACTTGAGTTATTATTGCAGACTTCCAGTCAGCTCAAACCCGAACGTTCTCCTCGGACCTCTCTCTTCAACGAGGCATTTCCGCTTCAACTACCTCCCACTGGATGTTTTTTTTTTTTGCTTCACCGTTCTGTGTAATCTCTCTAGAGACCCCACCCAAATATACCTTCAAGCTTTCGACCGGTATCTGCATGGTTTTTTTTTATTCCATTGTGCTGCAAACACATGATTGTCTGATTAGATAACTGCATGGATGGTGTCCAGGTGTTCTAATAAAGTACTCAGCAAGCTGTTGCCTTTTTAAGTGTATTCTGTTAATATGATTTTTTTTTCTTTTACTCTGAATGCACATCATGCAGGCACTGGTTGTTATTTGTAGGGGAGGAAGAGCAGTAGAATAACCCAACGCTAAGGGGGGGGGACTAATTCCAACAGCGGCTTTTTTTTTGTTTGTTGTTTTGCACTGTTCCTTTGCAGACAGTGCATCAAGAGAGGTAGAAAGCTAACTAAGACTAACTTTAAGGCTATCCTGGATGGACTGTCACAGCTATCCCAGTTCTGGTCCTGGACCTGACTCTATTAGAAATGCTCCGGTTTGCACTGCTCTATTAACACCCGACTGCTTGCTGACAACAGTCTAAGTAATTCCTCCTGTGTGCGCTTTCCAGTAGCGCCCCCTGCTGCCCGCATGATGCACACATATGCGTTGCACTTCTGAGGGAAATATGTGCAGCTGGATTGCATTTTTAAATAATAGTAGCTCTTGAACAGCTCATTTCTCCAGGCCCACTAGAACTGTATCGTGGATATGCGAGCGGGAGGGAGCTGGGTAAGTGAGCCGAGGCCTAATCTGGAACCAGGCCAGGGACTTTTCATGCTGTTATTAGGTTTGCGCCGCTGTTCCACCCTGATCTCCGTCAACAGTGTGGTTTTTAGCACGGGTTCAGGACGGCACTTACGTAAAGGTCTCCTTTGTTTCTTCTGTAAACAGGTTTTGACGTATCGCTCGAGCTCACGCAGGGTGGAAGGTTTGAGTGTCTCAAAGTCGATCTCGATCTCGTCGGGGTTGGAGTCTCGCAGCGAGGGCTCACGGGACTGGATGATGTGCACCACACGGCCCAGCTTCTCTCCAGGCAGTCTGTTGATGTCCAGACTCAGCTGCCGCTTCTCGTCGTACGTCATGGGCAGAGCCGCGTCTTCGTCCTCCGACTCGTAGCCTAGCCCTCCTCTTGCTCCCTTCTTGGCTTGCCTGATTAAAAAGTGAACACGGATGGATCATAAACACAAATTTAACACCGACAGAAATTAAGACTTGTGACATTTTACTAGGAATATTGGATAGATTTGTTCACAGGAGCTTGAAATACAGAAAAGATAAGAGTTCGAACCTGTTGCCAGGGACAGTGCTGTTAGCTTTCCTGGCTGGCGCCTTTTTCTGCTGGGGCTGTTTCGCAGGCTGCACCGCCTTAGCCTTCTTATCGTCTTCTAGCTTGCCTTTGTTCAGTTTGTTGTCTTTCTTCTTCTTGTCTTTGTCCTTCTTTTCTTTCTTCTTCTTTGGTTTGCTGACAGGAGCCTGCGAGAGAGCAGCGAGCTGCTCGTGGACGGCTTTCAGCTGGGGATAGAGGCAGGGAGAGGGGGATCAGTGATCTGCCCAAATGAAAAATAAACGCATCACAGCAGACAGCCAAGACAAAGTGCATTGTTTCAGTTATGACTAAGCTCACATGGTTTGCATTAAACAGTTAATACGTTCATAAAGTGGACAAATGTGCCGCTAGGTAATGTCAGCTATGGATTTGCTTACCCTACCTTTATAAATGAATAAACCGATGCAGCACAATTTACACAAATATCACACCAGTACATCATGACACGTATGACCAATTAATAAAAGGGTGTAATAACACAGAGTAGCAACTGTGTTATAAATCAACAGATACATGTTACAACTAAACATCCTAAAAATCTCAATTCCAACACATAAACTAATTACTTTTAAAAAATAATAATAAAAAGGGGTTTAGAACAATACTCAAATGATTTACACAATATTAAGTAGCTCTAAAACACCACAACGGCAACATTGTTAGAATTCCTTGGGAGTACTGCGAATATAAATGGTTTCTCTGGGAGAGGTTTAAACTCATCTGCATGCTTTCTTTATCCAGAAATAATAATAAGAGCAAGTCAAAGTATGTCTGGTTTCAAAGCCAAGCCCACTAGGACTGGGGAACACAAACACATCCTGCCCATGCATTTCCTACATTTCATTCACATACGCAGGATATTTAACAACACTCCATCTCTCAGATGATTTATTTAGCAGTCAAGCACAGAATGCATGGAATACACAGTACGCTGTATTATTTACTCTTATAAAAAAAATAAATAAATAAAAAGTCACCGCATGTTTACATACATATTAGTATGATCATCTGATTTCGACTAGTACTGGATTATACAATTACAACGTATATCGTGCACTAGACTAAACAAAGAGACCCAAGTTTTTCCGTACACCGATCTTTGGGATTGTTTTGCACATATCTGGATGTAGAAGAAGGGGGAAAAGTAAGGGTATTGTCATGCTGGAATATCTTTGGGCCTCTTAGTTCCAGTGAAGTGAAAATGTAATGTTACATCATAAAAAGACATTCAATATAATTGTGTGCATTGTGGCAGCAGTTTGGGGAAGAACCGCATATGGGTGTGACAGTCTTAGATTTCTGGCCATATAGTGTACATAGACATTTGATGCTCTTTGGGGGGTTGGGGAGAGGATGAGAAAGAGAGTCAAAACCTGTTTCTTTAGTAATTCACAGCCTTCTTTGCTCATATTTACCAAGGGTGCCAATATTAGTGGAGGGCACTGTATATCACATTTAAATTACATGCCATCTTAAAGATGTTGTTGGATCAGTTGTGTTTCCTTCATCACAGTTGTGTGTGTGTGTGTATATATGTTGTGCTTTTACAAAGTATCAATCGATGCAATTCCACATCTGGATTCTTTTATTTCTGTAACCCAAAAAGTCTTCAAATGCTTTTGACAGTATAAAAACTTTGTAGTGGATTTGCACTGGATCGCAAACAGTCAAAATAAATAAATAAATAAATAAATAAATAAATAAATAAATCACAGACAATACTCAAAACATCTGAAAATATGACAACTGTGTAAAACACACACATAACCTGTTTTTAACTAAAGAAAAATATAATTTGGGCATTGCCAATTGGACAACATTAACTGGGTGATCTCACTCAAAAACAATGAAAACAATGTTTCCTCTGCTTCCGGAAGCTGCTGCAGAAACCGAATTAAGTATTTCATAAAAGTGGAGCTGGTGTCCTGCCCGCTTCTTATCTCTCTATGCAGAGTGCAATCCTGCTTCTCTTTCCTGAGCTGAGCGGGGCTGCAGTATGAGGGGACGAGGAAGACTGTGAATGTGGAGTTTGGACAGAGGGACTGCATGGGGTCTGACCTGCCTGACTACTCTCCTGATGGGTTACAAATGTAAAAAAAAATTAAATAACTAAATAATAAATACAGCATTACAGCCAACTCTAATCTTAAACATTATTAGGCTTTAAAGCATGCCTGTCTGCAGAGGAGTGTGATTATGATACATTTTATAAAAAGGTCTATATTTGTGCAGCAAACAACAAGTCCCGGGTTAGTAGTGGGTTTTTTCTTCTTCACGGATGTTCAAACAAATATCAGAAAAATAAAAACCCGATTCCTTTCACAAAAGTGTTCGTTTGGTTAAACTTGGAGACGCATCAACACTGTAACTATACCACAAGCTATTTGCTCCTAATCCCATCCCCTACTGCACTACACACATCGGCTGAGGCGATCTGGCTGACTTAGAACGATTTGTATTGGTTCACTGAATGAGGCCCTGTTCACATCTGGTATTAACATCGGCCTCGAGTGATCCGATCACAAGTGGACAGCCCAGAAGTGTAGCTGTTCACACATGGTATTATGAAGAAGACTTGTGTTGGATGTCATGCATCATTTCCACCGGAGGAACGTAGTCACGAGCGTTTATTACAATCAACACTCCATTGCATTTGTTTTCAATCAGAAATGTCCCACGAACTCTATTTTATGTAGATGTACGGTCTGTTTACATGTACACTTCGCTCGTGTGGTCTGCTAACAAAAAAAAAGAAGAAGTTTTTGTATTATTGTATATAATGTTATATTAGAGAATTCCACTACTAATTGCAGCCACACGACATGGAGAATATTTCACATTTTCTCCCAAAGCACTTTCCATTTCCTCTTGACAAGTTTTTTGTCAGAAAAGAGGGAAATTAAAACTGCTTTATTAAAATGAAGATACAGTAATGGGGACTATCTAAGAAAACCAGGCCTGTTAGGAATTCTTCAGACTGCTAATCAGAAGAAAAAAAACCACATCAGTTGTCCACTACCCCATGTTGCAATACTAAAATGTCTTGTGTTTGTGTATAATCATGAATAATTTGACATTTCAGAACATTTACCTACCTGGGTGGATGTTTTTTTTTACTCCATCCTAGTGTATACATGTTTGCAAAACTTTTATATCATTTTCATACATCGTGCGTGCCCCATGTTCACACAGGGACAATATTTACTTCCAGCATACACTACCATTCAAAAGTTTGTGGACATTCGACTGAAATGTTTCTCGTGATCTTAAAAACCCTTTGATCTGAAGGTGTATGATTAAATGTTTGACATCGGAGTCGTAGGCAAAAATATAATCGTGCCAACATATTTGTTTCTTTCATTAGAAAACATTTTATTTAATAAAAATAATTTTTTAACAGACGACTTGGAGCGAAATATTCCAAAAAGCAGCCGATAAGAGTCCAGCGTCGGTGTGAACTCCTTTAAGACTGTTTAAAAAGCATCTCAGGGAAATTCCTCAAGAAACCGGTTGAGAAAATGCCACGGATACATTTCTGAAAATTTTAGGCAAAAAGGTTGTCTACTTTGAAGATGCTAAAATACAAAATTATTTTTATTTACTTAGAATTTTTTTTTATCACAGCATAATTCCCGTAGTTCCATTTGTGTTACTCCAGAGTTTTGATGACTTCATTATTATAAAATGTGGGGTTAAAAATAAAAAAAATAAAGAATGAGTGTGTAAACTTTTGACAGCATGTGTATAATGTATGGTATGACTTAACATGACACTAACTAAAGAGAAAACCAAAAGCATGAAAATCAAATTGAAAACATTAGAATAATTACAAGTTACTACTACTACAGTAGAACTAACACTTAATACATCTACATCTAGACTCTACAACACAAATAAGTCTTGGACTTGTGAAGATTTAGATTTTTAAAGTCAGGACCTTGTTGAGAAACCCACCTGTTCCGCACCCACCTGTTCCTGCAGCTCGGCAAGGCGAGTTGCTCTCTCCTCCTCCGAGTCGGAGCTGTCCGAGCTAGAGGATTCGCCGCTGCTCTCGCTGCTCGCCGTGCTTTTACTGACCACGCCCGCTCCGGCAGCAGCGCCCACCACGGTCGCCTCGGCTGCCTCGTCCGGCATCTTAGCGAAGCGCATCTCAAACATGTCCTGTTCAGACACATATACGTCATACACGATCGGGTTTGATTACTTCTCTTTATTCATCGTTATAAGAACGCGTGTTGAACTCTGACCTGGAGTTTTCGTGCCATGGCGACGACCTCGTGATCAGGTGGGTTGTACTTATAACAATTTGAGAACATTAATCGCACATCGGAGGCGAAGCTCTGTGCATCCGGGTATTCCCGACCGTCCATCTTTTTCTGCAACATATTTAAATACAAATGCGTTATGGCCTTTTAAGGGCTGTTATAAATGCAATTAATAAACTTGACCGCTGTCATGATTAATTTCAGGAACGGAAAAGTGCAAACATAAGCTTTATCTACGGTTTATATATATATATATATATATATATAGATATAGATAGATAGATTGATTTTGACATTACATACTTTGACTGTACTTAAGTCCATGGGGTGTTTGATGATGTCATGGTAGTCGTGCAGTCCGAGTGCTTCGGCATCGACGGGTTTGTAAAACGGCCAGGCGTATGCAGCGTGCTTCTTGGAGAGCATTTCTTTCAGGATGGTGTCGCAGTGTTTGAGGTGCTCGGTGAGCCGGCCTCGTTTGGCTCCTTGCTGACCCGCTTCTACCTCGTCCAAGTCCTTCTTGGGTGGTTTGATGGGTCGCCCAGTGCTCTCTCTCCGCAACGCCGCTTTGGCCTGCTTGCTCTCAGAGAGAGGGGTTGGCGATTCGCTCCTACTGGCCGTGATGGCAGAGGTAGTGGGTGTGGTGGTGTCCGCTTTCCTCTTCACCCCTTTCTTCTGGGAAAACAGAAACCGTGCACATCGAAATGAGATGCTGTCATGGACACGTGGTCGAAAGAGAGGACATATTGGTCTTGGCACTTACTTTGCCGAAGGGTTGCGAGGGAGGCATGCCAGGCATTATTGGGGTGGCGGGCGTGTTCTGTACAGTGGGTGTGCTGGGCGTGATAGCAGGCGCTGGAGGAGAGATGACCGGTGGCTGAGAGACTGGCGAAGTGGCACCCGGGAACGCGGAGGTTGGCGAGCCAGAAGTCACGCTTCCCTCTTGCTGACCTGCATTTGAAACGGTCAAAGAAATGTAAATTCTGGGGAATGAAACATGCACACCGGCACCATTATCGCTACGCAACATCCAAAGTGACATACCTGGTCCAGGTTTGCGACCTTTGCCTTTAGGGGCAGGAGGCAACAGCTCCACTTCCTCTTGGGGCATCAGAGCAACCTTCTGCAGGAAGATCTTCTCCAACGCTTGAGCCATTAAAACGATGTCATCTGTTGGCTAATCGATCAGAGGTGGAAAAAATAAAATAAAATAAAAAGAGCCATGCGTTCAGGTTTTCTAATGAGCCTTAAAATAGATTTCACACAAACTAATTCACAAATGCTACAGTTGCATGTCCACTATAGGAACCAAGGATGTCTTAGTTCCTGGATGTACTTTGTAAAGACCAGGATCTATTGCAGTGGAGCTTCATAGAATGACTCACTTTCTTATCTAGCGTTCTGAAACCTTACTGAAGCCTGAGCCTGCATAACACTACCAACAAAGCAGGAGTGGGTTTTTTTTGTTGTTGTACATTTCTAGTAACATGTGCTGTTACTGTGCTTTTCTTTAAAATTGTATCCCACAGTTTACATCACACCCAATACCTTTACTGCACCGTTACACAGTTAACAACGTGATGTGTTTACTTTCCACCACTCACCTTGTTGTAGATGTAACAGTTGGTAAACATTGTATTGAAGTCTTGCATACATTCGCTGGCGCTCCAGTAGTACACGTTCTCTAGCCTTTTCTTGATGGTGCCCATATCCATCGGATTCTTTATTATCTTGTGATAGTCCTAATGGGGGGGCACAAAAAACCCAGATTTCATTTTTCTGTGTACTTAAAACAGAGTAAAACAATGTTTACAACAGGTTTAAATTTATAACACACTTTGCTAAGTATTCTCATCATCACCAGAGGTCAGTGGTTTTACATCTCCTTTGTTACTCACTGTACTTTTATATACTATGAAAATCCAGTAAAGCAATATGACTTTATTTGCCGTATCCAGCCCACCCTTGCTAGCTACACTCACCGGTAATCCGAGCTTGATGGCATCGACTGGCTGGTAGAAAGGCCAAGCGAACTGATGCCTCCACAGAGTCTTGACCACGACATTCTGCATGTACTGCAGCTGATTGGTCTTTCGGCCGGGTTTAGTGGTGTTCGTCACCTCGGGAGGTGGAGGGTTGACGATTTGAGGAGGTTCTGGAGTTGGTGAAGTGACATCCGACATTTCGGTTCGGCGGCAGAGCTGCTGCTTTGGTCGGCTTGCCGGCTCTGTGCAATTCTGACGCTACTGTTCAGGTTTTGACAGATGCTCTCTCTGGGTTTGTCTCTTGGTTTCGCTCATCCAAGAGAGACTACATCCCATTGCAGAACCTGAACTTGTAACCTCTAGCAGAACAAGGAACCAAAAAAAAAAAAAAAAAAAAAAAAAAAACACCGCAGCATGGGTTAGGTGGTTAAACATTTATGGTTATACATTCATGGTCATGGTTTGAGGGACGTAATGAAAATCCTTTCGTTAGTCACTCAGACACGACTTCAACGTAATTATCTTTTTTCTGAGAAAAGCACGGATTAATCAACACTCATACGCATATTATAGAAAGTGTTTGTTAATTTCTTAGCTGATATTTGATTCTGATCCAATACAAACAGCCTCACTGTAACTCATCAGTAACTTTTTCTACTTTTTTTCCTAAGAAAAATAACTTTTTCCTCGACACATCATATGCGTTTGTGCTTTAAGTAAGAAATAAAAGATGAGATGATGTGCTGTTTAAAAATAATCAACCACAGAGACTTTTTTTTTTAATGAATATCTGACCAGATTACTAGTCGACCCCTGCTTCAAAAACTAGTTTCCCCCAAAAAACTGAAAACTATGCCTGGCAGTGTTGTGATACCTCCAGTTTTCCTATAACAGCGTGGACTAAAGTATTTGATTCCTCTTATCAAACAGCAATTCGCCAACGATTACAACTTTTCACGTAATACTAAATGACTACTCTTTTTTTTAACATCTGTGAGACAAGTTAGTTCCAGTTGTCACTTATGTAATAGCATAAGAGTAATAAACAATAACTGAAAACTTTCCTGTCATGGAAAACTTGCTGAGTACTTCTGTAAAAGACTAAATATGACAACAGCAGAGATCAGTCATAATTTTTCCCACCAATACAAGGCAACATGTGCATAGAAAATCACTGAGATTAAATTTACACAAGGTCCTGGGGTAATTTCCTATTTTACAATTTCTCCTCTGTGACTTCGTTACCACACTCACTCCTCCTGTGGTAATTTTTTTTGGTGTCCAGCTGTAAGATTTTTATCTGGCCAATCTGTTAGAATAGAAAATTACCCCACGACTACGTAAATTTAATCCTGTCCAAATAGGGCTTAAGATTCGGCAGAGCGTCCTGCATAGTCCGTGTGTAAAGTGTTAGTAACAACAGAGTATAATTAATACGAGCGCATTGATATAAACCTGTGAACTGAATTACAGCCGGAACTACTGTCAGGACCGCGGTGCTAGAAAACTGACCAATCAGAATGGACGATTCAGCAGCGCTGCGGTATAAATTGATTGCGCTTAGTTCCACGACGTGTATACTTTAATACAGTGACTGGAGGAAAGTTGTCCTCCCGCGTAAACCTGCTAGCTAACACACCAGCCTGCTAGCTCGCTAGCTACATTTCTCTTACAATCCTGCTTTATCCATATATAAAAATATATACACACACATACACCAGAACCATAGATATAACCCTGGAAGAATATGATATCTGACAAGACTGGCATAAAAAAACTACATTTAAATCATCAGAGCTCGTGAACTACAACGCTATATCATAGCATTACTACCACACACCACGGCTACATTTAGCTCACCACTCCTCTGCGTACAGAACAAAAAAAAATAGAAATAAACTCTTAGTGACCTAACAGCGAAACAAATAAGTTTTTAAAGCTTTATCGCGCGAAATAAAACGACAACATGTTTGCCTAGAATGGAGGGAAAGAGTATATTAGCATGTTTGCTAGCCTAGCACTGTGAATATCAGCTTATTATTATAAACTAAGCATTCATATTTAATTAAAGACGTTAATATAGAAAAAAAAATCAATTGGAATTAATTTCAATTCTTAGTAAGTAAAGGTAAACTTAACAAAAAAAACAAGTACGAGAAACTAGCTTTAGCGTCGCAGCTAGTTAGCGAACGCTTGTTAGCAAACATCCATCAAAACATGGCGGGCGGGTTTTTAGCTGCTTTAGCATTAGCATGCTAGCAAATGTAGTCCACTGCGATGTCGGACGAAGCTTAGATAATTCAAATGTACAATATTTCCCCCAATAGTCGTGTAATAAAACGCACACTTTTATGAAACCGCGCATTAAGAGATTAAAATAAAGTTAAAGTGTTGTTAATTTTATAGCGGAGTCTTGTATTGTCGCGAGTCACAGACGAAGCTTTGTGTTGAAAACAATGCTAGTCGCAGTAGCGCGCTAACTCATATGTTCATGCTTATATGACCCGAAGTGCATATTTATCCATCCGCCGCTACACTCTAACATCACCGCGTAATACCTGCATGCGAAACGCGCTATAAACCGAAGAAAAGGTCGCTACTTTACTTTTATCGCGGCACCAGGTGGACTACAGCCTGGGACTGATGCGGGGTCGCTCCTTTAGGCAGCACAGAGATGAGGTACAAGCAGCGCTCTGCGCATGCGCGTTGGCGCGGATTTTTCCCACCCATATTCCGAGCGGCCCCTTGTTCTTTCGCTGAGATTGGCTAGTAGTTTAGTCTCCACCAATCAGATAGTGCGAGTATAAAATTCTAACCAATCCGAGAACGAAGGAGGGCCTTATAGAAATACAGGTGCGAAAACTAAGACAGCTCGCGAGCGCTCGCATCTTTATAATCACCTTTCATATTTTTTCTATTTTTATTTATTTATTATACAATATCTATATATTTATATATATATTATTGTATAAATAGGACAGGGCTCAGATTTTTTTCCGTGCTATAATTTCCTGCTTTACTCAATATTTTATTATTACGTTATATTACATTTCAAAAAAATGTAATTATTATTGTCAACAACAACAATAATAATAATAATAACAATGTTTTGTATGTATATTTATAGCATATATACATTGAAATGCATGAAGTGCTTTACAAAGGGAAATGAAACAGCATAAAGGGAGAAGCAGAAAATAAATAAAATAAAAATGTAGAAAAAAGATAAATTAAACATAAAATTTAGTTGAGATATAATAATAATAATAATAATAATAATAATAATAATAATAATAATAATAATAATGGTCATAAGTTCTTCATTTCCCGATCTAAATATCAATGACTTACAAAAAGGAGAAAATAATAATAATGTCACCTGATATTTTAACTGAACTAGAAATAGTTCTGTTAATATGCTATATTATGATAAACAGTATTTTAAACACAGTGTAACTGGTTTTGGTTCTCTAATGACTCCACTAAGTGAATCAATATGGCAATGTCTAGTGTGTTTTTGAATAATTGGATTGCATCCATATAATTAATATGTGCTGTGATCCTAAGGGATTTTTTTTTTTTTTTATACTAAAAAGGACCTGCAAGAAGTGTGAGGCCTCTGATTTACTGTATAATAGATACTGCTCTATCTTCTGGGATTTCAAAACAAATTGTATGTAATTCCTTTGCTTTGAATCTTAAAAAGAGAGAAAAATCTGAGTGTCTAGTTATGAGTTATGAGTTCAGTCACTCATTACAAGTTAACTGACTTAATAAAGGTCTTAATAAAGGTCTTGACAAGCTTTGGAAAATTAATACACAAGACAAAGGGATAACTTGAAACATTACATATACAACTTTTATGTAAAAATGAAAAGTATGACATGGGATTGACTGTTGTGTAACGCTGTATTAAAGCTCATGCAATTGAATTGGTCATTAAAGGCAACCTCCATCCTGTTAAATATGTTTATGGTGAAGTATTTTTGATGTGCTTAGTAACTCAGGAGCTAATATAATTTAATAGGAGAAAACCATTTTCAATCATCATAAGTATAAGGATTAAGAGTCATGTTTCGCTGTTAGCTCCTAAAAACAAAAGAGCAAGAGCTTCTTTTCTCGCTCACTGTTTTCCTGCGATGTTCGATGTCATATTAATGAGAAATGTAGAAAGTAGAAGTAATGGAGACAGCACATGTTGGATTCCAGAATGCAATACAGATATAAAACTCAAACGTGCTGAGTGACAGCAGAGACTCGGCTCACCTAGTGAGCAATCGATGACACAAGAACAATGGCGTAGGTCAGGGGTTCTCTGACTAGGTATCACGTAGGGTTTCTTGTTTTACAAATAGGGTTGCGAGAGAAACTCACAATCTCCTGTTTAGTTTTATTCATTTATTTAGCAAATTAATATAAGAAATTTTGCTTTAGCTAGGAAAAACATTTTATCATTAACTTTACTGGCAGTCACATTAAATCATGCCACATTTAAATGAAGCTCGTGCTATTTTAGTCTTTTTCACTATCCTGACACTCAGCACTAGAGTAGGATTTCAAACAATTGATAAATTTCCCCATCCATCTACCTCTGCAAAAACGTACTAGTATTGTGCCTCAAATCGTATACTTATGTAGTATCTAGACCCTTACTGAGTACTAGCACTAAGCATTTTTCCCACTACAGATAGTGTTTGAATATTTTTGAATTTAAGGTCAGAGTTTTCGATTTGAGATGCAGCTCATGACACAGCGCAATCAAGAAAGTTTCAAGAGTCATTCTGCTTAACTTTGCTCTGCATGAAATCGCTAAGCATTTTACAATTCGACTTGGAACCCAGATGGGCAGGGGTGTTTTGGCTCTTACGTTACAACTATAGTGGATGTTGCTTTTTAACCCGCCAGGTGTACACACAATAGCCAAGTTTGGAGTCAAAGAAAAGTAGTAATGGCCATATGCCTTAAAAATTCAACATTCTAAATGGTTATATAGCACCTTTTAACCTTGGTGGTTCTACAAAGCTCTTTACACTGTTACTCACTCAACCATTCACACACATCATGGCACTAGCCTACCATCAGGAGGACACCAAAGGACACTTCAGCACGTGGAGGCATCTGGGCCGGGATCGAACCGCCAACCCTGTGATTAGCAGACAACCCGCTTTACCACCTGAGGCACAGCCACCCCATGACAGTCGAAGCTTTGGAAGCCGTGTGTATTGATGAGGTGAGTGAACTGGGCAGACCAAAGCACTAAAGCGCTGCTGCATCACTCTTTACGTAACGATGAATCGATCAGCAGGCAGTCAAATGGCATTGTGGGTAATGTAGGAAACAGATGAACATCAACATGTCCATGAAACAACTCAGAATTTGATTACAAAATAAATCTTGGACACCAGTGAAGCTCCCATGTTCATTATAAAGATTAATATGCGAGCTATTTATTATGTTTATTTCCTTTAAAGTGCCTGTGAGGTGCCTTGAAATGCGTAGCGTTATTCAATGTGTTTACATTGAAACAGGAAGTCAGTGGCCCCACCCCTTATAAAATAGAGTTTAGCTTACCTCACAACAATTGTCGGGGGCGGGACACTTCAGTTTCTACAGAGCATATGATTGGACAGAAAATCTGATGAGCCAATAAAGTGCAGAATGATGTCATCAAAATTGTTTATCTGTATCGGTGGTAGAGAGAGACCGTAAATCCTGAATGCATATATCTTCTAAATGGGAATTTTGTCATTGTTTTGGAGCACACTAGCTTATAGATAACCTTAAGTAGAACATATTCATGCTAAAAGCTACACAACGTCCATTTTGATTTCATAGGGACTTTAATATTACTGTATGTAGGTTGTCCTATCGTTGGTGAATGTCAACACTGATGACCAAAAAGACTTTATTAGTTGTTTATGGTTAAAATAACTTAGCGATTGGTCTTGCAGCTAAACATTTTGGAGTTACTAATGTTTAAACGCTCATTAGAGGGAGGACTCGAGTGCTTTCGGGCTTTGCAGTTCTTTTTTGACTCTCACTCTCTCTGTGCGCCTCCATCTTTGCGCATGCGCATTACTCACCTCCACACCACATTTCCCCGCCTGGATTCCCTCCATCAAACCCTATACAGTTTACCGATTCAATGTAAACACAAAAACGTGGTGTTTTTACGCATACTACCTGCATTTATTCCGGGATAAACGCCTCTGGTCCACTTGGAGATTTAAAAACACGTCGCTCGCCTGCAGAGTCGGAGGGTGAGTGATGTTTTCTACATTATCTTGTATTGTTTGAATGAATGTAAAACGATTTTGCAGAGAAACGAGTTCCTTCTAGGGCTTCAGAACATCTTAAGCGGTCAGGACTTACACAAAAAAAAACGTTTTGTTAGTTTTCGTTCAATTCTGAGCGATTAAATCACACTGTATTTGATCTCCGTGTGATATTTAAGTGTTTCCATTTGGCTTTACCGCTAGCCAGTTAACGTTAGCGTGTTCTGTCGGGTTTTCCTTTGGCTGAATCCCAAACGGCTCCTAGTGAGCATTAGGGGCGCTACATTAAAGTGCGCAGAAGCCGCTATTTCTCAGATGATGTAGTGCACCTAAATAGAGAGCAGGGAGCCATTTGGAATTCAGCCATTTTAGGCCTCATTTTGCTTGCTAACCAGCTAAACAAGAGTATCCTCTGCTTCGTGTGCGTTATTAGAGCACACTTTATGAAGTAGTTTACGTAATAAAGGTTTTATTTTTTGATGCAGTATGATTAGATAGATAGTTAACGGTTTATTGCTAGCAAACTTTTCCATTTGCCGAATCACGTTTCGGTGTAGCGTTATCAGAGTTAGCGTAGTCCGGCAGTGTCGTTAGCTAAGCTAGCTACAGCATTTTCTGCTGCTTTAAATCGACAGAGAGAAAAAAAACCGGATTAGCTTTATGAATTAATGTATACAATTCGAAATTGAGTCATTAGTTGGTGCAGATCTCTTTAACACACTAACTATAGATACAACATCTAGCTAGTAAATTATTATTAATGTTATTGTTCTATGTTATTTTATCTAATTATTAGTCTTATGTTAGTTTTTTCTTAAACCTGCAGTGTTGTGGTTTGGTCCTCTCTCGCCATCTCTCTCTCCCTCTTTCTTTCTCTCTCTTTCAATGTGTCTTTCTCTCTCTCTCTCTCTCTGTCTGTCTCGCTCTCTCTCTCCCTCTCTGTCTGTCTCGCTCTCTCTGTCTTTTTCTATCTCTGTCTTTCTCTCTCGCTTTCTATGTCTCTTTCTCTCTCCCTCTCTGTCTGTCTTGCTCTCTCTGTCTGTCTCTCTTTCTCTCTCTCTCTCCCTCTCTGTCTGTCTTGCTCTCTCTGTCTGTCTCTCTTTCTCTCTCTCTCTCTCTCCCTCTCTGTCTCGCTCTCTCTGTCTGTCTCGCTCTCTCTGTCTTTTTCTATCTCTCTGTCTTTCTCGCTTTCTATGTCTCTTTCTCGCTCTCTTTCTCTCTCTCTCTCTGTCTGTTTCTTTCTCTCTGTCTTTCTCTATCTCTCTCTCTGTCTATCTCGCTCTCTTTTTATGTCTTTCTCGCTCTCTGTCTGTCTTTCTCTCTGTCTTTCTCTGTCTCTGTCTGTTTCTTTCCCTCTCTGTCTGTTTTTGTCTCTCTCTCTCTGTCTCTCTCTCGCTGTCTCTTTCACTCTCTCTCTCGCTGTCTTTCTCTCTATCTATTGCTGTCTTTCTCTCTCTGTGTGTCTGTTTCTCTGTCTGCCTCTCTCCGTCTGTCTCTTTCCCTATCTGTCTGTTTCTCTCTCTCTCTCTCTCTCTCCTTTCTCTTCTCTTCTCTCTCTGTCAGTCAAGAAGGTCCTAAAATTGAAACTCATAGATTTGAATAACAAGTTTCTAGAGTTATAAATTTGAGCTTAAATGCGAACATATGAATTTGAAAGTTATAAATTTGTCTCATGATCATACCATCATATTTAATCGTCACGCTTAAAAGGCTGCAAATGAAAATAAATATGAAATTCATAATTAAGTATGGGAATAATCAGTTTCTTTAGACAAAAAAAAAAAGTTTAGTCTCCCGATTAATTTGCATTTTTTAAATCATATTAAAAATATCATTTGGGTAACTTCCCAAACTTCAGTTTGAGTTCAAAATTAAATTTCAGATGGTGTGTGAATTAAAATTTTAGATTTTTTTTTTTTGCATTTAAACTCAAGTTTATATATGATATATTTTCCAAATCACCCCAAAGAGAAAAGTGAAATGAATCTAACAGCTAGCGAATTTATTTTTTAGCACTGTTATAATACTGTTATTAACATCAACTTTAAACTCAGCTCCTTCATATGAAAGTTACTTATTTATTTATATATTTATACCCCTGTTGTTATTTATTTATTTTTATTTGTCAGTCCGGCTGAGGTGGAAGCTGCGTCTCTAACCCTGGTCCCTGCTCCTCGCTCACTATGGCTAGTGAAGAGAAGAAACCAGAGACTGAAGCGACTAAAACTCCGACGGCCTCCGCTGCTTCGGCCAGCCAGAGCAAAGTGAGCAACTGTGCTACGATGTGTGTGAAATACCACACGCACACACACGCGCACCACAGACCCTGTTAACACCTGCTTTTGCTCTGTGTTGGATCTCAGGATCATGTCTGAACAGAGATAACAAAGATCTACCAAAAAAATAAGTAGTGATGGCCCAAGAACTTAATCAGTTTATTATGGTATTAAAAAAACATCCCTTGGTGTGTCACAACGTTACGGTATTATAGAGAGATTCTAGCTGTTCCTCTCACTATTAAGTTTGTTTTATTGTATTGGGTTTACATTTATGGTATTTGGCAGACACCCTTATCCAGAGCGACTTACATTTCTCTCATTTATTCAGCTGAGCACTTGAGGGTTAAGGGCCTCGCTCAAGGGCCCAACAGTGGTAGCTTCAAATGGGTTCTATTTCTCACTGTGTTTTTCATCCTTTTATGGCGGTTTGTTATTTTGCACACGGGCGTACGCTGTAATTACGTCGTTACGTCACAATAGTACTCGGGAGTGCGCTGTTGTGGGAAAATAATCAACAACAGGGTGGTGTGAAGTGAAGCCTGTGGTTGTTTCAGTGCTTTCTGTGCACGTCCCGCATGGCGTGATACCAACATAAATAACGGGGGCAGTATAGCGCCGTCTGCGACTGAGTAAACAACCCAGTGTTGTGTCTCATGTTGCATGCTATTATCACATCGCGCTTAGATTATTGTGATCCATTGCACTTGGGTCTTCCTCAGTCATCTCTTGCTCGTCTCCAGACGGTTCAGGATGCAGCTGCAAGGCTGGTGTCCAGGGCAAAGAAATTTGATCACGTCACCCCAATTTTAGCATCGCTCCATTGGCTCCCGGTTTGTTTTAGTATCCAGTTTACGGTCCTGTTGTTTGTCTTTAAAACGCTTAATGATCAAGCACCTTCTTATCTCAAAGATCTTCTCACACCACGTTCATCTAGCAGATTTTTAAGATCTTCTGATAGGTTTCTCCCTCGATCCCATTTAAAAACTAAGGCGGATAGAGCTTTTTCAGTCGCCGCCCCTCGTTTATGGAATTAATTGCCACCAGACATCCGCCTCGCACCCTCAATTACCATTTTTAAAAAGAGGCTGAAAGCATATCTCTTCTCCCGGACATTTTAATCAAATTTTTTAAAATACTTTTACTATTTTCTATTGGCTGTCTTTTTTTTTGTTTTGTTCTGTTTTCTATTTGACTTTACTCTGTTCAGCACTTTGGTCAGCTTTGCTGTGTTAAATGTGCTTTATAAATAAAATTGACTGACTTCTGGACCATTATCCAGTAACTCTAACGTTTTGTTCCTGGTACGGTTAGTGTTTGAATTGTGAATAGTGTTTGAACAAATCTACCTTGGACTGTTCGAGTACCAGTCCATGAGAGCAGTCCACATGACCGTAGAAAGAGAACCAGAGCTGGTCAGTGTGTTCAATTCGTTGTACATGAAATGACTAAACGTTTTCCAGTTCGACTCGGAAACCCCACGACGAGGGATGTTTTGGCTTTTAATCCTAAAGATGATGTAAATAAAGTAGTCATACCGTGTCCCTGTATCGGTTGTTAATAAAGGAACGACAACGTTTTCTGAAAAGGACGCCCGTGATTTCAGATTTGTTAATAGCAAGGGGCTCTAGAAGACTTTTAACCTTCAGACCTTCAGAAAAGGACAGTCTTGTCACCTTAAACCGTTACCTTCCTCCTCCTGAATTTAACACGAGTGTTTGTAATCTAAATGCGCATGTTGCTGTTATTACTGTGTTTCTGCATGTCATTCCTGTGTTTTCCGTTTTTAATCTGCTTTAGTCCGCACCTGCGAAGCCTAACTACACACTGAAGTTCACCCTAGCGGGCCACACAAAGGCGGTTTCCTCGGTCAAGTTCAGTCCAAGTGGAGAATGGCTCGCCAGCTCGTGTGAGTAAATTCACCTGTGTTCCATCGAGTTCATTACTATTATGATTTCCCTCACAAGCTAACAATGGCTTCGTTTTAGAAACGTTAAATTGAACAGATTTCACCTTGGAACTGTCTAGAACGGGTACGAGATTTCACATGATTCACCACAACAGGGAGGAAACTTGGTCCATGTGAAACGCACAGCGTGATTCGACATGTTTATATAATTTCCACTGAAGCATTAAGTCAGGGTGGGACATGTCGAGTGGCCCCTCCCCCTTTTTAAATAGCCAATCGCGTTTAGATCACCTCACAGCTTTTTATAATGTCAGGGGTGGGACACTTCAGATTTTCGAGAGCATTTGATTGGACAGAAATCTGACGAGAAGCCGAAGTACAGAACGATGTCATCAAAATTGTTGATCCGTATCGGTGGTAGAGAGAGATTTCTCCATTTCGAATGTGTATCTCGTTGTAAATGGGGAATTTTGTCATTGTTTTGGAGTGCACTAGCTTATAGATAATCTTAAGGTGAACATATTCATACTAAAAGCAACAAAACATCTATTTTGATTTCATGGGGACTTTTAATTAAGAATAAATTGGCCTCATGCCCCCTTTTTTATTTTGGAGAAAAGTAAAAGCACCTCCTCGTTTTCAGTCGGGACAGTCCATCTGTGTATTTTATGGGGGTGCAGAGTATTCATGTGATGTGATGTGCGTTAAAATAATCAACCTAAGCAGTTTGATCAGCGTAGAAATTGTTTGTTTAGAAAGGTACATTAATAAGCTTTAAAGTAAAGACCGTTATTTAAAAACATCCAGCATCACAGGTTTGTTTAGTACAGGGGTGTCCAATCTTATCCGGAAAGGGCCGGTGTGGGTGCAGGTTTTCATTCCAACCAAGCAGAGGCCACACCTGAGTCTATTGAAAGCCAAGGTCAACTGATTAAACAGGTGGAATCAGGTTTGGCTCCTGCTTGGTTGGAATGAAAACCTGCACCCACACCGGCCCTTTCCGGATAAGATTGGACACCCCTGGTTTAGTAGAAGTAAATAGGCAAGTGAGTTTCCTTTAAAACTTTACATTCGCACTTCTATCACAGAGCTAGTTACCGAGATATTTTGTCTCCACGTACACCAAGTAATCATTTAGACAGAGGATTGTTTAAAAGTTTTGAAAAATGCCATATTCTTTGAATCATGTCATGACTGGCTTTGTTTTTCAGCTGCTGATAAACTTATCAAAATCTGGGGCGCGTACGATGGGAAGTTTGAGAAGACAATATCCGGACACAAACTTGTAAGTGGAAGTTCGGTTCTGGCCTTCGTACCCTCTTTTCTAGCACCAGCATTGTTGCCGAGTTATTTATGTCGCCCGGGACTCGTCCCTGTTAATCAGTATGTGATGACACACACGTATACACAGCCATTTCTGGGCTCGGTTTTGTGTACATGGATTATTGAGGTAACTGCATTAGAATGTTGGTGAAGTTGATGATCTTGGATTTGTCCATTCTTCAGGAGTAGACTACTTATTCGATTTAGACAAGATTAGATCGTGCGTTATTTGCTCAAGCAGATTAGGAGTTAGGTAGACTTCATTTTTAATTAAAGTGTTTGTACGGGGGATATTAGATGTCATTGCCACCTATAGCCTAATTGTAGGAGGACTAATGCATGTTTATTTTAAGTCTTTTTTCATGAGTATTTAAAACCGAGATTGAATCACGGCCAACGGGGATTTCTGATCCATTATTTTGCGCACAGTTTCTTTAGATGAGCAAAGATAAACTAACATGCTATTAGTGTAGAGTACTGAGAGCTCGAAATAACATATTGAACAAAAATAAAGTCTTGTGCAATCATTATGGTTTACTAACTTTGATTTAGCATCCCAGAGAGCCACATTAAACAAAACAAAAAAAAGAAGAAATTACTGGCTTCTCTAGGACTCTGTACCATTTGCTTGGTTATGGTTTCATGTCTTGATGTATCTGGGTTCAAAATGATCCTGTCTGAAGTGAGTCACTTAAATCCAAGGTCCATGCTTATTGAATCCCCGAGCGTTAATAGTACATAAAAGTTCAAACATTTTGGTTGAAAAGAGGCTCGCTCACTTTTGTCATGATTGTCTGCTTACAGGGGATCTCGGACGTTGCCTGGTCCTCTGATTCGAACCTCCTGGTCTCAGCATCTGATGACAAAACCCTGAAGATCTGGGACGTGAGCTCCGTAAGTCCTGCTGTGTTGATCAAATCTGAGCTCTTACTGTCAACAGTACGAGTTGTGGGGATGACGGGAAGGGTCTTGAGTCATGAGTCTGCGAATATTACTCTGTTATAGAAATATGGGTAAAACCATGGGAAGGGTATTGACGGGTTTATTGCTAATGACGCTTTTTTCCTTTGATTTTCTTAGGGAAAATGTCTGAAAACCTTGAAGGGCCACAGCAACTATGTGTTCTGCTGCAATTTCAACCCTCAGTCCAACCTCATCGTGTCTGGATCAGTAAGTTCATTTCCTGATGCGTCACCGCTGTACATAAGAGCACTGATTTTGCGTAAACGTAACGCTGCCTGTTTTCGCCCGTAAGTTTGACGAGAGTGTCCGGATATGGGACGTTAAGACGGGGAAGTGTCTGAAAACGTTGCCGGCTCACTCGGACCCGGTCTCTGCGGTGAGTATCTGCGAGTCTGTGAGCATCATATAAGGACTAAAATAACGTTGGGCTCGCTGATCTAGGAAAATAATCAACGTTTCTCGTAACGACGCATCCTGAAGCGTTCCATTCCTTTCGGTTATTGCGATGCTTTTAACCATGTGTGGCATGAATGACGTTTTATATGTAACGTGTGTTTATTTTATGACTCTCCTTTTGGTTTCAGGTCCATTTTAACAGAGATGGCTCTCTGATCGTGTCCAGCAGCTACGATGGCCTGTGGTGAGTACATTTCTTCGTAAGAACACTCAAACCTTTATGTAGAACGGTTGATGATCTTGAGGACATAATTAACGCTCGGGTTAATATTGTTACAGCCGTATTTGGGACACAGCGTCAGGCCAGTGCCTTAAAACACTCATTGGTAAGTTCTCACACTCCAATAAGCATTCGAACGTCCTTAACAGCTCTCAAGAATAGCCTTGTGTAATCGTCATCATCATCTAACCCTGCATGTTGTCCTCAGATGACGACAACCCCCCTGTGTCCTTTGTGAAGTTCTCCCCCAATGGCAAATACATTCTGGCTGCCACGCTGGATAAGTGAGTAACAGCCCTCCTGCTGATTTCCGCTCCTGACTCAACCCGGAAAAAAAAAAAAATTTAAAAATCAGCCTGAATGGCATTTTGATTATAACAGGTTACATTTATAATATTTTTTTTGAGCAAATTGATTTGGAATGCTACAATTTAAAACCATTTGTTGTTTATAGCACCCTGAAGCTTTGGGACTACAGCAAAGGAAAGGTGAGGACTGGATGGGTTTTTTTTGTTTGTTTGTTTTTCTAATTCTGTAAAAAACATTTATTTTAGTGAGAACAGCAGCCTGCACATTACACAGAGAAGATTCATTTCCTCCACTTATTAACACATTTGCCTTTTTATAGTGCTTGAAAACGTACACCGGTCACAAAAATGAGAAATATTGCATATTTGCGAATTTCTCCGTCACAGGTGGCAAGGTAAGGTGTTCTCAGCTTTTAGCATTCGAGACTTTTATTTTGAACCATAGATACTTTGTTTTATTTTTTACATTTTTTTGTGGAAATGATTGTAACTAACCTCCCCCCCCCCCTCTCAGTGGATTGTCTCAGGCTCAGAAGACAATATGGTTTACATCTGGAACTTGCAGACTAAGGAGATCGTACAGAAACTGCAGGGTCACACAGGTAAATAAACGGCAGCGCAAGAAACGCTTCTCTACAATTGAACAGACTTGGCTTATCATTTTATTGTCAAACGTTGTTTATAAAAAAAAAAAAAAAAAAGTGTTTTTTTTTTTGTGGGGGGGGCGGGCGTGGGTTACACCCTGAGTGCTCAGAAATCTCTTTGGAACATCTCCTTACAGAAAACGTCACCATATGAACATTTATACGTTTATCTTTTATTAAATAACCATATATAATGTTTATTGTTTGTATTCGATTAGGTGTTACGTGGTGGTTGCTAGGTGGTTATGTTATCTTATGTGGTTGCTAGGATCTTGCTTCATGGTTGCTGTGGTATTCCGGGTTGTTTCTAGAATGTTAGCATGTTTTTCCAGGTGGTTGTTCTGATATTCCAGTTGGTTGCAGGGGTATTCCAAGTGGTTGCTAGGATGTTAGGTGGTCGTTATTTTAATCTTAAGTGGTATGCTAGGGTGTTTACTAGAGCTAGGTAGTTGCTATGTTGTCCTTGGTGGTTGTTGCAGTTGGGCGATACTGCTACCGCTAGGATATTTTATCTTAAGTGGTTGCTGTGTCATTCCATCCGGTTGCCATGACGTTGCTAGGTGGTGGTTATGTTATCCCAGGTGGTAGCTAGACTCTTTCTAGATGCTTGCCTTGCAATCTCTGAAATTGGGAAGTTCAGCTGGTTTCTAGCATGTAAACTGGTTCGAATTAGATCTGAATCATCCACCACACACGCACATCCCTGTGTACCAGCTGTTACTATAGAAACAATAACGTATTAGGATAAGCGCATTAATATAAACCTGTGCTGTGCCTTACAGTTGACACTGTTCTAGAAACGTAACACCTTCTGGCCAATCAGATTTGAGAATGCAACGATGCTGCGGTACGCAACTCCAATAAATGATCTCGTGTCTCCTTTTCCAGATGTAGTGATCTCGACCGCCTGCCACCCGACAGAGAACATCATCGCATCAGCAGCACTAGAGAACGACAAGACCATCAAGCTGTGGAAGAGCGACTGCTAAGCTAGAACACGTGCAGGCTTTTATTTTATTACTGTTCCTTTTTTTTTTTTTTTTTTAAATTTTGTATTTTTCATTTTTTTGGGGAAGAAGGACATTTTATTATGAGGAACACGAGGTCAGGCCGTTCGTGCCCCATGATCACGTGTTCTTGGCAGGAAGCACAGCGTACGCACGTGTCCAGAGCAGCCGACGCAGAGAGACTTACGTTAAAAAAAAAAAACACACCACTCCTTTTAACCGTCTCTGCCCTAAAATACTTTCCACTCTCTCTCTCTGTCTATGTACATCTCTGCCTTACCTAAATATGTGTTTGAATTAAACCCTCAGCGCTGATACGTGTATATTTTGGTCTTGTAGATCTAGGCAGCTTTGATTCCTCTTCTATCTAACAGGCTTTCTGACTTGTTCTGTTTTGTAGATTGTGTTGATTTTTTTTTTTTTTTTTTCCATACATTTAACTTGAGCCAAAATTGAACCATTCAATGTGTTCGTTCATTCGAAAATTCACCAGTTCTCACACGTGAAGTGGTCTGGTCTGGTTATTGTCTGACTGCCAGTGTTTATCGTGTGCCTGATTTAAATGCCATTTTAAGGTGGAGTTTATTAAACCGGCTACAACAGTTAGAGCCCATGGTGTGAGATGGTATAAAGAAGAATAATATTTTACTTTCACTCATTTCTCTTTAAAGAAAAATTCCACCCTGGATGAATTATAATCTCTATAAGTAACGTGATCCTCGGTTGCGTCCAAGATTTATTTTTGTTATGAGATACTGAGTTTTTTGTTTAAACTTTTTCATTGTTGGGGTAAAAAGTGCTTTTTCTACTTCACCCACAATGCTGTTTGACTGCAGTCTGATCAATTAATCTCTACCTAGTGAGAGCGATGCGGCGGCCCTTTATTCCTTCTCGCAATTAACGTGCTTGAGGGTGGACTTTTTCTTTAATATTCACACATTTCCTACAGAAAAGTGTTGTCTCAGACGTCCTGATCCTTCATGTTCGTGTACATGGACAGATTTTTTTTTAATTTTTTTTTTTAAACAATATGATGTGATCAATATGATGTGATCAGCGCAAACGGTTTTGTCCATCGGAGGGTTTCGTATTTGTGGAGTTGGTGTCACACAAGCCAAAAAAGAAACATTTCAGATTTGTGCTAAACAGTTTCTACAGTGTTCTGGGTTTATTTCAAAGTATAACGCTCACGCCAATTTCTGGAGCACTGCTTCCTGGAAATAGTTTAGAAATGAGTCATTCGTGAGATGTAACGGCCTAGGTAATGATTATCGTGTGTGGAAAATTGGGAATAAGAACTCCAGGTCCTGCGGTCACAAGTTTAAAAAATAACTGTAGATAAATTCACTTGCTGTACGACTTTCTGAACCCGTGATCATGTATAAACTCAGTTCAGCTTGTCATAACCTGTATGAGACCTGCGTTCGTTCATCTCCACCATGCACACTTGGGTTATTTTCTGCTCAGACACAAGTTGTTAAAGGTTGCTTTATATGTTTGTAGTTTCTACATTTTTGTGAGGGGGAAAAAAAATGGTGACCAAATATGAAGGTGGGCTTTAACACTGCCTCAGGTTTGTATAACCTCCATTCAGCTTCTCGGTTTAACCAGCTCTCTTTCTTTGTGGTCTTACTGTGTGTGCAGTAGTAATAATGGTGGATGAGTGTTGTATTTTCCTGCGACATGAGCGTTGGTGTTAATCCAACCTCTGTGTTCTCTCTCTCTCTCTCTCTCTCTGTGTGTTGACTTTCAGTGTGATCACAAGGGCTGCATGAGAAACTGGACTTTAACCTGTGACTCAATAAAGTTCGTTTTTTTTTTTCCCCCCTGTTTTAAAAAAAAATGTCTAACAGCGTAGGCTCATTGTGCAGACGGTGTCAGGGTATGAGGTCTAATGTCAGGCTCATCATGCTTTCAATCCTAAGCTGATTACCTGAAACAGGTTTGAGCTGCATTTCACATAAAATGGTCATTCTAATGTATGTAATGAGTATAAACTGGTATAAATGAGTTTCTAATAAAATAAGGCTCAATTTTTGGCATCTACATGCTGTGGAAAATGGCTTGACGTTTATGGAAGCAAGAACGACAGATAGCCAGAATGGTATGAACTAGAGGCTGGGGCTGAATTCTTTCTAGCCCATGCTGTATAGTTTCACACAGTCCTGTCATGTGATTACACCGAATCAAGCGGCTTACAGATTTTGCAGCTGATTATTTAAGCCCGCTACATCTATGGTGTCATCAGCATGACTGAGAACGCTCCAGTAAAATACGATACAAACATTTCTCGATCATTGATTTTTCAAAACGCCTTTGGAAAAACTCGCAGTAAATATACAATGCAAGCATCATCAAATCAAGATAAAACCATGAAGGGATGACCGAACCGTATGTTTTGTGTGATTGGAATGAAAGCTAGTTAACAGCAAGTGCAAATTCTGTTTCTCATGCTAACAGCATAATTAGAGAGTTTGGGGGATTGAATCCCACCTCTGCCCTGTTCCCATGGAGTTTGCATGTTCTCCCTGTGCTTTGTGGCTTTCCTCTGGGTCCTCTGGTTTCCTACCACAGTCCAAGGACGAGAGTTGTACACTGATGTGCATGTGTGTGTGTGTCCAGGGTGTTCCCTGCCTCGTGCCCTGAGTTCCCTGGGATTCACCGTGATGCTGTGTAGGATAAGCGGTCCAGAAAATGGACGGAATTAGGGGCACTTTAAAAAAATAGCAATCACGAATGGCATCTCATTAATCGTGTTTCTGTGTATTCAGACACGTTCACACCTAGCGCAAATTAAGGGTCCCTACTATCCACCTACTGTTTTTGGGAAGTTGGAGGAAACCGGAAGACCTGGCAGAAACCCATACGGACATGGAGAACGTATAAACCTCCACACATATAATGAGTCTTTATTGGTCACGTAGACATTACATCACGTAGACATTACAGCACAGTGAAATACTTTTCTTTGCATATCCCACCTTGTTAGGAGGTTGGGGTCAGAGTGCAGGGTCAGCCATGATACGGCACCCCTGGAGCAGAGAGGGTCAAGGGCCCAACAGTGGTAGCTTGGCAGTGCTGGGGCTTGAACCCCCGACCTCCTGATCAGTAACCCAGAGCCTTAACCGTCAAGCCTATGTAGTAACCCTAACTCGGGATTGAACTGGGACCCTGGAGCCATAATGTCTTTCTAAATTTCTAACAAAAAAAGTCATTTTAGTCTCATCACATTTGTGCAGTTTCCTACACAGCCACCATCCGGACAATCCACAGGCATGTGAAGAGGTTTTGCTTGGTCATTTCCATAAAAATTGTATATATTTTTCTTCTTCAAAAATTTGCGATGCAATTTGCTGAGTTTTTTGTGATTTTTATTTTGCAGAAAACTACTTGAATTGGCGAAATGGCAATGGCACGAAATAGTTTTGCACGGTCTTTCGCAGTGATGTTTGTTGCTAAACGAGACCTTTTAGCTGTACTCATGTTTGACGCACGTGAATCGATGAGGGCTTTGACTGAATGCGTGTTGTGATGACGTCACACGACGCGTCTCGGCCCGCATCTGTGGAAAATCTGCAGTAATTTCGAAAAATCCCAAGCTCCTCCGACAATTGCCGGAGTTTACTTGATTTCGCGTTCGTTTACGAGATCGCAAAAATTATGAAATCCTGGCGGGACTGAATATTGCTATTGTAATGAATACACAGTGTACAGCGTATATCTAAAATCTATTTACGACGGGTTTTTAAAATCGAAATAAAAATCATTTCCTTTATACTACATCCAAACCCATGCAATACAATACTACAGTAAGGCATTAAATTGGCAAACAACAACAACTTTTAATCTTTTTAAACTTTATTTTTTTATTCCTATTCTCATGAAGAACATCAACGAACAAAGCACAAATAACATCTCCTTGAAAACAGACAAAAAATTAGGCAGAGGGTCCTGTCACTCAGTGACAGACGAAAAAGGAAAAAAACAAACAGAACAAAAAAAGGTAAAGTACAGGCGAAAGCTGCAAAAGGGTGTCACCGGTGACCTCTTCTTTCCCGTCCCCGACTTTTATAGAGGTCTGAGTTTCTCCACTCTTTCCCATATCAAATCAACATTTACACAATATGTATACAACAGCCCACGAAAGTCGGTGTGAAGGAAGGCATGAAGACGTAAGCAAGAGATAAAATTACATTTGTACAAAAATAGATCTTTTTAGGTGTCTCTCTGTGTAGCAACTAAACAAGTGATTGTGTTACGGTCAAAGATCATCCTCATTAGGCAATTCCATAAAGTGTTCTCTCTCTCTCTCACTCCTTTATGTCCCCTTAAGTCTGAACTCATGGAGTCGATTCGGATCATAATCACAATCGTAATCAAAGACTTTCCTGATTATCACTAATTGATAGCTGAAAAGACCCAGGTTTTTAAAAAATGCACCTGAAAAACCCGTTTCGAGGATTGCCACGTTGTATATACACACAGCTGACGGAGCAAACGGCTTCACCTTCGCCTCACGGTTGATATTTTTGGCTTGTCGTCGCAGTTCTTGAGGTCTCATAAGGATGATTGTGATTGTAAAACAGTGAAGCTGGTGCGTGATCATGTGTTAGTACTCAGAGCTGCTAGCACAGCGATTGTTTTTAATATATCTATATATAAAACACTCCGAGAACCTTTCCGAATATTACACAGTGCAAGTAGGCCTGTTATTTAGTAGGTGTTACTGAAGCACTCGTCTCTCCATCTTTTCTAACATTGAAACATTGGGAACATTTAAGGAAATGATTTTATAATCTCTATATATTTATATTTCTAAATATATACACATGTACATATAGACAAAATATAGCTTTATGGTCTATATAAAGCGTTTACGATGTCGATCTTTTAGTTCAGAGGACTTTGCTTTGAGGTGTTTGCTGCAGGAGAGCGTGTGTTTGTTGTTACTGATTTCACAAATCTGTAAATGGCTTCAGAATCCCTGTGGTGCGGCAACCCTTCATTTAAGACCTGATCGCGTTCAAAAAGTGAATTTTCCAAACGTAAGCTTGAAGGTGCTTCTCGGTTTTATTCATATGTCGGAATTATGGACACTCTGTTAGTCTACATCGAGGAGTAATTCGGTTTAGGTTGCTTCCTCTGATTGAAGGGGGAATTATTATTATAATTTTTTTTTTTTACACAATTCTTACATCAAATATAACTGATTAGCCAAGACACATTTGGTGTCTGAAGTTTGTTTCTTTAGATTTACACTGGAGCTACAAAGCGAATGTTGCTTACGAGTAATAGAACGCTATCTCACCCAAAATCTTTTCCATAAGCACGTGCCAAAATCTTCATATACCTACTTTAAATGGCTAAAGACTGTCGTTTACACATGTATCTTCTGTAACCTGATGGATTCTCATGTAAAACATTATATTCAGGGGGTAAATAATGTAGGGACTATGGTGACTTTGTTCCTTTCCATCTGTATTTTCTTTCAGATTGTCAAAAAGTCTCCACACGAGACGCTTATCAACGATCAAGTTCTGGTGTTGGGGGAGGGTGAGGTGAAAAATGGACCAATATTGCTAACACAAAAAAATCTTAGCAGGCAGAGAGAAAAAAATCTTTTTAAAAACCAAAACACTAGCATATACAAATTATCGGTGTGACTGCTACTTAATTAATAATTAGCAGCGCCTCCATTTTCTAAAAATGAATTCACAGGTCAGAGTTCCCGTGTCCTTTCCCCTTCAGCGAGCTATGTTTTCTGCCATGCGAATTTTCTTTGCATTGGCCCTGACTGATGGTTCTGATTTTTTTTATTGTCTGAAAAAGCGTGCTTTTCATGTGTTTTTTCTTAGCTGCAGCTAAAAAAAATGGATCAGATCCCAACATTCAAAAACAATGTCTAGTTTTCCAAAATGGCTGCCTCCAATGTTGCACTGTTCAGCTACACACTAAAGAATTGCTCTTTAAAAAAAAAAAAAAAAAAAAAAACGACCAAAAAGACCCCTACAATAAGTCAAACTGTGTAATAACCACTTCAGTAAATGTCTGAATATCATTTGAGGAAAAGATTTTGGGTTCTATTACTTCTATTAGCTAGATTAGCATTGTAGGTCCAGTGCAAAAAACTTCGAGTAAATATATACCATTAATAATGTCTTGCCTAATTAACTACGTTTGGGATCAGTGGATACGTTTCTGCAACTTAACACTTTTCCACCAGAAATCCAACCACCATTCCCTGTTTCATGTGTTCAAGACTCTTCTCATTGCTGGTTATTAAAATACAACAAGAATAACAGTTCCACAGCTTCAATCATATTCCAAAAATTTTCTAATAAATCTCAGTTAATCATATTAACTGATCAAGAAATCATGTCCTGACCATCTCCGGCCCTATGTCCAGCTGAAGGAAAGATAGAATACATTGAAAAAGTGCCATCCCCCCACATCCCCCCAATTAAATCCTTCAAGTAATTCTGCAGTGTTGCATGTCATCCACAAGGGGGAAGTCACAGCTCTCTCATTTCCTCACTGCAAATAAACTGCTCGCCTCAGAACTCTGTATGCATACACATTAGCACCGGGGCACCAAATCCTGGTCCTGCTACTCTTAGTGTCAAAATACAACTCAGACTGAGGCTCAGGGTTGGTTTGGTGTGCTGTATAGACTTTGTAAGGAAAAAAAAAATAGCGACCTCACCATGGGCAGTCTTTGGAAAGAATGCTAAGATGCATAGTTAAGCAGCAGCAGCGTTGGGAAAGGAAAAAAAAAGAAAGAAGAAACAAAGATGGAGAATATAGGAACATTACATAGCTCAGAAAAATTCACACTCAAAAAGAGACAAAAGAAAACATCTTCTTAAACAACACTTGGTTTGCCCAGAGAAGTGCAGGTTGTGGATGGTCATTGGCCCCTGTCCCCCTCAAGAGCCAACTAACCACCTAAGGCTCAGAATATGAGGTTAAGTGCTAACAAACAAGAACGTCCTCATAAGGTGAACTGCCAACTGAGTTCGTCAAGGATTGGGGGGTTTCAGGGACCGACGACTGAGGAGTGAGAGGTAATTGCACGTCGTGAAACAGAAATGAATACTGAGTGTGGCAGTAATGTTGTGTACAAGTGATGCATCATATCCCAAACCTGGGTTTGACTATGAGGGACGTGAACTGGTGTACCGCAAAACACCTGCTTTAGTGATGAGCTGGACTTCTCTGAGGTCCCGTCCACACATGTACGCATGGTTTTGACAACGTAGTTTTAATTCTCGGTTTAAAAAAAGATCCGTCCACACAAACAATTTTTAGAAAATATGTCCGCTCACACGAATAGCGTTTTCGAAAAATATCTCCGTCCACACGAACAGTGAGTGTTTTTGAAACGATCGAAATGCAAAGATGCTTTGAAAACGCTCACATGATCACACAAGCCCAGTAGGTGGCGATAGTATGTCATAAACTGTTATGTCAAACGTCTCAAGAATAATGTTAAGAGCATGAGTGTTTAGCCGTAGAGAAGGTGAAATCCGAATAATGTGAAATTAAATTGCGTCATCAAATTAGAAATTACAGACCACAAAGTAACAACCTGGTCAGCAACACATGCTCAATGCACAAGCTCGTGTGCACTCTGACGTAAGCGTTTTCACGTTTCTATTTCAAAGTTTTTCAGTATTGAAATTACTTCACCTTGACCCAAAACGTATTTATTGTGTGGACAGGAGAGGCCAAAAGGCAGAGAAGAAACGACGTGTTCAAAAATATCCGTGTACATCCGGACGGGAACCGGGACACAGTGAAAAGTCTACGAGAGCTGATTTTGTGAGCGGAGTCACTGCAACGAACACGTTTTCGCTTCCTGTTCCCTCACGATATACGGTTGAAACAGTGGGACGGTTTCACGCATACCAATGTGCTGAAAAACAGAGAGTCAGTAACACCCCCAAGCATTCAATAATCCAAAGAGTCTTCCCATTTTTCAAACCAACAGTCGTGGCAGAGTGCTCGGTTCTCCTGATCTGAAAGCTCGTCATCATTATCATCGTCATCATGATTACTTCAACGTCCAATCCATCTCTTGAGTGTGTGTATCCCCAGACGCCTGGAGCCAGATGTTGTTGAGGCTGTTGAAGCCCTTGTGCGGAGCTCAGCCTTCATTTTTCTTTTCCTTTAGTCAAGAGCCAGATCTTCTCCACAGCTTCAATCCCGTCATTTTCAAGACCAGGCCTGCTACTCGGTCCCCTGACACTTCCAGCCAACCTTCTGTCTCAAGAGTCTCATGTTGTGTTTTCCTTTCTTTTTTTCCCCTCTCCTTTTTACATCTAACCACACGTGAATTTATGGTTCAGTCATTTGTTGCCTTTGAGTCCCACTCAAATTATTAATATTTTATTTATATCTTTTTACAAGGTATAAAAAAAAAAAAAAAAAGAGACCCTATGGGCGCGTTACGAGACACTGATTGGAGGGAATGGCTTGCTGAGCCCCTCTTCAGCGTATAACGTCACATGATCAGTCTTGTTAAGGAGGAGGGGCTAGCTTCCCCCAGTCTCCCAGGGCAACAGGAGGGTGTGATATCTTTACGTCATTTGATGGGGCGCCTCCAGCATCTCCATGAGGAAGGTGTCGATGGGCGTGTCCCCGATGAGCTTGAAAAAGAACAAGTGTTCTAGACACTTGAGGCCGATGGAACGCAGCGCCGGCAGCCGCAGCAACAGCTTCGCAAACCTGTTCCACACACACACACACACACACACACACACACACACACACACACAAAATAAGATAAAGTTTCACAATTATACTAAGCAGCACAACCGAGAAATGAAGTACTGCTATGCTATCCATACTGCACAGATAAATAGTTTGGACACTTCAAGCACTTATCGCTGCTGTAATAAAGGCTTCCAGGAACATGGAGTAGAGCAATGCACTTAATAACAGGCCTGCATAAACAGCTGGGTCAATATTTATTTAATCTAAGCCCTTAATGAGAAGGAAAATTGGAAGTATGTCCAAGAACTGTTGCTGAGGCATGGGTTTGACCTACAGGAAAATATGTCATGTCAAACATGCAGCGCCTGCTTCCTATATTTTATTTACTGCTTTTATATATTATCCAACTAGAGTTCTATTAGATCTGGTGCAATTAAAAGCTTGCAACTTATACAAAGCTCAACAACTCATCCTATCTGTACATGTATGCCAGGTTAACAGTTCTAGATTTCTAAAGGAGTACTAATTGGAACCTTGATAACTAGATATATAATACTTATAATATCCATCCATCCATTTTCCATACCGCTTATCCTACACAGGGTCGCAGGAAAGCCTGGAGCCTATCCCAGGGGACTCGGGGCACAAGGCGGGGGACACCAACCCATCACAGGGACAAATCGCAGACACATTCACCCACTATGGACAATTTGGAAATGCCAATCAGCCTACAATGCATGTCTTTGGACTGGGGGAGGAAACCGGAGTACTTGGAGGAAACCCCTGAAGCACTGGGAGAACATGCAAGCTCCGCGTAGACAGGGTGGAGGCAGGATTCGA
This sequence comes from Ictalurus furcatus, assembly GCF_023375685.1. Taxonomy (NCBI): domain Eukaryota; kingdom Metazoa; phylum Chordata; class Actinopteri; order Siluriformes; family Ictaluridae; genus Ictalurus; species Ictalurus furcatus. The sequence continues at coordinate 5,493,899 of NC_071272.1, forward strand.
CCCTCGACCCTGGAGGTGCGAGGCGGTTCTATTATTTAATTATTTGTTTGTTTGAGTGTAAGTGGACATTTTTTTCCTTGCATGCTCAAACTGTACGGAAGTGCATTCTCGTACCTCCCGGGTTGATCAGGGTACTTCTGCTTGCAGTACGCCTCCAGAGAGGCGTAAACCTTCTCCCTCAGAGCTTCCACCTCACTGGGGTTCGACAGGCCTTTGGAGTCTAGACGTGAAAAAGAACACTTTTGTTAACTTTCTCTGCCCGCTGGTTTGCTAAAAATGTCAAATTTAATTCATCAATATTGAGCTTCTAGCCCCCTGTAAACTCAGCAGAGGGTTATTTATGAAGAAAAGTGACTGAAGGGTAGGAAATATGTTCATTAACTCAGGAGGATGCTAACAGTATGCGCTTTCTCGCTGCTGTAAGGTTACCCATTTTAAAACAATTACTGACAAACACACAGCCTGTGGCAGAAGAAAATGTGAGCGCATGCCTATGCGGAAAAGCAACAACAAAACACAAAGTTCAGGTTGTATTTTAAGGGGTTAATATATGTAACTTTCAGAAACGACAGTTCTTTACACGACCTCACAACCTATTCAGGTTCTAAAGCCAGGAAGTGACAACAGATTCTTCAACACTGTTAACATCAGAAGTGCATACGAACATGACATCATGCTGAAAACTCATACAGCATGATAATAGGTTTAATGAAGCGAAGTGTGTGATTAATATAGAGTAGGAGTCATCAACTGGCAGATCGCAGTCTGGACTGAACTCAGTTTTTATTTTGCTTGGCTTAGGGGAAAGTATTCAAGTACTCATTTGCTAGGGGCGAGCTCCGACAAAACACGCCGTACGGCAGCGAACGAATTCTTCTTTCTTCTGTGCTCACACCTCAATCAAGCTCTATGTAGTGCTCCTCAGAGAGCTCCTAATTAGGAGAATGGGAGCAGTAATTCTGTAACTCGCTTTAAAGAGGACGAGCAGAGGCACAAAGCACTCGGCCATCTGTAGAAAAAAGAAAAGTGCTTGCTTTGTCTGTTGAGCCAGGACTCATTAAACAGTGTGTTTGCTCTGTCCACTGGCCTACAATATCTAGAGGAATCACCCTGTGAGAGAGCCTGCACTCTCAGAAATAAAGGCGCTAACCTGTACCGTTCCTCGTTGCTGGAATCGTACCAATAACGGGACATTTCCTATGTCTTTTTATCTCAGAAGGTGCATGGTATGTAGCTTTAATTAGCTTTTACATGAAAGCCTTAAAGGCACATCAGTCATACTTAATATTTGATCTTAAATTATTTTCAAAAGTATACAACATTCACGTTTCCAAAAGAAAGGTATGTACTCAAGTTACAAAAGATGTAGCGTTGATCGTAACACTCCAGGAAAAGTACAGTATTAGACAAGAACATGTGTAAGACCGGGTGTATTGTGCGTTGATTGTGCATGTCAGGAAAAAAAGCAATGCTTTTACGATTAGGGTTTGAAAATAAAAACCCTGTCATATAGTCTTTTACCTTACTGTAAGTCTGTTTTGTTTGCCACCTGGATCTTGTAGATTAATAAAAAATTTGGAATGTAAATTCAATTTGCGATGCAGCTCATGGCACAAATCACGATGACAGCGGAAAGTCTGACCTGAGCTCGTCGGTGTGTTTAACATCTCTACGCTACTGCACAGAAACAAATATGGCATGGAATTGCTAAATATTTGCTAAATATTTGACAGGTCAAATATTTGGCTTCGACTCTAGTCATCTAGTGGATGTTTATTTGAATCCTCCAGGTGTACAAAAGGTATGCAGGAGAATACGCGAACAATGCTGCTCATGCTTTGCACTCATCAAAAATCAGGTGTAATGAGCGAGAAGCTTTATTTGCCGTTTCGAGTGAGTGGAGCAGACAGTCACTAATCTGAGTGGATCGGACTCTCGGGTAAAAATGAAACCGAATTAGGAGGTGAAAAGCCACAAGCATATGAGGTAATGAGAAATAAATTCACTATTTGATTCATACAAAATGTTGAGAATTCAGTGAAGAATGTTTAGCAAGTCGACCTACTGATGGCAGACAGATGGCAGATAGCATTAGCATTATTTTGCATATACAGTATATCTGCTGTAATATCTAAAGTGATCTACTCAAGTTGAAAAGAAAGGAAGGATAGAGAAGAAGGTAGAACAAGAAAGAGTCAAGGAGCAGGAGAATGGGATAAGGTTGGTCAGGAGGAAAAAGCAGAGGTTCACGAGGAGGTGGTGTGTGTCCAGAATGTCACCTGGGTTAAACAGCACTATGGCTCGTAGGCAGCCCAGCTCTGTTTTATCCATCTGCATGTCCCTCATCTTTGACACCAACTCTGTGAGCACTCTGTGGAAAAAAAAAGGACACACTGTATTAAAAACCCCTCAGAAAATATGGAGAAATGTCTTGCTGCTTGATTTACAGTGTTCCTTCTTATCATGATCGTTCTGGTGAAAAGCATGAGAAGGTCAGTCCATGCATTTATAGTGCACAGCCCACAGGCACGGTGGCTCAACTGTCCCGCTGCTTCAACTTCCAGCAAAAATGACACGCGAATGGATTTCCTTTTGCACTTTCTGTCTGAGCAGCTCATTATTTCTGCGTGACCTGTGCCACCCGCGTATGTGAATCTTTAATGAATACTGATGTTAATCAATAAAAGAGCTCGTGCTTTCTGCCCTTCTCTCTCTGTAGTCTGCTGGCGAAAATGCCAAGGTTCCTTCTCCTGCCCTTGTGTTAAGACTTGATGAAATCATGTCTGCGTCCTGGCATTTTTAAACGAACCTCATTGCGTATCAGTTCACTACCGAAGAACTAAAATGAAATGCTCCTAATACTATAGTGGAATTATTTACCAGTTTCATTATGCATTTGCTCGAGATCGTTTATAGATCAGAAGTGTTCTAAAAACCTGTGCACTTGTGACCACTGACCTGTCAAATATGGCTCCTACTCCGGCGCTGTGGGCGCTGTTCCTGTGCACGTGAAGCCCAGTGGCCAGCAGAATACCGTCCTTTACGGCTATGGAGCGGTGCGAGAACGACGCAATGAGCAACTCGTTCCAGCCTGGAGAGAGAACAACAACAACAAAATGATATGACACATGATGTGAAAGCAGATGAAGAGCATTTTCAAGTCTGCCTTCGAAGTACAGATCTGCACACCACCACCAGACCTTCAAGTTTACAACAAAACCCCGTAACTCGGACTTTCCAACCTCAAACTAGGAAAAACCAAAGAAAAAACCCACTCAAGTCGGCATTCCCGATCGTGAAAGTCGGGAAGGCGTCCTCGACCCCGAGTTCAGCAATTGACGTCAAATCAAATCAACATGCCTGCTCACAGCATCAACAGGAAACACAGTAGCGCTTATTTATTTTTAAATGAGTTATACTGTATATACACTAGTATTTGCTTTGACTGGTAGTCAACATACAGACATATTCTGACTATACTGACTATACAGATAGCAGTTTTGACAAGGAAAATATACATCACACAGCACAGTTAGCTAGCTATCTTGTTGCTAACAAAAGACGAACATGGAGGTGTCCCAAGTCCACCCCCAACCCACTTTCTAGCTCGAATGCACTGAAGTCAAAACTGATGGAATTTCGAGCTCCGACTTCCCACTTCTGAGGTAAGTCGAACGCGGCGATAGTTCAGCACATTACATATCACCACTCATCTTTAGGGACTTGTTTTACTCGGATGAGTGGCACAACATTTACGAGACTATACCAGTCACCTTGACATACAACGCTTAAAGTTTAACGACCCGAACAACCAAAATGCTTTATAGACAAATTGCTGGAGCTGGAGGTGAAGGTGAAATGGAATTTATCCAACTGTGGATTGGCACTTACTCTCAAAAGGTCTCAGAGTTTTCATGTAGTCTGAGTAACCAGCCTTCCTGTGCATTAAATTCTCCCTACTAGTTCGTCATGAAATGGTACACCATGGTCCTGAAGCATTTATGGTTTTTCTTAAAATGGCATGACCATCCAGAAGGTTGATTACAGTATCATTTTGGTTAAATATAAGGAATTTGATGTACTTGGACCTTAATAAAATTTAGTTGAATACCCCTGGTTTAACCTTTTGAGGTATTTGTTCTCCACTAATATTACAACAAATCCCAAAAGCCCGATTTACAAGATTTGTGTATTGTGCCTGTATATTATCAAGAGAAGGAGTGCTCAGGCGTGTATGCATAAGCGTGTAAGTGCACTTGCCTGCTCGCAGCAGGATGACCTGATCGTCCAGAGGCAGTTCAGAGAAATGCGGGATCCTCTTGGCCCATTCCACCAGGGTGAAGAGCTGTTTGTCTGCCGCCTGGCAGATATTAGTGACTGGATCATTGGGCTGTGGAGAGACACAGGAACGAGTGAACATCAGATACATAGCTGATGGTTCTAGGGCGGCAATAAGTAAACAAACAGGCCTCCTAGACTCCTAACTACATGCTGACAGACGGCTCCTACACTCGAGACCTAAGCTGTGCTGTTCATTTTGAATGCAGACGGTGGAAGTGGGCTTGTTTGTATATATGTGCAGATTGCAGTGATTAACAGAGCAAAAGGGCTTTTCTGACAGCTCATCATGTGCGTGTGTGAAGCTTGGAGGCCGATGAGTAATCCCCTCCATGCAGGAAGGCAAAAGCAACAATGCTTTTGCTCGAGCCTCTCAGGAAATACCTGCAGAGAGGCAGCGTTAAAAATCCACTGTGTCCAAGCAAGCATTTCCTGCAGGAAGCTCAGCTGGACAGAAAGGCGCTCGAAACGTTCTCGCTAGGAGGGTCCTCGGGGCAGCCGCAGCAAGAAGAGATTCATTCAGCGTGACAATTTATCAACGGTGAATTTACTGAGAAAATCAACTCCTCTCGCACACGGAGGTATCAACATTGCTAATTAGAAAATCCTAGCTGGAAGACTAGCGTATGTCAGTGGATGGGATGGCAATTTCTTTTCCGAGAAAAATAAGGTGTCTCCCATAATCACTGTAGCAAAAAAGAAAACAACAACAACAACAAAAAACATAAACACTACAATGAATCCATAAATATTGGCACCCCATGCGCACTCCCCGTTCTTGTCGGTCTATTGAGCCACGAACGAATCCAATGATAAACTCTCATGGAAGACCAGCTCTGGAAGATTGAGGCCGAGATGTGGAAAAGCAAATACGGCACTTTTTTCTAAAGACAGGAATGAGAGAACGAGAGAGAGCGTGAACGGAAGAGTGAAGAGCAGCATGAGCGGTGTGTATGTGAATGGATGTGAGCAAACAGAATTTGAGTGCCTTTGTGTCTAAAGTGGTCGTACCACAAACATGATTCAACGGGACATTTGGATCAATAGGAGCATGTTTTAAAAGCAGGAAAGACTCCTGGGAAAAATCAATCCCTCAAATATTCTGGCCTTTTTTTCAAAGGTAAAACTTACTTTTTATACACAGATGGTGATAGACCTCGAATGAACCATAATCCAATATATACTGAGTGGCATATTTAGTAAAACTTAAACTTCCCCTAGTTGATCAGTACTACAGACATAACGTAGTTACACTTTTTGATGACTAGCATGATGATTATGTGGTGATTAAGTCTGTGATTTCATTTCATTTACTGCAATGCCTGAGAAACATCATTATTCCAAGAAGACTGCGTTCTGCCTGCACTGTGAGTCATCTGTCAAATAAATAAATGTGCAATTTAAATATGAAAGATACAAAACAACTGTGGTTTTTGTTTACAAATGTAATAATTACTATAATAATTACTATCATTGGGTCATTTCATTTTATTTCATTTCATGCGTAGGCTGATTTTAATGCTTATATTTTGCTTGGTATAAAAATACACAGGTGACAATAGGGGTGGATGAATATTATATCGTTTAGGGAAACCTTCTACTAGATAATTTAAAAAAATAAAAATGATTGCAGAGATCCCAGATGCTTCATGAGGTTCTGTAAGATTGCTGCTTGCAATTTACATAAAATGAAAACCAGCTCAATTTTTCTGCCCGCTGTGCTGTGAGTTAGGTTCTGTGGGTTGCAATTTCATGTACAATCAGTTAAACTTTAATATTTTGCAACTCCTTATTGAAAATAAAAACAACACAACCACAAAACAACAAAATTCCTAAAACTGAATAAAAAACTTTTCTTAAATCTTAGAACAATCTTGGGAATCAGTAGACGGATGTTCTGGGTCTATTTTATTATAGAAGTTGAGCTGCAGACCGGCTTTAGGCCGAAGCTCATGCCGATCTTCAATCATTCACTTGCTGTTAAAAAAAAAAAAAAAAGCTCTGGAGGCTGCAGATCAAACATAAAATACCAAGGATATCAAACCGTCGGATGCAGCCATTTCTTCACAGACTCCCGAGTGAAGAAATATATCAGATCATCACATCACATCACATCATGGCTATGTACACCTCTCCTCGAGTTTTTATTTTTACATATATAAACAAATAGATCATTCATTCACAAAGCAGCGAGACGAACGTGAATGGAGCAGCAGCAGAGAACCTCCATGAAGAATACAGCTCCCACAGTTCTAGTTAAACATGGGTATGCTTATGAATGATGCATGGCTCTGTGAGCAGTGTTTACCCTGACCCCATTTCTCTCACTTTCTCTCACGCAGCAACACTAGGCAGACGGGCATGAAGACAGGTGATAAAGACATCACGCTGGCCTGAATGGTTTGTCTCAACTGCACAAAATGGCTTTAACTATATTATCTACATGATAGGGAAAATTCAACCTAATTAAGCAGTTTCAGCATATCATGGAACCACTTTGGAACTTTATATTGTCAAAATGACCATTAAAGATGAAACCTGTAATCTTTAAAAGTGTTTATAGACCTTTCATATTCATATAATATTAGAGCAAGCTTAGAAAAACTGTTAAAAAACAATAATAACTTAACGTTTTCTGGGCCAGAAATTGCAACTTTTCCTTATTAACAGCAACACACAAGGCGTCATCCCCACTGAGGAGAAAGGGAAGAGTGTGCGAGTGTTTGCCTTGTGAGCAGACGAGGGCTTTAAAAATGACACACTGCTCCTTTAAATAAATCACGTGTATTATGATATTAATACTAAAATACAAATACGTTAGTCTCTCATGTTTACAAAAAAAGGCCACAAAAATCTTTTTGAACATTTTAAGACATGTGATGCAACTGGAAATAACATTTGATTTCTTTATCATGGTATGTCATTTTGGTATATGGTCACGCCCCTTCCATCCACAAAGCCTCAGTGTTCTCATTTTAGCCTCTGAGCAGAATGAGGTTAAGGGTGATGTGAAAATAAGCTGATACTCATTTCTCTGCTTTTACACTCCAAGTGTGTTTGAGCGAGAGCGGCTAGGACGTAGCTGACCGCATGACCAGTTTATGAGAATCTGCCATGCACGAAGAGCGACTACTCGGTAAAAAAGGTAAAAACCGAAGCTCATGAGTTTGGATTTGAGCAGTCACTTCATGCCCACGACAAAACAACTGTTTTTCCCCCTCAACAAATCAAAACTGTTCCGTGTGCATTATTCATGCCCGATCCGTGACGCCTGCCTCTTACAGAAATGCCTAGCATGCATGTCGTGTTATGAAATTTTCATGAAGGGCGGAGAGCACAGTGCAACACATGTTAATGCTTCATAGACTGCTTAGAACCCAATTACAGCTGAGTGACGATGGGGAGAAAAAGACTGTGTTGGGTGAGATGAGAGGGTTGGGGCATTGTGCGTGTTGCGTGAGAGATTTGCATGGGAATTCAGCCAAAACAGCACTCGAGCGGTAAGAAGACATTGGACAAACAATGTCTCTTTATCTGAATTCGGGCTGTATTCAGTACATGGAGTGAAGAGTTAATACTGAAATAAAATTTTTAAAATGTGGGGGGAAAAAAAAGTTTACAATTCAATGCACACAAATTACCTTGATTGCGTGCACAATGAATGACTATATTCAATTGTATCTATCTATACACGATGTAAAAAATAAAATGAAGACTTTTGTGTCCAGGAACATGCTACGACATGCTACACATCTTAAAAGTCATTTAATTTTACAACTGCCTAAGGTTTACATTTTCTGTTACTGTGCCTCTTGTGCAAAAACAATGTGCTTAATCAAGTGCTATTCTTAAGCTGCTGGATAATGAGGGTGGAAACCTTACTGTTAAATTAGAAAAGTGTTCCCAGCATGGACTCCCGATCCACCCTGATCAGAAGCCGTTACTGAAGGTGACTGAGTGATTTAATGAATGAATGAAAGAATGAATGAACTATTAGATGATTGTTTGAATGCTTGCCATCTTCTCATTAATACCGTATAATCATCATATTACTCTTATTTTTGGTACAGTACATTGCAGGTGCAGTTCATCAGTCTGCATTTTTACATAAATGCAAGTGCTTGGACCCCTTTCCTCAGTTAATTTAAATGATCTGAATGAAGTGTCCAAAAAAATCTATTTAAAGTGCACCTATTATGGTTTTGAAACGTGCCTAATTTTGTTTTAAAGGTCTCATACAATAGATTTACATGCATCCGAGGTCAAAAAACACTTTAACGTGCTCATAATTTAAATGGCAGCATCACCTTTTTTTCCCACTCAGTGTCAAAAACGACTCGTTAAATGATCCGTTCTAAACTCCTCCTTTCAGAGAGCATTCTCTGCTCTGATTGGTCAGATGTCCGAGTCTGTTGTGATTGGTCTACCACTGACAGCGGGTTTCAAAAAGGAAACGCCCACCACCGTAACGAGTTTCAGCTCCGTCTGTCAGCGAGCAGCCGATGAAGACCAGAGGCAGCTCTTTTTGTTACAAACCTAATGTAGGTTAGTACAGGAAGAAAATCTGGAATTACTAAAGACACGTTTCAGCTGTTCAGAGTCGATTCCTTCTGTTGAGAGTCAATAACTCAGTTTTTCGTGCGCTTTGATTTTTGAAACTTTGCAGGCTTTTTACATTCACAAACAGCTCTATAACTCACTACATGAAAGGTAATATTTGAAAAACCATCATAGGTGCACTTTAAGCATCTGGGTAATCTGACTCGCAATACTCTGAAAAAGCAATTACATTATGGCAGTCCCTCAGGATTTCACGATTTTGTGATCGTAGAAATTAACACACAATCAAGCAAACAATGCACTATTCGGAGGACCTTGCGATTTTTCTAAATTACCTCAGATTTTCTGGAGATTTTGGTCAAGCAAGACACGTCATGTGACGTCATTACGACGCGTATTCAGCCAAAGCCCTCTTTGATTCATGTCTGTTGAACATGAGTACAGCTAAAAGGTCTCGAAAAACTGTGCAAAACAATTTTGTGGAATTGCAATTTCGCCAATTCAAGTAGTTTTCCACTAAAAAAGTACAAAAAACTCTGCAAAATGTATCACAAATTTTTTTCAAAAAGTTGCCACGAACTCAAGCATTTTTCGCTGCAAGAACCACAAAAAAACTGAGACCGAGAACATGAGAGAATGAATTATGGCACATGGAGACCGATCAATCCAACACAGAGAGAAAGACTGAGCTGAACAGGAAATAGAAGGATGTAAGGATAGAACACACTGAAGTCCCTTCCTTGCCTGAATGGAGGTATGTTACTAATGCCTGTTTAACTCCTGAGCTAGGTCACCATGAGCTAAACCCAGTTCGTTCAGCTCGGCCCTACCCCAGCGTGGTGCATTTGGGGACGAAGCCTTGTGATTAATTAGTGCACAGGACGGTAGCTCCTAAAAGAGCACAGAAAGGAGGAAGAGACCAAACAAGCAAGGGAGCGGGGGAGAATGAGTCAACGTTTCATCTGACACTGCCTGTCATGAGCATGGATACCACATGGGAACAGACGTCCCAGCTCATCTAAAATAGCTCACACTGTCGTGGTTAGTTGTTTATCTTACATTTTTATATTTCACAAGCCATCATCCCTACCAGAGATAAACAAATCTATTGCGTAAGGGAGCCAAATATGCCTCCATGCTGAAGCACTATTTCTAGTGAGTGTGTGTCTTCACAAACGAGACTGTGATGGAGTGCTTTCTAGTGTCTTCCCCAGAGGCAGTTCTCCTCCCTCTACATCTCCCCAATGTCACCCGCTACTGCTCATGCATTCTCATACTCCAAAAATAAACCCTATTTACTCGCTTAACCACTGCCTTCACTTTCAGGACAGTCCCAAAGAAGCTCCCAGACTCTCCTTCTCTCTCTCGCTTTCTCACTAAGCACTGCTGTCTTCTCTGTCTCTGTCTCCAAAAAAACACTTCCAGGCTGGACTTTTTCTGTGTGTAAATCTGTGTGAAAGCAGGCAAAGAAATGCTCTCTAGCTCGGAACACACTGCATTCGACTCTGAGCCGAAGATCTTCTAGATGTTGGCTCATGGTGACTAGACACCGGCTCTTGGAGATCATCATCATCATTATCACCATGTTTTAGATGGAACTAGCAAGTTTTTTCACATGACCGCTACCAACCTCTGAGGGTGAAAACTCAAGCTGTCCTAAACAGAACCTCAAACAACAGAGACCTTGCCTTGTCTGTGACTGGTAAGGAATAAAACACCTCAGGGTGTGCTGTTATAGGAAAATAATCGACGAAAAAGTGGTGTGATGTGACCTGATGTGAAGCAGAGTTACTGTTACCAACCCAAAGTTGATTATTTTCCTAAAAAGCATGTCCTGAAGTGTTTTTGCTAATAATTAACATTTTTACTACAACTTTTTTTTTTTTTTTTTACCACTTGTGAAATTTAACAATTTAATGTTGTGGAATGCCTGAAAAACATGTTAGTTCTCTTAGAGCTATAAACAATAAACATTTGTTCCGTAAACAACCGCTCTCTCTTTTTTTTTTCCTTGAAGCCAAAATGCAGCTTTTCATGTTACTGGGAAACCAGAAAATACAAAGTCTTCTCTCCACGAAGACTTTCCCATGGCAGAAAATTTACAGGAACAAATATAGCTCTGGGACTGCTACAAACCATCGACACTGGAGACTCCTTCCAAAAATGGTAAACAAACATGTCCTTACACAAAATGTCACCATAATCAAATCAATGCATATTTGTTTTTTAAACTGCATATTTTTTTAAATGGAACGTCCACCATACTAGTTCTTACGACAGAAATAATAACAGAACTAATACTATACTACTATAGAAACAATAACGTATTTAAAGAAGTGTATGAATGTAAAACTGTGATTTGAATTACAGTCATACTCTCAAAATTGCTGTTAGAGAAAACGAATCAACACCTTCTGACCAATCAGAATGGAGAATTCAGCAAAACTGTGGTATGAGACTCTTCTGTCAGTTGAAATAAATGACCACCTTAATACATTATTCCCCATGAATCCATTCCGCATGAATCCAGTCCGCACCTCTTGGCCAGCATCACAGGGCTGCTGTTTCGAAATTGATTAAATGATGAACAAACCAAACAGAAACAATGCAAACCAGCATCTGTGGAGCTCATGTAACAAGTTATTCCAAAGGCAGTGCAGATATCCAATATTACTACAGTAGATCTACTCAAATGAAGGAACATCTAAGAGAAACAATAAATCGTGGTGACGGGTATATAATGCCAGAACTGCATTCAGATCTCTGATTTACACTGCAGTTATTTGAGAATGCTTAGACTATACTTTTAAAGTTTCTTGAACGTATGACATGCTGATCAACAGGATAAACTCAATTCTTCACACGGAAAAAAATTAAAGACTCCGCAGATTGAGCTAAGCGAGTGGGAGTAATGGATGGGAAGGCAAGATATTTCAACTTCCCCTATACACTTTCCCACTTTCCCATATCTGAATGTTTTTTCAGGCATGTGGCGCCTTGAAGAACCGCATGCTGGACACTAACGTGTCTGGTCTGCTCACCATCCTCATTTGTCATCTATGGGATAAAGATAATTTAACTCAGAACCTCCAAAAACCTTGTGATTCACGACCACAACTAATCCGTGCTTGCAACTGTGTCTCCACTTTCAAATCTTACAAAATACTGTAACACTATTATTCCAGCCTCATCCCCTTCTCTTCTGCTCAGTCTTTATTATCTTTAGAACTCTATTATGTTCTTTGCTTTTTGATGTATGTACATATGTTTATTTTGGTCTGAATGTTTTGTCTGTGTTTTATTGCACCTGGGTCATAGCTAAAGCATCTGTGGGTGTGACAAATAGGAGCTCTGTGAATAAGAAAAATAAAACGATACCTACAGACAAAACATTCAGACTGAAATAAACTTGCACCAGAATAAAGACAAAACCAAGCTGTATTGCAAAGTCATTACATAAAATATTTTGAAGACCACACAATTTTAGCCTATATTGAAGAAGTTTATCGGTATCATGTAATGGCATTAGACAACACAAAAAGGTACACATTTATCCTCATCAAGAAATCCAGATTCTACCAATATGCAAATTAGAAATGCCTCCAACCATATAGAGTCCTCCCCTTTTCCTGCATATATTTTATGACACAACACTTGCCTATCATTAAAGTATGCTCATTTTAATATAATGCATTAAAACCACAAAAATTTAAGGTCAGACTTAAAATAAATCTCCCTTGGAAAGGCTTTAATCACAAACAAATACATTTTAATAAAGTTTAGGGTCTTGAGAGAAGCTCGTATTCGGGGTGTGGCCACAAAAGCTGCTTACTCACCGAATTGGATGGCACACCCAGGTTGGTCTCGATGTACGTCTCGGTCTTGGGCTCAACGGCGAGTTCGGCTTCTAGGATCTTCTCCACGGGCATGTCCTCGTTAGCGCTGCTGCTTGACTCCACCTCATTCTCATTTCGATCCTTGGCTCGCTGGCGCTCCTCCTGAACGGCTGTATGCAAAAAAACTGGGTCCATTCAGTATTGCTGATTACATTGTCAATATTAGCACATAAAAAAATATAAATGTAACCCTTTCCAGCATAAAAAAAAATCTGCAGAGCCTTCTGACAATGGCAGGACAGGTTTATTTTATTAACACTACCAAGTAGTAGACACTTTAGGTAAATATGTATAATGAGCATGAGGCATCTGGAGAAAAAAACATAATTTAATTCTATAAACCCTAAAGTGTGTCGCTCCATGCTAACATCTACCCTGTGCTTTTTCCCAACCAGATACCATCGGCTTGCCCTCTTGTTTTCTACTGGTTTACAAAAGTGAGGTTTGCGAATTCACAGGTCAAAGTTCACCTAATCAACTCGCATGAAGCAAAAGTGATCACTAATAAAAGTAAATGTGCCTTTCATGTTCTGCGTCCTTTCCCCTTCAGTGAATGACTGTTTACGAGTACTCACGTGTCTACGGTCTTAAAGACTAAATTGTAGACGTTGGCACGTCCGCCTTAACGGTAACTCTAACAGGTCACAGAGCCCCTGGCTTTGCTTCACCAGAGCGGAAGAATATTAAAGCAGTAGCCAGCGATATTGTGGACCCTAGCTTCCGATTCACACTTTCATAGACGTGTCATAGACAGACGGAATATGGCACAGTGGAGTGTTTTGTTTCTAACCTGGCCACAGTGTTTAGTTTAATGGATCGGGCATTTCATGAGCTCGAGCAGACCAACAGAAAGTGGTTAGAGTGCAGAGCAGACACTCTGTCTAACTGTGGCCAAGGCAGAACTAACCGCACTTCAGGCCTCAAACAGATCCGGGAACTTCTTTCTCTCTTTCTGTTTCTGCATGTGTGGTACTCTGTTCATCCAAAAACCTTCTCCTGATATGGCTCCCATTCTGAACATATGTGGAAACCCACACATGCCACACACATTCTAGGTTTTCTTTCATCCCGTGCTATTTCCTCGCCGCTGAATCACAGTAGTGGCTTGGTGAAGGGGCCCTCGGGGCAGGAGGAAAAAGGGGGCCCCACTTTACAGAAACTGTCTGCTTCTGGAGGTCAGCCCAAGGGTAGAATACTTCTCGTGGAGTCAGTGAGAGGTGAGGCGGCCTGAAATCACGTTAGCTTTATTTCCTTCGGAGAAGGAGGAGAGCATAAATTCATTTAATCCTGTTTTCCTGCAGTTTCACTCAGCCCTTTTCGGGTTTGGTGCAGCCCTGCTCTTCCTCTGCCTCGGGCTACGAGGGGGAGGGCTTATGGGCTGTTCGAGCAAACCGACCAAGAGAAGAGGTGCATTCGGGTCAAGGAAGGCACGACGCGTATGCATTTCTAACGTCCATTGCTGCAGCGTACTTGAAGTCTAGTAGGTAAACAGTAGGTGCTGAGTGGGATATAATGTAAAAGAGGTTTGAGTAGTTCACGCACAATAACTCCAAGCTTCCAGCTATCTGGAATTATTGATCTGATCTGTCAGTCACGTTCAATGAATCTTAAAGCTAGACACACATGGGGTGTCTCATACTCATAATGCTGCTAGAAAAAACAGGTTTGCTAGATGTCCATACTAGGAGACCAGCTAAACCAATCCTTCCAGCATAAACCTGCATGAAATTCACACTAAACTAAACTGTTTTGTCAGCAGGGTACTTGTATAGACAAAGCTATGATATATAAGCTTCATTGTCTGAACAGGAGAAGAGCTCTTGGATTAGAACATGATACTCTCCTGTCAAAAGGCATTACCAAAAAAGAGCAAGTAAAGCTTTTGGAAGTAAACCCAGCGCTGACGAAGTCTTCCATCTCGTTCTCTTGAGAATGAGTGTGACTAACATACTAAAAGTGCTAATGTCCTCCTACATAGGGGTAAACACATTTTCTCTTGGTTTGCCTCCTCCCTTGCACTTGGCTTACTGCGATCCTGTTTTTAAACATTTTTTTTTAGTACAGCAGAAGCATCATCTTTGTGTCTCATCCCAGGGGCGATGTCCTATCGCTCCTGCCCATTCTGACCCCTTCATTTCCCTTTTATACCCCCATCCATCAGTTTAAACGACTACTCGGTTATTTTTTAGAAACGTCCCTTGCCTTATAAAAGTCATTTAAAGTCAAAGATAGGGAGTCTGTGATCTGCAATATCACATTAGAATGAGCCTAGAGTCTTTAGGCTACTGTGTACATTATTCCAGGTCTGAAATGAGTACTATCATTAACAATAACAGAGCTGTTCCTCCACCAGGAAGCAAAGATTAACACAAATAACTCTTCTATTTTGGCATGGCCAATCTTGACCTTATTATCTTTGTTGACTGCGACATGCTTAGTTCTTCTTCCTTGCTCAACAGTATCATTTCGGGCTACTGAAATTAGTTCCACCTGTAGTTCATCCATGTGGCTTTTTTCAGACAATAAGGCATAAGGCATATTTATTAGGGCTTTAATACAATGTCACTGGATCTGGATCTGTTTAGTGCTCCAAATATCCGTATCTGTATCTGAATTTTCATTTAAACCTGAATTAGGTGTGCATAAACCAGAAGTTTATGTTCTTTTTTAATTAAATACAAACCCTACCGCACCCCCCCCCCAAAAACACAGGAAAACACTGACTGCAATGCACCTGTTAAGCAGCAGAGGGCACTAAAAAGGACAAACTGCTCTTCTAAAGGCCAGGATAACCTACAACATCATCCAGAGTCCACTATGGATGCTTATCACAGTAACACAAGCCTCCTGTATAGTCTTGCTCACATATCACAGTTGCTGAATCAGAAGGCAGTGTGTCTATCGACGCACTAATTAAGAGTCTGATCTCGTCAACGTCCAAGGTCATTGAATCTTTAATCACTGCCATGCATCAACTTGCACGTTTTCAGTGGAGTCAGCTAACGGTGAACGGCTGATTTGCTGTACTGACTACACAAATGATCTCATTATACATATCAGAAACCACAATAACAACATTCCGCGTGGTTTAAGTTGCACTCACTGCAGCATACAGCAGAGTATGGATACGTCTAAGCTCTGTATCAGAGTATAAAAGAGGACGTGTGCTATGTTTCCATCCTCTCTGTAATCTGCTGTACCTTCTCTCTTCATGCCCATGGCTAGGCATTTCTGATAGCGGCAGTATTGGCAGCGGTTTCGCTGGCGCTTGTCGATCACACAGTCCTTGTTGTCTCTGCAGGTGTAGGTCAGGTCCTTCCGTACAGTTCTCTTAAAGAACCCCTTGCAGCCCTCGCAGCTGTAGACGCCGTAGTGTTTACCTGAGGAGACAACATATCCGTCAAACCCGGCAGAACACACAGGTCACAAATTCACGAAATGCTCTTGTGAGTATTTATCCTTTTATTTTCGTACTGCTGTGTATGCATACCAGAGGAGCGATCTCCGCAGATAGCACAGATGTGCTTGGTGAGAGACAGAGGGGTCCCCGAAGACTGCGCTGGCACCTTCATCATGCCATTTATGCCCACCGGAGGCTTGATGTCCTCTGAGCTGCTCACGGAGTTCATCGGCGAGTTCAACTGTAACATATATACGCACAAAAACAACACAAACCTGTTTAGATACACTCTTAAATGGGGGTTTTAAGGGTTCTTTGGACAGCTAAGGCTTCTCGTTTTCCATACGGAGTTCTACTCTGATAGAGAAACCCTTGGGGTTCAGGGACAAGCTAAAGAACCTTTAAGGGCTCTAGATCTAACCTTATTTGTTAACGAGTATAGATACTAAATGGCCAGGAGTTGTTACAAACACGATACTTTAAGCCATTTTTACAATGCACAATATCGATCGCAATATTTAAACTCTGAGAAAAAGGGTTCGTCAAAAGCCCTACTATACTTGAAAGGAAAACCCTTCTGCAGGGTTCATCATCAATGATTCAACTGTATAACGGGAGCCATGATGTCAAACATTGCAGCTAATCTTATGTATTAGGCAAGACATTCATCGATGTAAAAGCCAATGTAGAAACTTCGTCAATCAGATGTACCTAATATTACAGGGGTGCAATATGCTGATGTCCCAGTGGTACTCCAAAAAATACAACGTGGGCCTTATAGATAAATAGCCTACTTTTGAGGGCAACTGTGGCCCTATTGGGCGGGATGATATCCAAGCCCCTCAGGAAGCTGCCGCTCTCATTTCCTGTAAGTTATCTCATAGTCTTATGTCAAGGTGACAATACAGAGGTAGGGTCAGACAGTAATAGAATTAAGGCCAATAAATTTGTATCAAAGAACAAAATTTGGGATTTCTGGCTTGGGTGCACAACACAAACATAAATAGAGGTGAAAGACCGCCAATTCCACTTAAACTTGAAATGAGATACATTTATCTCATACACAGCCTGGTCTGGAGAGAGCCTCAAAGCATTTAAAACCACAGAAGCCTACTGGATCTTATCGTTTATAAATCAGGTAACTAACTTTTGCTAAATGTTAATAAGTCTTCCTGCTGAAATAAACTTGTCCCATATTATAGGGAACTAGCACTACTGCTTGTTGAAGTACTTTATGTAGACATAGACAAAGTCACAATCCCCTATTCAGTCCTCAACATGGCAGCAAAAATGGCACACGGTGTGACGTCACATATAATGGAAGGATACATAATTAGCTGGTGCCACACCTTAATGTTCTCTTCAACCCTCTTTTCCTATCCCATTGTTTTAAAAACCTGGACACCGGTCATATTCCCCATTCCTAGCTAAAGTAAACCTGCGTTCTATTTCACTCCCATCCGACACATAATGAAACAATGCGGCCTGTGAATGTTGGCCTTTGATTGAGTTTGGAAAGACATATGGAGATTCTCATGTGATTAAAGCAGATGCGTTTGGGACGGGCCCATGCTTTCAGGCTCACATGCCTTCTCTGTTCATCTCCCTCACTTCCATCCTCTCTCTTTCTCTCTCGCTCTCTCTTTCTAGGGATTCAGTCATTGCGGGATGTGTCCTGAGCCTCATTAATGCTCATTCAACACTGCCAGTGCAAATATTCTATGCTAGGATAGCTGCAGTAAAATATTGAACAGGACAGTGGAATAAAGACAGGCTTGTGTTTCTTTTTTCTTGCGAAAATACACCCTTGCCAAAAATGTGCCGGGTTGAACTCATCCAGACACAGAGGGAGATTTGTTCATACATGAATATCCTGAAATGAGGCCTACGGCGTTCCGCATGGATTTATAAGAGCGCGTGAGGGAGGTCTAAGCTACAATCAACAGCAATTCATCATTTTCCTCACTGATCATCACCACCCAAACATGTCCAGTGCTCATGGTGCATTAATAATGTCTCTCTCTCTCTCTCTCTCTCTCTCTTTTATTAGTTTTTTTCATTATCCAAACTTTTATTTATTTATTTGATTATTCATGTTTACGTCCAAGCAAAAATGACACTGAAATGCAAGTTAAAGGCTCTGGGTTACTGATCAGAAGGTCAGGAGTTCAAGCCCCAGCACTACCAAGCTACCACCCTTGGGCAAGGTCCTTAACCCTCAATTGCTCAGTTGAATAAATGAGATAAACGTAAGTCACTCTGGATAAGAGCGTCTGCCAAATGCCATAAATGTAAATCCTTGATGTCCAAAATCCAATCCACAACAGAAAATGCTATGCACTATGTTGCTGGAAATGTGTGAGATGCTCTTGCTCCGGGGCTTTGGCTGACTGGTCTGAACCAGCTGACTGATCTGACTTACACAGACAGAAAGAGAGAGAGAGAGAGAGAGAGAGAGAGAGAGAGAGAGAGAGAGAGTCAGGAAATATCCTCGTGATGAGGTGCACCAGTCTGAGCAGGGAAATCTGTGTGCAGATGTCTGTACTTGACTGGATCTGATAATTCACTGAAAGGTACGAATCAAACTTCATAATGTCGCACTCTTGAAAGCACGTTATTCATTAGACATCTTTTCCCCCTGCTAAATATCCATCCATTTTGCATACCGCTTATCCTAAAAATGGTCGCAGGGGAGCTTGGAGCCTATCCCAGAGAACTCGAAGCACACTCTGGACAGGGTGCCAATCAATCGCACACAAATACACACACCGATTCACACACTACGGACAATTTGTAAATGCCAATCAGTCTACAACGCGTGTCTTTGGACTGGGGGAAGGAAACTGGCGTACCCAGAGGAAACCCCCGAAGCACGGGGAGTACGTGCAAACTCCACATACACAGGGCAGAGGACAGGTTCAACCCCCAAACCCTAAGACACTGTGCCCCCCCCTTTTCTAAACATGTTTGCAGCTATACTTTTTTTTGGCTTTTCCCAACAAAAAAATTGCTGCCTGGAGTACCTTTGGTACTCATATGAAAATCTAGTGTCTCATGTGAAACCCTCTCACAACACTTGACAACACTCTTACCGTAACAACTTTCCCAGCTAGTATCGGCTAACAAGCTGTATTAACTTGCCCTGTAGATTAGATTTATTATTATCAGTATTAAAGTTCGAAAATTTCAATATTGGAATACTGCCAGCGAATATATTCTACTCAACGTAAATTTTCCCCACATTTGGTCACCTGGAAAATTCCCACCCACCGGCTCTCCCGTCATATGCCAGCTACAGTACCGACGGGGACGGTAAAGTCTAACACATGCTTCCTCTGAGACATGTGAAGTCAACCAACCAGATCGTTTCGAGCCGCTGCTCATACAGCATCACCTGGCAGCGTAACACTCTCGAAGGAAAGTGCTATCAGCCATCTTCCACATACATGAGCTCACAGACACCCACATTTGGGTAGTGTTTCCTCCCACTACTCTCTTGGCTTCTGGCCACAGATGCCTGTAGCATTTACATTTTCGTTTATGGCATTTGGCCGACGCCCTTATCCAGAACGACTTACATTTGGACGATCTCTGGACGATAGGCTGAACACTTTTTGGTTGCTCCACTTGGTAGCCTACAAGACTCATTTTTGTCACCAGCACTTTGTCCTCCGTGTTTGCTTTTCTCGCTTGCCCCCAACTTGTTCCCTGATTGGTCAGGAGACTTGCTTGCTGTCACTATGAAAAATTCAGAAAGCGCCCTAACAGTGTTTCTGATTATGAATACGTTAAGAGGATGCGTGTCCAACAGCGCTGGAGCTGTGAAGGTGCTAACAGCAAGAGGGGCAAGACAGCTCAGGTCAAGACCCCATTTGGAAAGAAAGGACCACCGTCACTTCTCAGTTAACACTCGACCTACGTGTTGATGTGAGTGGTAGAGACGGCTGCGTAGAGTCAGATGGCCAGAGGACACTCACAGACAAGACATGCCACCAAAACAAGACAGGGCTTCAACAAACAAGAATCCTGGTTCATCGCAACACAGTGGCTCAAAACAATGAAACTACACTGATGTCAAGACATTTAGTGCAGAATAAGAAATTTGGATTTAGTGTGCAGTTTACAAACATAGCAATCAGTAGATTCTTCCAATGCTTTGCAATTTAAGTTCAAAAATTACACAAAATATCATTTTAATTTTTTATATTTATTTGTTGATGTTGTTGTAAACTACACTTCCTGTAGACTTCCTAGACTAGACTTCCTGTGATGGATGTGTTCCACCACTTAGTTTTCATCTCTTTTTCATCTTCATCCGTTTAGGTCTGCTTGGTGTATTTGTGTGTATAATTATTGGCACCTTTCATTAAAACGACTGTATAAAATAAACATTATACGCAATTATTTATCTAATACACTAAACACGAGAGGAAAAGCTACTAAAAGCTAATTTTCTCTACCACAACAATATTCTGTGTAAAACTAATACCTTCATTAAAAAAAAACACATTTGCAGCAAATATACTGACTCGAATGGACAATGTTTAAAAAAACGCAACCAAATAATCATCCTTAATAACTTCTATTATTTTTAGATTGTTCTCAGTATATAGGAACTCAATGACTCAATATTAGTGATAATATTTGCACACATGGAAAAATCTCTCTGTTGTCATTCAACAAAGGAAAAATCAAAAACAAAGAGCTTTCAACACAGATGATGAAGAGACAGATGGTTGTTGAATTGCCTAAATACAGTATGGATATAGAAATACTTGAAAAAACATAATTAAACACCATCAAGTATAATCAAGGACATAAATAATAATATAAAAATTATGTTTATATGATTCATGAAATTGTCACAACTACACACCATTTCCACATCCATCCAAGAGTTGCACACGTTCAAGTGTCATCGAGTTTACAATTAGAATCGTGCGTTTTGTTTTCAGATGAGACCGAAATGAAACTTTTTCACCACAAACACTGTCGGCGTGCTGACAAAAAAGAAAAAGAAAAAAGGGTCTGCATACGAGACCCCAAAGTCCCCATAAACACTGTAAAATACAGAGGTTTATCGCAGATGCTTTGTGGCTGTTTTACAGCTAGTGCTTCAGGGGCTCTTGTGAAGATTGATGACGACAAAGTACCATGATATTTTAGTCCAAAACCTGCTTGCCAAAAGGACTTAGCCATATATCTATCTCTCTACAAGAGAATGACTCCAAACATAGATTCGAATCAGCACAGAACTGTCTGTGGGATGTTCTGTAATGACCGTCTTTGTCTCTCGTGGTCTGAACTGAAGACAAGCTTGAGAATATGAACGAGTTTAAAATGCTTTGCATGGAGGAGTGGACCAAGATCTTTCAACAAGTGTCTCCAAACTTGTTAGACATTCTTCCTTCTGGGAGAGGCTTCACCAAATCTGAAAGCACTAAATATCACTGATAGCATGTGTTTTTTATTTTATGTTACGTTATTTTACACTACCAGTCAAAAGTTTGGACTATTTTAGAATAATAACGAATACATAAAGTCTATAAATCCATCTATAAAGTCTATCCATCCATCCATTCTCCATAACGCTCATCCTACACAGGGTCACTGGGAGCCTGGATCCTATCCCAGGGAACTCGGGGCACAACCCTGGACAGGGTGACGATCTATCACAGAGTACAATCACAGACACATTCACACACTATGGACAATTTGGAAATGCCAATCAACCTACGATGCATATCTCTGGATTGATGTGATGGTGGGGTTGGTGCGGGTTATGATGCGGCACGAGGCGCGAGCTAACACTTATTAAACATTAATAAATGTTTAATTTATTAATAGACACCACAACATGCATTTTAACAGATTATAGTTAGATTGAAAGTTGTGGAACATCTGAGAGACAACAGTTCCTGTTCTCACCTACGTTATAGCTGCGATAAACAGTCATTCTCTCACCAGCCCATCGGCACTGAGAGCACTTACCACCGACGCTTAGTCCATAAATGTTAAATAAACGTCTCCTAGCAAAAAAAAACTAAAAACAAAAAAACACTCCACCACATCAATGATTATAAGAATTACTTTGCTAAACAACAATCTGTTCTTAAATACGTTTATCATTAGTCTTAGATTATGTGGGGCCTCCGCCGTAAAAATCCTTGTGTATGAGCTGTTACTATAGAAACAATAATGTATTAGAACACGTGCATCAACATTAAACAATCAGACGGAACTACCTGTGCTGTTATACGAATATGAAGCACACCTTCTGACCAATCAGATTCGAGCATTCACGAATAAATTTAAACATGGGCATTAACTTCATTATTTACATTCGTCTTACAGACGAATGGTGCTAAAAAATTCTGCAAGTGCCACACCAGGACCTCAATACTACATAATTATATTTACACAAAACACAGTCGCCCTTTAACCCCAATACAGAGTGGCTTTTACGTTTCACTAGAATTCTTCTCTCTCGCAACCGTTCTAGAATAATAAAGAAAACATTAAGTCTATGAAATAACACATATGTAATTACGCAGTGGCCGAGAAAAGTGTTAAACTAATCAAAACGATCAAGAAATGATAAATAAATTTACACATGGGTGTTAACTTCACTTTTTTTTTTCATTCGTCTTATAGACAAATTTCAAATTTAGTGCATAGCTTTAGTGCATTTTCACAAATGGTGCCGGAAATTCGGTTAGTGCCACACCAAGACATCAATTCTACATAATTATATTTACACGACACACACTCCTCCTTTAACACCAATACAGAGTGGCTTTTACATTTCACTAGACTAAACAGGTGCTGCAGCAATCCTACACGAATGCAGTCACACTTGACTGAATAATAGGAACATTGACGCCTACATGCAGTCTATACACACACATGCACAACAGTATGACCCCTATACAAATATCTAAACTGTTCAAGAGCTTTTACACACCCACACACATACACCCACACACACACACACTTTAGAATGCTGCATTAAAGTCATAACCGGCTGTGCATCCATCATTTCTGTGGACACTACAGCTTGAAACCAGACATGGGCTAAATATGATGTATCGCTTCAGAAGCAGCTATTAACCTTGAGTAAAATGGAGGCTAGTCAAGTCTATGCTAGCTGGAAGACCAAGCTCCTGTGTGCTGCTGTAAGGAAGACATTAGCAGACGTCGAGGAAGGGAGATACGTGATAAATCACAACAGAGCTGCTTTATTTTACACAGCCTTTCAGTGAAAGAAAGCACTTTCGGTTATGATGAGGTCCTGTCTTGTGAAATGGGCTCTATTAAACATGCGCACACACGCACAAAGATATCATGCAAGGTTTTACACACCTGTCCTCTAACTGCGCTTCCATGCACAATTCCTCTCTCCGTCCCGTCCAAATTCTAGACTCGGCCTCTGTTCAGCCTATTTTCAGTGCACTTGCAACTTTATCTGCTTGGACTTAGTCTCCGTGGTGGGGCAGAAGGATTAAAGGGGCTCATTTCTGTTACTGCAAATAGATTAATCTCCCCCTTTGCCCCCATACATGAACATGCACCCTTGTTTCTGGGGGTAGGGTGTAGCTAAAATGCCCCCCTCCATACACACACAAACACATGCGCTGTGAAAACTGCAAAAACAATTATCAATCCTTGCTATGTCGTAAATGACATAAGCTACGTTTTCTTTAAATAGGACACTACATTACACTGCTGATCAACTCTAGCCCATGGCAGTATCTCAAATAGTTAGTTGTCAGCTTCTTAGGGGTTAGGGGTCAGGGGTCACTCTGCAAGCTGCTTAGTAATGACAGCAGGAGCACAGAGTATGGCTTCGCTGCAGGAGCACGATGACGGCCAAAGCATGCGTGAGATTACTTAAAGAGTTTTTTTTTTTTTTTTTTAAATAACCAGCATGTTTTACTCGTGATATGACATGTTCTAGGCTGCTGCCTCTCTTTCTCTCCTCCATACAAGATATACAGCGCTTACAGGTAAGAAAGAAAGAGAGAAAAAGAGACCTTGTAGGTTTGCTTAAGCTAAATTTGGCCAGAGTTAAAAATGTTACAGTGCTGTGGATGCTATTGTCATGGTAACGCATTACCTTGAAATAAATGGAGGAGAAACAAATAGAAAAAAGAAGTGAGAGGGGGAGAGAGAGAGAGAGAGAGAGAGAGAGAGAGAGAAGAAAAGAAAGTAAAGAAAGTCAAGACGTGAAAAAATTAAAGACAGAATGCAAAAAAAGAAAAAAATGGGGAAAATAGAAAGAAATGAATGAAAGAAAGAAGGCATTGAAGAAAGTGTGAAATAAAGTGAGAAAGAAAAATAGCAAGAAAGACTGATGTCAAAGAAAAAGTAGGAAGCAGAAAGATAGAAAGTAAAGAAAGAGAGAAGAAAGAACAAAAGAAAGAACGAAAGAAGGAAAGAAAAATATGTTATGAAAAGAAAGGAAAGAAAGTCAGGATGTGGAAAAAGAGAGAGAAAACAAAAGAAAAAGGGGAAAAAGAAAACATTAAATAAAGTTTGAAATAAAATGAGAAATTTCAGAAAGACAGAGAAAAATAGCAAGAAAGGAAGAAAGAAAGAAAGAAAGACTGATGACAAAGAAAAGAAAAAATATAATGCAAGAAGGACAGTATAAAATGCAAAGAGGTAGGAGAAAGGAAAAGAGAGAAAATGGAGAGAGAGAGATAAAAAAGAAAGAGAAAGAAAGAAAGAAAGAAAGAAAGAAAAAAGGAAGGAAGCAAACAGAGGAAAGAAAAATATCATCATGAAAAGAAAGGAAAGAAAGTCAGGATGTGAAAAAAGAAAGAGAGAAAGCTAAATAAGAAAAAGGGGCGAAGAACGAATTAAATATTAAAGAAAGCGTGAAATAAAGTGAGAAAGATCAGAAAGACCGAGAAAAATAGCCAGAGAGAAAGAAGGACTGATGACAAAGAAAAGAAAAAATATAATGTAAGAAGGAAAGAAAAAAGATAGGAAGTGAAAAAAGACTGAGGGAAATATAATGCAAAAGAGGAAGGAAAATAAAAGAAAGAAAGAAAGAAAGAAAGGAAGGAAGGAAAAACATGTTATGAAAAGAAAGGAAAGAAAGTCAGGATGTGAAAAAATAAAGAGAGAAAGCAAAAAAAAAAGAAAAAGGGGAAAGAAAGAAAGAAAACATTAAATAAAGTGTGAAATAAAGTGAGAAATATCAGAAAGACAGAGAATAATAGCAAGAAAGAAAGAAAGAAAGAAAGAAAGAAAGACTGATGACAAAGAAACGAAAAAATATAATGTAAGAAGGGCAGAAAAAAAGATTTTAGGGAAATAGAAAGCAAAGAGGAAGGAAAGAGAAAGAAGAGAGAGATAAAGAACGAAAGAAAGAGAAAAAGGAAGGAAAGAAGGCAGCAAATCGAGGAAAGACTGAGAAAAACAGCCAGAGAGAAAGAAAGACTGATTACAAAGAAAAGAAAAAAATATATAATGTAAGAAGGAAAGAAAAAAGATAGGAAGTGAAAGAAAGACTGAGGGAAATATAACGCAAAAGAGGAAGGAAGAGGACTGGAAAGAAAAGAAAGACATTAAAAATGCCGCAGTGGTCCGGGCTTTAAAGGAATTGATAGAAGTAAAGTTGGAGTACTCGAGTCTGTGAACCAGTCATTGACATTCACAGAGCACTGCGTCTCTCTCACAGCTGAAAACTCGGTGAAATTCTCCACTAGTTCGCAGCTCTTTCGTTAGTTCAGTGCCAGAGTTCACTTGAGGTGCTAAATCTCCTGATCTCTATTAAAGAGCCGACTCGGTGCAGTGTCCCTGCAGGACCCGGGAGCGAGTTACTCTATATCACTGTTTCATATTCTCACCTGGCATTAGAAACGTAGAGAGCCGAGACACAACGCGATGCATTTCATGTGAATGAGGACAGGCAGATGAAACGTCTGGATGCTGCGTCCACGCAACAAGCCTGAGAAAGCACCTTAGAGAGAGCTGAAGATTCGGAGCAGGGGCTTTAACGGAGCTTATCCCGTCTTACTGAGCCGGAGAACAGGCTTCCTTCAGAAGGACACTTCAAAGGCTACTTCATATCCTGCAGCCAAAAGCCCTAAACACACCCGCCTCATCTAGCTGATAACGCTGGAGCTCCTCTCATACACCCATCTCAAGTGGAACTGAGATCAGTAACGATGATGGCGACGGTGGTGACTAATTATGTAACACTGCGTCTTATCGATGGCTCAGAGAGACAGAAATGAATTAGCAGGCAGAATGTTATTCAACAACAGGAAGCCAGGATGTCATCAAACCCCAACGCTTCTCCGGGCTGCATGAGGCCAGAGAGCAAAGACCACCACATGGAAACCACACCAGCACACACACCTTGGAGGTCAGTGTGTAACCCCCTGGGCCTGATAACCCCACTTGAGCTCTGACCTTTGACTGTTCACACGCATAACTCAGCCTGAGAGTGACCCCATCGATGAGAGTGTGAAGGGGATTCTGGGAACTGTCACCCACAGAGAGGTGGTCCTGGAGCTCGGCATGATGCTTCATTCTCAATTATTCCAATGCACAAGACGTTTCAGACAGTTACAGTCCACTTCCTACACAAATATATATACAAAATATACATCGCGTGACATCATCTTAAAAAAGATCAACTCGAATACAGAAAGCATGTATCAAGAACGGGTAAAATCCCCGAATGGGTCCCTAATGCACCAGTTGGTACCTTGAGAACGAATGAAAATTCCTATAATTAAGGTCAAACAAAATAACAATCATCTTTAAGTTCTTTAAGCAGGGAATAACACACTTTGGGATGTGCTGTTATATGAACGCAATCAACAACAGGGTAATGCGATTTGGCCTGACTCTAAGCAGAGCTATCATCACCACCCCAAAAGTAAGTGTTTTCCAAGGTGAGTGTTTTATTCCTTTTATACCACAGAAATTTCCCGAAACTAACAATGTTTCATTTATTAAAAAGAATAAAATAAAAATTCATTTAATGTTGTCGAACATCCTATCACTTACAGTAGGTTATAACAGCGCAGCTATAAACTGTCATTCCCTCACCAGCCTCTCTTATTTCACCACCATACAAGTCCCTGGGAATTTTGACAAAATAGAGTATAAAAGACACAACACAGTCGTCCTATATTTGTTACAACCAACACCTTATATTTACGTTTGTTTAGATTTTGGTTGCTAACGGTAAACTCTAGAGGCCAACCGATTGATCGGGTTTGCCAATTAATTAACACAGATAACTGATTGCTGGAACTGTCGGTTATCGGAAACTATTCGCACTGATAGCTTTTCCCGGATGCGTCCCTTGCGGCAGCGGCTGAAAGGGTCCCGTGTCATTCTGCAGTACGAGAGCGGCCTCTGGAGGTGACATCCAAACTATCTCTGACAAATTTTGTTGTGTTATTTGAAGTGTTTTTTTTAAAAATTCATTTTGGATGTCTCTGATGTTACTTTTTGGCTCAGTTTGGTTGTATATCTTTTATTTACTTTAACATTTATTAATCGTTAAGGTATTAATATTTATATATTTATTTCATTTAAAAAGTACAGTATATTTTCACCGTACAGCCAGCACTGTTTATTTTTGTAATCGGTTGATTATCGGTTATCGGCAAGTAGCACCCCAACTTATTTATCGGTACTGGTAAAATCCGGTATCAGTCGCCCTCTGCTAAACTCATACAAGATTGTTCTCCAATTTCAGGTTCATTCTTTCAATGTAATGTAGCAAGAAAATCCTTCTCAGGCATGCAAGCTCATTCTTTAGATTCTTGGTGTTGCAAAACTTCTACGGTTGGATAATAAAGGCATCTGATTCAGTTTAACGGTGAGAAGATCCTACCCGAAGATAACGTTCTGTACCGGTGTGCTGTAATTCCAAGTGAACTGCCATGAGCGCTTGTTCTGTTTCTGTGCTTCAACTCGTGACTTCTAGACCACAGGTGAAGCTAAGCTTGTGACATTGTGAGTCTGAGCGTGTCTCTTGGTGCACTCCGTGAGAGGAAAGATAAATCCACAGGCTGATCTTTAATCAACTGTTCTGCTGGGTTATGGAAGACTTTCTCTCAAACGAAATAATGTCAAGGCTTAAAGTGGTAGTTATGTCATATATCGTAAGGAAACAACTCTTCGTATATTATACATCTTGTCAAAAGGTTTTCATGCTTAAATCAACTCAGCTTGTCATTAATTAACTAGCTCTTTTCATTTAAAAAAAAAAAAAAAAAGCTCACTCGGGTGAATGCGTGTCTCAGCAGGAGGATCACATGTCTGTTTTTACACGTCTTCCATCAAAACAGGGTTTAATTCCTGGCGCAAAGACAAAGCTGGCTGATGGTTCTGCTGCATTCACGCCGAGAGTCATGTTCTCATCTGGAGCTTCACTCCCATTAAGGGAAACAAAATACCTGCCTCGAAAAATCCCTGTTTATACACGTCCAATGTTTGCCAAATAGGATTTTTAATTCTCAAATCTGATTGGTCAGAAGCAAATCACAGGTTTATATAAATACATTATAGTTTCTATAGTAACAGCTCACTCAAAGGACTTGTATGGTGGCACGAAGTCTAACAATAGACAGTTCAAGTGTAAGTGCTAGTTAACAAAGAAATACATATAATCATTGATATGGTAAGGAGAATGTTTATTTAAAGAAGGTGTCTCGGGATCGCCGCAGGGAAGGAGGGCTTTGCAGTTGCTCAGCCATGTGTCGAGCTGCTTTTTTCCCCCCGTCTTATTAACTTCAAGAAAGAGGAAAGAAAAGTGGCTGGTGAGAGAATGACTGTTTATAGCTCTTTCGTGGACTTTCCACAACACTGAATGTAACTATAAATGGACAAAAGTGTGACGCATCGTTCTTTATTAGATAAAATATTGCATATTGTAAAATGTTGTTATCAGATTGAGTTATATGACAAATAAAGCACTTCAACATGTGCTGTTGTTGGAAAATGATCAACTTCAGAGTGAGAACCGTGACGTCGCGTCGGGCTGCATCACACCACCCATTGATTACTGGTTACTTTCCTATGCATCTTAAAGGGTGGAATTAAGGAATTCCTTTTTTATGGTTTATTTTGTGTAATCAATATGAACTCTAAAAATTTGTCTGAGGACAGAACTAGGATTTACCAAGGAGAATACAATCCTGTATCATAGCAACTGACAAAGTGACAGCAGTCTTTAATGGTCTTTACATTCTATAACGAATGTATTCATCATATATGCATTGAGAAAACCTATCATCAGGTAGAAGTATGGGGATATTTCTTTAGTCAAGGACAAAAAAACTGACATTGAACCAACTATTAGTGTGCGTGCTGGAATAAAGTGAAAGAGTATCGTGCCGATCCCTGTGTAAACAGGACGAGGAAATAAACTGTGTTCATTTCAAGGGTATGCTTCAAATCATGCGTATGAGAGATACTGCACAGGTTCCTACAGCTATACGAAGGCAATTAGACATAGATGCTATACGTCAAATCACAAAAGTATCCTGTAATTACAAACAAAAGGGGGAGCTCATTGTTAAAGCCCCATTTAACATTCTGGCCGTTCCTTTGTAGACATATAGCCAAGGAGCCTTCTATCAGTCCCTTCTAAAATGTCCCCCACCAACATCGCTCCTAATTATAAACCTTACAAATGACCTATGCTACAAAAAAAAGGCTGATATCCAATCAGCAGCTTTGGCCGAGGAATAGCTAGGGACGACACAGAAGCCTGACCCGGTCTGTGGATCCCACTGGAGCGGAGGAACGCTGAGGGGAAATGAAAGAAGCAAGTCGGCCTTTAGATTTGCCTTGGTGCTAACAGACATGGATGCCAAATGGCCGGACTGATTGAGAGATAAAAGCACATACAACTCCTCACTCTGTCCTGCAGTGCATTTCCCAAGATCTGAACTCCGACAGCTTTACGATCCGTCCCTCTTGGCAGACGGTGCGCATATTTTGTAGTATACATTAGACAGAATTGCGCTGAAGAGGTTCTCTGTGCCACATGCGGTGTTTGCGTTTCGGAAAGAAACCTATAATATGAAACGTTGTTTTCTCTCCCCTTGAGGAAAATCTGTATTTTATAGAAGGTAAGTTATTGTTTTTGCAACTGCACACTGAGAATGGGATTCGCTCTCAAGCAAGCGCTCTCAGGATTGCGAAGACGTATTGCTGTCTGCTCTAGACCTGCGCAGCAGGCCGCGTGGAGCTATTTCTTCCGACAAAGAAATGGGAACCGGCCAAATCTCTGAAGCAAAAACACTTGAGATGAGTTTTCGCTCTCTCTCTTTTTTCCCCCTGTTCCCACAAACCCCAGGATCACTTCTGAACGTGAAACAACAGACACGTTTTCTTCATTACAACCCCATTTTAGCCGAGGCTAAAGTCAGCTCCATGTGTCCTAGTACTTCCAGTCTTTCTGGTAAGGGAACTTGTGCAATAGTGGTAAGGAATTCTCAAATCTGATTGGTCACACGGTGCTAATTATTCTTCTTTAACAGCAGCAACTTCAGGAAATGCTGTTACTGGAAAATGATAAATTTCAGGCTTCTTGCCAGGCCACATCATAACACCCCATCACCTATAACAGCATACCTCATCATGTTTTAGTCCTTACATACTAGATTCATTTTGGAGCATCCATTTCAGAAGAAATGAACAAGCTAAACAAATAATAATCTTCTGGAGTGAATTTTTGACCATTTGTGCTTTCCATGTGGGAAAATAATTCCGAGCATTTAGAACATTCAGAGTCATTACGTCACACCCACCCAGCAGGACCTCTAGTATATTAGTAGTTTATTATTCACTTCTTGACTGACATGGCTAAGTCGAGGTTGTCAAGAGTTCTGTTAGTCTTTGTAAGTGAGCATACGGGGTCACGGCCCAGCACCAGAGCCATGCAGTCAAATTTTAAACCTTGGCTAATGAATCATGAGGGTGTCAAATAAGGAGGGAGTCATAGATGGTAATCAATCCCCATAGCATTCAAACAAAATATGACTGTGAGGCAGTGGCAGGTTGTGCATTTCATTCTTAATGTGCAACTCGTTTCAAATAAAAGGAGAACATTGGCTTTATGCAACCTCCATTGGCCTTTGAAGAACGGTGCATGTATTCGGCATGAGCACTAAGAAAACCAGTCAGAAAGTGGACCAAAAACATCACACTTTTGGCTAGATGGAGGATTCCTATCATTACGTCAGGCTATTTAAAACCTGTAATGCAACAATGCTGACAACTGCCCTTGTCAGATTTTATTAGATGAAATGTATCTGGCACGAACAGATTTTATGATGTGCCATCTAGCACTATCAAGGGTTCTGTTCATTTATTGTTGTGGAGGAGCCATTTAAAAATTTGTGTAACCCCTTATAAAAAAATAAAGCGTTTTCCTTTCAGAAAAGGGTCGAAATCCAGAAACTTTCAAAGAATGCTTGAGGAACCCATTTTTCTAAGAGTATGGCTTTAAGCTACCGCCATGACACCCTTCAACTCTACCAGCACTCCTGGTAGTCCCTTTCTCTAGCCTTTCATTTCGTGTTCTTCCCTTCATGTCGGTTTCTTTCTTCAACTTCACCATCCGACAGAAACAAACCACAAACATTGCATTAATTACATACAGATTTGGAATAGTTGCCAAGTTTCCTGCATGGTTGTTGACAATGAAAGGCTCTACTGTGACCACAGTGTGTGTTTGAGAGCATGTGTGTGCGTGTGTGGGAATTAGACCCTTGTGTCGAGCGCAAAGCTTGACTCCTACATCAGCTCTAAAAGTCAACGGCATCCATCAGCTGTGCTGGGGCCCAGCTTTAGGTATCAGACAGAATGGGTGGAAAATCGTCTTTTTGCGTCTCAGTGCAGAGATTAAAATCTGCGCCGTTACCTCACTCTCGCACATGAATACATGAGGATCAGGCTGTTAATTTTTGTTCACTCATGAGAACATGGTTCATAAAAGACAGAGAGAGAGAGGGAGGGAAGGAGGGATGGAGGGAGGAAGGGGAAAAATCCCTTCAGGCTGTATGCACAGCCTGATCCTAGCAAAGCCGTAACAGTGTTTCTCAGGCATCCTCTACACACAGCTCTATTGTGTGCCCATTTAGGCCAAGTCACAATGCTGCTATCCAGTGAGTGTGAAGATCAGAGGTTTTATGAGTGCCTCATAGGAAAAGAGCCGTAGTTTGACATTTCCAATATAACGCACAAACGGCCCACAATGACATCACCGTAGCACACTAAAAGTGTTGGGTTCCATCTCCTGTAAAACATTTACACCTTTTCCGTGTTAGCGCTGCCACTTTAGACCATTCAGATAGCGGATGCTTTATGAGGGATGACGCAGTACTGCTTATGTTAATTGGCTCAAGCAGTCTGTAGTAGAGGCGCCCAAGAAAACTCAAACTCTTTCATCCAGGACGTATGCTGAAAGTGTGAGGTAGCGCCACCGTAGCCGATCCACTTACAGGTGTAACGTAGAGAAGTGCATACAATCGATATGCTCTTTATCGCACAGCATCCAGGAACTATCATGAAAAGTAGCGTCTAGGTACAGGCAGACTGTTTCTATCCAAATATACAAGCATGGATCAAAACAATGAGAAGCATGAACTAGAACACAAGAAACTAGGCCTTGGCAACGTAACTTTTGAGGTATAAATCGCCAAACTAATCAAAAGACTAACACAGAACAGATGGATACAATTGGGTAACAAACCAATGACAGGACAGGGGCGGAGACAGGAATAGAACAGAAACAAAGCACATGGCAAAGTAAACAAGAGCACATGACAAGACAGGACATGTAAGCAGAGAGGGAGAATTCGTGGGAGAAAACCAGAGAACCAAACACAGACGGTAACTCAAGCTTGGGATCAATGGCATCCAACATTAGTGTAACTGTACACTAACAATCTGTATCTTTCAGCTATAGTGTCCCTCATGGGTACATCCTTGGACCTTTAATATACTGCATATCTTCCATCTGGGTTGTGTAATGTATATTATAAAGTGATTTCAAAATACATTTAAAATTCATTAAATGTACATAATTGGACCATAAGGACCAGTATGTTACCCTTGAGGGTACACTTGCCACAGTGTGGCATTAAGATGTTGGGAAAGACTTCGTAAAACTGAACGCTAGGACTCGATGTTGGCAGTGTAATAACTGTAATTACTAATGACTTAAATAATGGTTTTAGAGAACCTTAAAACCGTGAAGCACTGCGATACATTCTGTATATCTAACCAAAATGCAAAGAAACACCACACAGAACGTTCAAGAATAATATGACTACATTCCAACAAACTGGCATAAAAAAACTGTCTTTTTTAAAAAAATAACCCCACAATGTTAACCCTATCTCTGTGTGGCCTTGTGATGAATCGAGTGCTCTTGTAATGTAAATTGATGTATACAGTGAATTAATAGCAGTGAAAAACTTTCAGACGAACAAAAGGCCCGTTGTTCAGAGTTCTACAGGTGCAGCACTTCACCTGCAGACCGGCGCTTCACTTCCCAGTCAATGAAAACATGAGTACAAAGTGCCCGCATTGACAAAGGAAGGCACAAGTGATTCTCAGGTGTAATGGATGAAGATAAGGCTAGCAGTGTGCAATAGCCATTGACGGGGCTGACAGAAAGCCCTCTTAGCTCTTAACACACTCCATTACTAGCAAATAGATTCTGTAAAACTGAAGGTGCCAGTTTTGAATGAACTAAACAGTGGCTGTATAGAGCAATCCCACGACAAGTACGGTGCTAACTGGGTCATTTGTTTATTTAATCGTGGCATACTGGATATGACACATGCCAGGACTTAACAAAATAAATGACTTGGGACCTGACAAAATCCTTCTTGTTCTAATATGTTATCGTATCTACAGTAACAACGCAAGCATTGCTCTAAGGATTTTAAACAGATTCAAAATTATGCTGAAATTTATCAACAAATCACGTAGAGTTGTTGATATGGTGAACTTTTCTATAAGGAGATTCTGTATGTTTATTTAACCTTTATGGAAGGAATCCAGTGTCAGTGCTTCGTAACCATCAATAAGAGACAGTTTTTAGGAGAGAGGGCTTTCCTTATGCTGTAATGTAAATTACAATAGGAACCGACTTATTTTGCAGAAGTTCCACTGCATTAAATGTAACTGTAAATGGATAAAATGTATTACATGTATTTACAGTTTTATCTAAAGGACCCTACTAGCAGCAGGGGTGGATAAATGACTAGCCTGGATACCTGGGACATGTAGATTGTATGACAGGGCAATGAGTTTTTTTTTACGTGTCATTGCCTGGTGGACAAATGACTCATCAGGCACTAGCTTTTTCTGCTGTCCGTCACCCAGAGAAAAACAAACCCTGACTCACTTGGCTTTAGCTAATAAATACACAGACTAACATATATATATATATTTTTTACCAAATACACCTCAATTTGTGTTGATATTAGTCCAATGAACTAGTTTGGATCTCACATTTGTACTATTTGTACAACATAAAACATTTTGTATCAGACCGCTCAATTTGTAGGTGGGCAAAAATATTGGAACATGTGACCGACAGGTGTTTCTTGTTACCCAGGTGTGTCCTATTAGATTGTTTGTTTAAACAATAAATAGCTATGAATTTCTACTCTTGGTTTCAGCCTTCAGTTTCACCTGTGAAGTCTGCATTTGTTGTTAAATAGGATAAACCAACATGAAGCTCAGAGAGCAGTCTATGGGAGAAAAGTGAGCCGTTTTGAAGCTGAGAAAAGAGGGAAAATCAATCAGAGGCATCGCACAAACACTGGGCATAGCCAATACAACAAATTGGAACGTCCGAAAAAAGAAAGAAACCACTGGCGTACTGAGCAACAGTCATCGAATGGGTCGGCCAAGGAAAACAACAACAGCTGATGATAGAAACATTGTGAGAGCTGTGAAGAACATCCCCAAAATAATAGTAAGTGTACATATAAATGTAAATACCAGGAAAAAAAAAAAAAAGCTGAAATCATATCCATCTCAAACCCAAATATCTTTGGTGTATAGCAAAAGCACATGAATGTCCTTGTCGTTCCAATAGTTTTGTAGGGGACTGCATTAGCCCAGTTAATGTTGCTAGCTATTTAGCGACCACAGTGCTATAAAAAATGTCCTCGCTTTCATGATTTCCATCTACATTGCAAGATTACAGAGTTTTTCGATGGCGCAGGTAGGGAAAAGGCGAAATATACTGCATGTATGTGAAGTGTAATATTAAAGGTAACAAATGTGACTACTAGTAGCAATGAACAAAATGTGCTTTCCAAAAAAAAAAAGAAAAAATTTAGGAGATGAAAAACGCATTCAAGACGTTTGTAATGCCTCGAGCAAGCACTGGGTTTTGGGTGGAACATGTTTGTTGATTTAAACAAAACCACACTTGTTTACAGTAAAATAGATCCAGTGTGGTTATAAAATTTACTTTCCAGAGAAACAAAACATGCTGGTCAAGAACATTAGAGCATTTGGGAACGATTTATTTTAAGGAAAACGTACAGGGGGTTAATTTAGAGCGTGTTATTGCTCAAATTAAACACTTAAAAAAAAAAGGTTTATTCACTATGCAATATTCTTTATTCACAAATACCTGTATTGCTACATATGTGGAGATCAGTTGAAAATGACTAATATCTTCACTTTGAAAACATTTCGCAAACTATTGAGCATGAAATAATAACCCAAATTAAACTAATTACTGACTAAAAATCGCTAAGATGTTCTCTATAAGTCCATTACTGTGTTACCAAGCATTCACTTTTCCCATGGGCTAGCTAATGGATTTGCTCAGACGAGCATAATGTAGTAGTTAATGGTCTATCAATAAATACCTATGTAGTATTAATCATTTACATAACTTAAATATCTCTGTGCTGTAATGTACAGAATGTGTGTGTACTGTATGTGTACAGAAGAATACTATTAACCCTGTACTGCACACATTACAGTACTCTTATGGAAAAATAAAGGTGGGGATATTTTGTGCTATGTTGCCATATCTACAATGTACAACATTGGAAATAGGCCTACTGAGCATTTCTGTGAAGATAGAGTCCTTAATCCACAGGATGTAGTAGATTTCCATGTGAAATGGAAAGAAAGCATTTACACAGCTATGATACAGTACACAAAGCATCTAATAAAGGGCTGAAAATGAGACTTCTGTATTTGTTGGATTTTTTTGCCCATTTATCCAGAATGTTCTTGAATTTTATGAACACTGAACCACTTTGGAATTGGTTCAGCAAGGAAACTGGCATGCAAAAATCTTTTTGCATCAATTCTTGAATGACAAAGAAATGCAGAGATCTATTCATGGAGCAAAAAAAAAAAATGAAAGGAAGATAAACAGAACAGAGTGAGGTAACAGCGAGAGAGAGAGAGAGAGAGAGAGAGAGAGAGAGAGAGAGAAAAAACTGAAGACAAAAATGAACTGCTAAAGAAAATCTAAAGTGGACAGGAGAAAATGAAAACACTTTTAGACAAGAAAGCAAAAGCAAACACGGCAATGAGCCCTGGGCCTACCTGTGGGCTTACACTGGGACCGTAGGCCATGCCGGGAGATGCCATGGAGTGCGGGCCCATGGGTGAGCTGATGACGGAAAAGGGAGAGCCGAGGCCGTTCATCGGCGAGCTGAGTGTGCTGATGGGTGAGTGAAGGGATCCTGAGGCTCCGATGGAGGTCGGACTCAGCAGGGGAGGATGCATGGGCCGGTGGGACGTGGGAGAGCTCAGAGGAGACGAGGTCACATGACCCGAGTCTGTGAGAGACAAAGAGAAAGAGATTGAGGATTGAAGAATAAAGTTATTGCTCTGGCTTTAGGGCACTTATGCTCACATAACCCAAGAGACTCATATTAGCAACGGGGACATTCCTGACTGAGTCATCCACACGTTTGAGCGACTGATCAGAATGACTGGAGCGATATTTCATTTTGTTTTCATTCCTAACGAAAAATGTGATTTCGAGGCGAGAAAGACAATATAAATAAACACTCTGCGACTCCTAACATCTGCTAGAAGGGTTGCTGTTTCTCCTGGCGTACACCAAAACTGCTGGTTCTAAAATACAAATAAGCTGTGGTTTATTTATATTTATACCATATTGCTGGTGAATTCTCGAATCAGATTGGTCAGACCGTGTTGATTTATTTCTATAACAGCCGCCCTGGCAGCAGTTCCAGCCGCAAGACAAATCACAGGTTTATATTAATGCTTGTTCTAACACATTATCCGTACGTTTTGCGTTTTCTATGAAGAGAGGTTTATGTAGCACGACAAGCATTCTGCAACATTAATACAATAAAAAATTGCAATTGTTGGGAAAATGCTGTGGTATACGAGCAGTACAACAAATCAGAATGTGGTATTATATGAAAATAACTAAATTCAAGATTGGCTATTTGTACTCTTAGTTATTATATGCTAATTCGACTAGTAGCCTGATGTTAACAGTCATCATATTTAACCAAGTTAAAGTGCAATAAACACAAACTCCAGGCTGCACTGGATGGATAACACTGATTTGCTCGACTCATTGGAAGCAATGACATAAGAAATAAATTCTGTCCGTTCCTTCCATGGCACGATAAACCGTCAGCATTTCATTACATATCCTCCAAGCATGCTACCCTGTCCCCAAACTCTCATTATAAACAGTAGCACAGTATCCCTGTAACGCAAAACCTTCACGCGACCTTTTCACCTAACGAGCGAAGTTCACAAAGAGACAGCAAGACACGTGAGGATTCAGAGAGGACAGAAATGTGAGGAGGGCAACGTCATTACCTCTGGTGATTAGACTCAAAACCTCTTGCTCTTCAGCCCACATGTTTTCGTCCACCGTCTTTTTTCTCTCTAGATTTGTTTGCCTTGGACCTGAGTGCTGAGAGTGAGGCCATAGATTTGCTTCTCCAGCGAGAACCTGAGCCTCTCTCGCCTTTCGTTCTGCCTTCATTCATGCTCGACAAAGCCACATGTTCAGGGGAATTCAACAGGCTAATGAAACACCTACACAAATCTGCACAACAGCCACCTGGAGGACACATGCCTCAGCCTGACTCGAGTCCACCCCAAAAGTAATTTGTATACCAGTAATACAGTAGACAAATAAGCATGTTGACCTAATGCTGTTACGCAACACAAGACAGGCTTCCTCGAAGGACCGTTTCATAAGCAGCTGGACATGAACCGAGAGCATGTACTGCTTGACGAGCTGACAGCTGAGAATAATGGCGTGTTCAGTCAGGAGTGTCATCCAGAAGCATGCTGTCCCACAACGACTGACATCATCTCCCAGTGCCGCTGATCGATTCCAGGCCAAAAGCACGAGCTAAGAAATGGAAAGAGGAGAGAGGATGCTGTGCAACACATCCTACCCCTTCCATCACATCACGTTCTCCAAACACCTCCAAGTCATCGCTATCGGCACTCAATAATTAAACGCCACAGCCAAACCACAGTCAAGAATGTCTTGACGAATTAAAGCCGGCGTCAACAATTTTTTAATAGTTACCGTCAACGATTTTGGCAGAGATTACCGTTCTGAAGTCCAAAATTCAAACAAAAAACAGCTTGTCCCTTCGGCTTTCCTGCCATGCCCCCAAAACATCCACCGACATGTGTGCGCGACATGATTTACAGGCAAGAGGAAAATGCCAGTGGCTGAAAAGGAAAGTCTGAGAAAAGGAGAATGCAGCCAAAAAAGGTGCTACTGTTAAATGTGGTCTTCAAGTCCGCATGAAAAGGCTCGAGAGCGGCGATTTGATTCCGTACGCTGACGTACTTCCTTCAGAAAAAGGAAGTCAGAGGAGTGACAGCCAATAGCGTTTGAGAAATGAGAATATCTTCAAAACAGTTTGTACTTTTTCCAAGATATACTGTACTATCATATTGGTATCCATAACACGAAGTAACAGATCCAAAAAGCTCTGAAACACCCATTTTCATTTTGGAGGCACTTTAAGTCAAAACATTTTGAAGTTTTCTTCACGTTCCAGCTTTAATAAAAGACCGGCTTAGGAGAAAAACTGATCTCTGTGGACACGTGAAAACAATCAGTCCCTCCAGGAGTATATTCGGAGGAACGCGCAATTTTTCAATATGACCGCAGATTTTTCGCAGATTTGGGCCAAGAAGCGTCATGTGACGTCATCACAACACGCGTTTCACGTGCGTTGAACATGAGTACAGCTAAATGGTCTCATTTACCAACAAACATCACTGCAAAACAACTGCGTACAATCGCAATTTCGCCAATTCAAGTAGTTTTCTACGACAACAATCACCCAAACCCGTCGAAATCCTGTATGGACTGAACAACAGACAAAATGATGTCAAAAACCAACATCTTACCAATCACGGAAATGGCAAGGTCTCTTCTTACCAGTCACTCATATTGCCTTTCCGTGTAGAGAGTTGAGATTTTCAAAACAGCTAATTGCAGCTAATAAAATTATTTACTGCACCTTTAATCTTTTTAACAAAAAAAAACACAACACTGTATTTTTCCTTTCCTTCATGACAGGGAGCTCAACTTCCTTTCAATCCAGGCGTGTTTTTTTTTTTCTTCATCAGAAAAGACAGCCCACCCTACAACCAAGAGATGCCAGTCTGCATCAGCATAAGTAATTCATCTGATGTCTAACGTAATGTGGCTGATGAAGAATGAGTGAGCAGTGCGGAATGTGTAGCTCTGGAGGGGACACAGTAGATGGTCTTCTCCTTGCCAACAGGGAGACATTCTGTTGTTCAGGGACTTGTCTGGCTCAGTAATCTCTCCAGCCTGCTGGAGGGCATACTTATGTGCTCTAATAGGGAATAATTAGGGCATGCAGATGTGTGTATTTGTGTGCTAATTCAATGCCATTTTTAATGTGTATTTGTGTCAGATCCAGCCAAGACTGGTGGTCTTGCTGGGCCTAATGGTACCTTCATTCACCATTCACAGCTCGTCTGCTTTGTCCTGTACATCTCCGCCAGGACTGGTTCACCAGATCAGGATTAAAGATGGATAAACGTAGATCTTTGGCAAATTTGACCAATTTTATATATTTATTTATTTTTATAGATTTGTATATCCATCTATGCTCTCATGGTCTCTCAGGTCACAAAGAAGTCCCTTAAAGGTGCAGACCGTGATCCAAGACTCAGCTGTCACTGTGACATTGAATGGGTGCAATCAGAGACCTGGACCCTTAAAAGTATAGTCAATGATTAGAGATTCAGGT
Organism: Ictalurus furcatus; assembly: GCF_023375685.1. Lineage (NCBI taxonomy): Eukaryota > Metazoa > Chordata > Actinopteri > Siluriformes > Ictaluridae > Ictalurus > Ictalurus furcatus. Next base: position 5,534,380 of record NC_071272.1, read on the forward strand.
GTCAACAGAATTACTGACTACACCTTTAATGGGTCAGATTGGTCTGTCCTTTACATTTGTAGTCAGTGATTAGAGACTCTACTGGTACTATGTCTAAAATCAATGACTATATCTTTAAGGGGGTTGGGGAGGGGGGGGATCAGAGAGATCTTTCAATCCATTATAAACAGACCAAAGCTCTTTACAGCTGTACTCATTGATTAGCAATTCAGCTATTACAAATCACTCACTGTCCCTTTAACGAGTGCAGATTAAAGATATCCTTCAATCCAGAATAAACAGACCTGCAGCCTTTAAAGGTGTCATCAGTGATTTCGGTGAAATCCGAATCGAGGGTTCACTGAGACCAGAGATTCTCCTCTGAGCAGATATTTTGTCTGTAGGAGTTCACCAGATATAATGATATTTCCTCGCTGGCGGTTTTCCCACGACCTGTTTGGCCAGGAACTGAAACGTGTTTTACAAGCTGTCTAAAAAAGCCCCTGGAAGCTTCGTCAGGAGCTTCTTACCTGCCCTGGATGTGCTCCCTAGATGAGATAAGAGACGATTAAAAAAAAAAGAAAGCACAACCCTGGCAACTGTAGAGAAGAGTGGCAATCCTCCAGCTTGCGTCCTTGCCAATGATGTGAGCGTGGATGGACTCAGAAGAGCGAGGAGGGAGTGGAAATAAAAACAGACCTTCTGCGCGACAGAATAACTGCTGATCATCGGTGTGCAAACACACACCTGACGGCGACCGCGGAAAATTAAGCAGGATTACAGTGTGTGCCAGGAGGCTACTGTAAACAATCCGGAAAGACGGGAAAAAAAGTGTTTTCTCTTTCTCTGAAAACGTCTTCATTGAGGAAATGTGTAGATTTCACACTAGGCTCTGTGTGGGAACGGTTTAGGGGTGTGGGAAAGGTTCCACAGACCACACTGGCTGACACTGTGCACACACACACACACCAGATACACAATAATACATAAAAAAAAATGTAACAGGGATTGAAAAAGGGGATGGGGGGGGGGGTGTGTTCCTCCCTGCGTATCTTTCTGTCACCCACACACAAACACAGCCAATAAGCTGACTGCCAGACTAATGAGCACACACACACACACACACACACACACACATACACACAAAGACTCATTTCATCCCAGACTGCTCACAGGTTGAAGATCTAGCGATGACATGTTGCCGTTCGTTTTTATCTCCCTCGCCCGGTTACATCACTCCCTGAGAACAAAGCAGTCTCGCGTTCCTGCAAACCAACCATCAAGGTAAAAATACATTCATAAATGATGCTAACAGCTTTCTGCACGCTCGAGATGTTCTCTCGGCCACAGGAGACGGAATCTGCAGAGGCTGAAAACCCTCCAGATCATTAGTATATCTTTCAGCGAGTCATTACTGAACAGCTAACAAAGAGACGGCGAGGAGGTGCAGCCTCTCTATTCACACTGTGAACATCTCACATGAGGACAAAAACCACAAAAAGCCCTTAAGAGCGGAAAAAAAAAAGAGAGATAAAAGTAACACGCGAGCGAATGCCTGTGTGAGGTGGAGAGTACGAACGAGAGTGTGTTACGCCTGTCAAGACTCATTTCCTTTGGATTAAACGGAAAATCTCCGCTGGATGTTGTACGTTTCTAGGCTCTACTTTTAGTCCCCATAATTCACGTCTATAGAAAGAAAAAGTGTAGCTTTTTTTTTTAAATGCAGTGGAGCGCACGTTAACCATGATTTTATCTCATACTGCTGCAAAAAATATTTACAAAACACGCCAATACACCGTGTGAAAACAAAGATGTCACTATGTGGAAGTCTGTAATTCCTACACACTTTCCTAGCACTAGCACTGTTCAGGACTTATTTTCCAGTCCGTACGGAATTCCGCGCCGTTTTATTTCTTTTGTGATTGTCGAGGCCAAAAACTCTTATGCTGCGTTTTTTTCCTCTCAAAATTTGCGACGCAGCTTGCAGAGCTTTTTGTGTTTTTTTGCAAAAAAAAAAACTACTTGCGAAATTCAGTTGTACAAAACGAGACCTTTTAGCTGTACTCATGTTCGACGCACGCGACTCGAAGAGGGCTTTGGTTGAACGCGTGTCGTGATGACGTCACATGATCTGCGGAAAATCTGCGGTAATTTTTTTTTTTTTAAAAATCGCTAATTCCTGGACGGAGGTTGGTGGAAACTGGAGAACCCGGAGGAAACCCACGTGGAAACTCCACACAGACAGAACCCGAGCACAGGATCGAACCGAATCGAACACTGGAGCCACCATGTCTATCCAGCCATCCATTTTTCATACTATTTATCCTACACAGGGTCACGGCGGAGCCTGGAGACTATCCGAGGTACTAGGCGGGGGACATCCTGGACGGGGTGGCAACCCATCGCAGGGCACAATCGCACACTAGGGACAATTCGGAAATGCCAATCAGCCTACAATGCACGTCTTCGGACTGGGGAGGAAACCGGAGTACCCAGAGACACATGGAGCACAAGCAAACTCCGCGCACACAGGGTGGAGGTGGCATTCTATCCCCCAAACCGTGTAGGTGCGAGGCAAACGTGCTAACAATTAATCCACTGTGTCCACCAGCCACCATGTCATCCATATCATTTTATTTTACTAAACTTCAATAAAATGCAATCGATTTTGACAGAAATCTGACAGCCCTGCTGAGTGTGTATGTGTGTGTCTGTATCGTCTCGCTCGCTCTATCCCCTGTAGCACTGCACTGTACGACTGGAGACGTGACTCATGATCTGGGGCTTGTGCATTATGAATGTTACAGGCATCCAGGGTCAGCACTGGCTCCAGATGAGGGTCCATTACCACCTGCTCGCTTTCCCACCTCCTCCAGTCTCTGCAGAGAAGCAGTGAGGAGCACAGAGACCACACGTGTCCTCATTAAAGTATTTCCATAACGACAGTCTGGACAAGAAGAAGTAAGGATAAATTCACTTGAGCTTAATAATGTCCTTCCAGAATATACTGTCTTTGTGTTCACCACGATCAGCTTGTGATTGACAGACAGACAAATGAACGTTTTATATGGGCAAAGTGTTCGCCGTGCACAAGTATTCACCCCCTCAAACTTTTTCCACATTTTGTAGTGTAACAGATTCATGACATTTTAGATCCAGGTTGTAATATTACAAAATATGGAAAAATTCAAAGGGGAGGCGGGGGAGGGGTGTGGCTAGCTAACATACTGTAAATGTGAAGTAAATGTACAATTGTAAAACTTTTGCGACAAGACTTTTCATGTGTACGTATACAAATAAAAGTTATTTAATTGCTGTAAAAGTTATGAGAGTGACTGGCGTTAGCTTGTGCACTGATTGTAGATGGTTAGGTTAGTCAATTTAGCAGTCCGTACAGGATTTCGCAGAATTTTTTGTGATTGTTTCGGTTTTTCACGGTGATGTCCGTTGGTAAACTGTACTCACGTTCGAAGCACGTGAATCGAAGAGTTATTTGGCTGAATGCACGTTGTGATGACGTCACATGACGCGTCTCGGCCCAAGTCGGCGGTAATTTAGAAAAATCGCGAGCTCTTCTGAATATTGTGGAGTTTGCTTGATTTTGCGTTAATTTCTGCGATCGTAAAATGGCAGAATCCTGGAGGGACTGAATTTTCTCAGCAAACATTAGCTAGCTAAGTTAAATTTATTATAGATTATACTGCTTAGTTGATGAAGTTTCATAAACAGGACTAATTTGTTCTATTGGAGGAAAAAACGTTACAGTATATCATGGATGCACATCGTTTTTTCATATAAAATAGGCATTATAGTATGTAAGGATTAAAACCGGACAGGGTATGCTGTTATAGGAAAATAATCAACGACAGTGTAGTGTGAAGCTGATTACTTTCCTTTAATTTGCAACAAGTACTAAAGAATCACACATCCTTTTAATTCCTTTATAGTTTACATCCATGTTATGGAATGTCCACAAATACTGTATATCATACCAGCTATAAATGGTGCCTCATCTGCCTCTGTTTTTTTCTCTCATGAAAAAACAAAGAAGAAGACCACCAAAAAAAAAAAAAAGGAACAGCCAAAAAAAATACAAAATGCTGCAAAACATTACAGCCTGTCCAGGAAAAAGCAGGTCATTGTACATCTCTTCTGACAGCACCAAGAACAGGAATACATTTTTCCAAAGCCCGAACCTTACTAGCCCATGGAGACATGGTGAGTTTGAGGCACTGTGAAAACACCCTGGTGTTGTTGCGCATTTCTGAAAGTCATACACAATGTGTTATTCACAAAGCTGTTTGGTGCTGGCTGGCGTGTTATTGAATCCCACATATGGCGCAGTGAGGCGACAATTCGGCAGAAATCGTTAGCATTTCTGTGAAATGCTCAGGTTTATTCATAGATATAGAAGAGGGGGAAATAGAGCGGCTTCCTGAAGACCTTCCAAGTGGGCGAGATAATTCTGAGCCCAGAAGCAGCAAAGGGTGCAATGCTGTGTTTTTTCTTCAGAGATTGAATATGATGAGGAGTGACCGGGGGAGTGAAGCAAACATCCTGCACAGACCTCTGTGTAAGGGGACAGACCGCTTGTCCAAAACGACGGACATGAACACGGCCATGGCGATATTTATTTGACATTTACCACATGGCCACTGATAGTAGCCATCGTTAAACACCCCATGGTGTTTATTATTGCGCAGCAAATTCGAACCATTAGCGGAAAAACAGAGCGGTAACGTTTGTGAGTATGGGACTGGAAATAAGTGGGTGTAGTTAGAGAAAATCATGTATATGAAAATGTGTTTGTATGAGACAGCATCTGTGGTATTAATCACTACTTTGCTGTGTGTGTTCGTATAAACATGCTAATCCGGTGCACACTGTTAAGGCACGGAGAGTAAATAGTCCTGGCTGATGTGTTTACTCGAACTCGGGAAGCGATTGCACAGAAGACGCATGACGAGGACAGAAAAAGAGCCCTGAAATAAGCTCCCAGTTTTCAAGAGAACACAAGATGAGATTGACTTTTGAGTTTGAGGTAAAGTTCCTCATAATGCCAATCAGTAATGTGAATCTATCGCTCCGTCCAAGAACCTTCCGAGGAACCTGATGGACAATTCTGACTGGTATTTAACCCCGTCCTCTATACAATAAAAAACAATAAAAAGCCACATTTCTCATCTGTTCTCTGAATGTATTTGTCTAATTAAGAGATGAGTTGTATGGCTGGAAGAACTGAGGAGGAAATCTGTGAAGAAAAAAAAAAGGGCACAGACTGGGACACTTGAAGAACCGAGGCTGAATAGCGCAGTGTGTAATGGCTTGATCAGATGGCAAAGATTTAGAGGAATAATAGTAGGTCTTTAATAGTGTTCATCAGCAGGCGGGTCGAGACGAGATCCAAGCTGACAGCGGAACCGCAACTGCAACGTGAGCCCAAATAAAGAGATTCTTCTGTCTCGGAGTGAGTCTGCTGGAAGAGCTATCGAGCCTCCAGCCACAACAAGAGGAGAAAAAAAAGTTTAATGAGGGATAAGTGTTTGGGGAAATAAAACACCGGGAATTGGCCACCCAAGACATTCAATGTAGGTGGTGAATCACAGGGACCAAACGTCTCTTGCTCACTGTTTATTGAGCTACATAAAGATCTGTTTACTAAGAGGAAACAGAAGAAAGTGGCGATGAAGGAGATGCAGTTGGCTGACAACAACAGTTGCCTGATAAGCTACAGATTACATGTGCTATCGCTCCTTTTCCTCTGATATGGCCTAATTGTCCTTATCGACGTCAAGGCGATACGAGCGCTCCTCCGAGCCAAAACACACACAGACACACACGAACCAACATATCCTATGAGCTTGGGCTTCAACGAGCCACATAATAGCAGTGAGTGATGATGTTGAGTCTTTCTGTCGTACAATTAATTTCCCTTTCCTGCACTTTTGAATTTGGCTCACTTTAATGTTGTTCTGGAGGGAGGCCAGCCGAAGGAGAACCTTTTATAAAGACCCTTTGATGTAATACACTGACTGCTCGGTTCATTAGTCACATTTTGGGAGGGAAAATCGGCTGTTTTGCTTTCTAAATAAAGAGGGTTTTTTGGCCTACCAGTTGTAAATCAGTCAGACTCGTGACGCTTCACAAGTCCTCCTGATAACATCTTCAGCGCTGGCAAACGAGCCTTCCTGCTATCTAATCTATTATGGTTTTGAACACCCAAGAAAATAAGCCGAGCCTACGAAGACACACGCATGAATCAGACCTAATCTCGCAACAACCCGATTACTGCCGATTTCTCAGCAAGCTGAAAGTAATCTCGGGCTTGTCCTTACATCTGAAGAGCCAGAAAGTGTGAGGGAGAGGACGCCAGGGATGGACACCCTGCTGCTCCGGCTGACAATACAAGCTTGATTACAGCCGGGACTCGATATGACACGGGATGTAATTAGAGGCAGCAACCTGCGGAGTCGTCCCCCCAAGGAGCATCCGCACCTAGCGGCGCCACGTGAAGCTAATGCGGTGCTCACACACTGAGTCAACTCGTTTGAAGTCCACACAAGAGTGCGGCATTAGCATTCGTTTCTGCACTAAACCCGAATCCCTGGTGTCTAGAGCTGGAGGGGACGCGGTGCGAAAGCAAAAAGCTTAGTTTTACAGTGATGAGCGATGTTATAATAGAGCTGTGTGTACATCTATAATGCATTTCCCCTATTAGACGAGACAATTGGGACATTCTGGTTCCCTGCTAAAATTCCTCTTATATAAGCTTCTCAAAACATTAACACCAACATGGGAGATAGAATTCACAGCACATGGCCACAGTGAGATCTAATTAGGCTAATTTCCAAACACACACACACACACACAAAAAGGATTACGTACTAAACACTGGGTCCTTGTAATCAGTGTCGGATACATCACAAACCCTGGGTGCTACTCCAGATTCTTCAGTTTCCTTCCATTTCCCAAAAAAACATGCTCTTAGGTGTGAATGTGTGTGTGTGTGTGTGTGTGTGTGTGTATGGAGCCCTGCAATGGACTAGTGTCCCATCCAGACCATATTCCTGCCTCATACCAGGTATTCCTTGAAAAGGCTCCAGCTTCACCATGACCTGAACCAGGATAAAGCACTTACTGAAGATAAAATGAAATGAAAAGGAATAACTCAGAACATCAGCACTGTGTGGTTTCTTGCAGTAGATCCAGTCAGGATAGCTAACCTAACTGTTAATCGTTGGAGTGTAGATACTTATCTCACAATGCAAGGGAGATGATTACTGGAGCAGTGTGGCCTGGTTGAAACCAGCCAGTAAAAAGTCCCTGTTATTGGTCTACTTTTGGTCGCTAGGACTCTACCTTGATTTGGGCCTTAAAAATATAAATAATGACCCCTTAAGCCCCCCTTTAAGCCTCTGAAAGGCTTGGATTTTTCAGACAGACTTTATCAACACAACTCTAACCAGACCAAACAAAGTTTCTCAAAATAAAACAGTGCTGATCTTCGGTGGATAATCTCACCTGGATGCTGCAGATTTGTACCTAAGAACTGCTGCTGTATCATGAACGCTAGTTGTGAATATCCGAACGTCCCTACTGCCCTACTATAAAGGAGTACGCCAAAGGAGTAGTGTATCCGAATTCTCAGCATTCATAAAGCAGTAGGTGAGAAATACCCGGACGATCTACTGCTTCCGCTGATTCTGCAGTATGGAACCAATCGGCAGTGCGCTATCTCAATATTAAAGAGGCAGGAAGAGTTGTAATAATCAAAACTGGCGCAAAGCAGTGTGTCGGCTCATTTCAAGTGTAAGTGCTATAGGTATTAAAGGTCGTTCCTTATGGAACCCCTGAGTAACTTGTTACGTTAAACAGTTAAGTTTTTTGCGGTTGTTATGACGTCACATGACAATGCCACCATGGCAGACGTAGTAGTTAGTAGTAGTTTAGGAGCAGTGGTGGCTTGGCGGTTAAGGCTCTGGGTTACTGATCAGAAGGTTCAAGGCCCAGCACTGCCAAGCTGCCACTGTTGGGCCCTTGAGCAAGACCCTTAACCCTCTCTGCTCCAGGGGCGCTGTATCATGTCTGACCCTGCTCTCTGTCCCAAACTTCCTAACATGCTGGGGTATGCGAAGAAAAGAATATCACTGTACTGTAATGTATATGTGACCAATAAAGACTCATTATCATTGTCATTAGTATGTCCGGATTGTACTCATACTACACACATGTACTGATCAGTACATACTGTATCAACAGCCGAGCAGTAGGTACTGAATCGATTGCAGTAGGTACTGTCACAGTACACGATTTCGGACGCAAGGACCGTCTCGGGTTCATCCCAGGACTCTTATTCCCAATCTGCTCATACTGAACATTTCAACTCACTAAGTACTGTTTGTCTTTACACCTGTATACAGTCATGAATCTCAAAAGATAAAAAAAAAACAACAACAACAAAAGATTCAAAATTATGACTGAATCGTTATCCTGTATGCCACTGACAAAGATGGTGGAAAGATGGAAACTTGATCTCAAGTTCCTATTTTGCCTCTCAGGTAGATGTTGATTCTGGTGTGTTATCCCAGCGTTACTTTGACTGGGCCTCATTTATAGGGTGTAAGCAGAGTCTGGTGGTCTGGAGCTTGATTTTTTTTTTTTTACACATCCCAGAAGCCTCTGCTGCATTGACACCACTTCAAACTCATTACACACACACACACACACACACACACACACGCACATTCAGTTAAAATGTGGGAAATGATGGTAGACGTGAAGTTGCTGGATGGACAGTATGGAAGAAACTGCTGTGGATCCAACACAACAAACATGATTCGTTCTGACAATTATCACACCGCCAGCGTGATGACGGCACGCTGGGGAATTTGTCACTTTCTGTTTAGGATGTGTGTGTGTGTGTGTGTGGACTTGTTTGTGTCCGCAGGCTACGAGTTATTTCTAGAAAGTGTGTGTTGTGGGACGTGATGCCAAATCCTCCATACACATGCGCAACGGTACCTAAGTGATACTTGTACACAGCACTGTTATACTTGGCTACAGTATCTATAATTCAGGTGGTAGTGTAAAATAAGAACATTCCCTGTGTGTGTGTGTGTGTGTGAGAGAGAGAGAGAGAGAGAGATAGAGAGAGAGAGAGAGAGAGAGAGAGAGAGAGACAGAGAGAGAGAGTGTCCTTGGCTGCGTCCCAATGCAGATGTCTCTCTCTCCATCGTTTCGCATATACCCTTATAGGGCTGCTTTGGGGAGATAATATCATGGCCCATAAAATGTGTAATTCTTTTTCTACACAAAGCTGGGGTATGTTTGCGCATGATTTAGGACAACAGAATCCTTTTCTATTGGCATCAGGCAAAGCGAAAGAAGCTGGTTCTCATTTTGAGTTGATAAAAAAAATCTATATAAAAGCTCTTTTTAGTGAGAAAGAGAATTTAATAACCACATAACGAGCCTTTGAAATCCCCCCCCCGTGACTATTTTCTGATTATTATTCTTTTGTTCTGTTCAAGGTCTCGGTAATGAAACACAAATGTCTGGCTGTTTAAAAAACTTCAGGGCGTCCGAGTGGAAAACAACAACAACAACAACAACAAAAAAACAAGAGTCGTTCAGACTCATGGGGCTGGACAGTATACTGGAGGCAACTCTGGGAAACTATGTGTGTACGTGCAGCAGGAAGAGGTCTAGTGGGCCGAGAGGGAGCGCGTGGACCACAACAGGGGGCCAGCACATGCCTCATGTATGTGCGTGTGTGCATGTGTGTGGTGTGTGTGCACGATCCTCTCCCAGCATCCTCCCTTTGGCACCCAACAAGCAAACAACAACACCAAACCCATGGGGTGCTTCCGCTTCCAAGACAAACAATCAGCATTAAAGAAATAGCACATAAATTACAGCAAGACCCCACAAGCAGAAGCTTGATGAAGTTCCATCAGAAGCTCATGTAAACACAATGGAATGCCGGTATGATGGATAAATCATCTGTGACCTGATACATATTCATTACAGAAAAAAAAAGGATGGTGCCATTATTAGCTCTGCCACCATCACCACCACCACCACCACCATCATCATCATAATCATCACCATCATCAGTCACTCTGAGGTCCCTAGGGAACAGCTCTCTTCCTCTTTACAGCACCCTCCCCCTCTCTCTCTCTCTATTGCTATCTCTCCTTCTGTCTCTGTCCCTCTTAGTCCCCTCTCGCTTTCTCATTCTGTCTCAATCTTTGACTGTCTCCATCTCTCTTTCTGTCTGTCTCTTTCATAAACCACATATAATGAAAACTGCAGCAGGAAGAGGTGTAGCAGGCCAAGAGGGAGCACGTGGACTGCAACAGGGGGCCAGCACTTGATTGAAGTTGACTTAAGATGCAGATAAAAAGTTTTTAAGCCTCACTAACGCACGAGGATTGCGTTATAGGTTATAGGTATAGTTATAGGTATAACACAAAAAAATATATATAATTTTCATAAATTCATCAATGCAACAAAAACAAGGGTTAAAAAAAACAAAACAAGAAAAACTGACTAAAAAAAACTACACCAGGGATCTTAAAACAGTCAAATCTGAATTTTTGGCTTTCCGATACATAAAAATTCAAACAGCACTCAAATAATGAAATTTACTCTGACAGGGCATCAAAATGAGTTTCCTGTCCCGCTGTAGATCAGAAGGACACGGAGACGTTAAAAAAAAAAAAAAAAAAAAAAAAAAAAACACCTTCAGATAAGCCACGTCCTAATCCTCACTTCACGACACCTTTCCTCTGTAAGTCCAAAAACCACATGGCTTCAGGGATAGAAAGAACACGGTCCACTCCATCACAGATAGGACCGAAGTGCTGATGACGACAGGACGAGGACAAGGAGGAAATACTGCAGCTGAGAGTCTGACACACGGGCGCAGCAAGACAGGACTGGTGAAGTGGTGGAGAGTGAACATGTTCCTAAAAGCTTGGTCTGTCACGTCCAATTATGATCCTGAGCCCCGAGAGTGGGATTTCTGGTGTTTCAGAGTGCCAGAGACAGATGGACAGAGTATGAAAGAGAGAGCCATGAGAGAGAGAGAGAGATTAAAAAGAAAAGAAATTATAAGAAAGTTAAAAATATATATATATAAAAAAAGTAGAACATTTCTTTTAGAGAGAGAGAGAGAGAGAGAGAGAATGATGAAGAAAGTAAATACAGAGACAAACTGCAGGCAATTCTAGATTAAAAAACAATGGGGGAGGGCAGCAGAGGAAAGAGAGAAATACAGGTGGGTGGAGTTTAGATACAGATAAATACAGATAAATTAAAGCTGCAAGCAGCAGTTTCAGGGGCCAAGCACCCAGGCTCAGTGAGCTGCACATTCATAGATGTGCTACAATTATTGCCTAAGCAATTACAGGAAAGCAGAACCATTGTAAACACATAATAAAGATGAAAACTGATAGTAACCCTGTCAGTCATGTGTTGTCTGTTTAATAGCATATTGAATGGCTAGAATGGCAGTAGTTTAGACAGGCCTCAAGATGATGTGAGCCAAATTTGGTGACGACTGGACAACATTTGGAGGAGGAGCAGCAAAAATGGCATTTAGATGGAAACATTTTCAGCATGTTATTAGAACTTTTGAACAGTAAGTGGCACTGTCATGAAATTTGTTGCATAGCCTCATGGCATGGTCCTGAAAACACCTACCAAGAATTGTGTCAGTGTGCCAGTTTGTTGCTGAGATACAGGCTCACTTCCTGTTTGGTGGTGTACCGTCAGGTTTGTTGGCACATTACAGGAAAACCGTTTGGAATATCAACATTTTTTTTCAAAATTTTTCCCAAGGTTGGTCTGAAGATGACGCCTGCCAAAAAGGGTGATGATTGGACAAGATTTGTAGCGAAAAAGCAGTTTTTGACAAAATCCAAGATGGCGGAAAATCAAATTAGCTCGTCTTGACCCAAGATATCCAGGGAGGTGCAGTTCAAAAGTTATGACCATAAATGTAGGCCCAAATTTGGTCTTTTTACTAGACTGTACTATAAGCTGGCCTATTAAGAAGAAGAAGAAGAAGAGGAAATGGTAGAATAACAATAGGGTGCCACCTTCAGTGCTTGGCCCCTTATTACAGGTGACAGAAAATAAGAGAGAGCGAGAGAGGGAGAGAGAGTGATAGGGAAAGAGAGAGAGAGAGCATGAGAGAGAACGAGAGATAGGGAAAGAGAGAGGGAGAAAGAGAGAGAGAGAAAGAAAGTGTGAGAGAGAGATATGGAAAGAGAGAGATAGAGAGGGAGAAAGAGAGAGAGAGAGTGATGGAAAGAGAGAGAGAGAGAGAGAGAAAGAGAGAGAGCGCGATATGGAAAGAGAGAGAGAGGGAGAAAGAGAGAGAGAGAGTGATGAAAAGAGAGAGAGAGGGAGAAAGAGAGAGAGCGATATGGAAAGAGAGAGAGAGACAGAGGGAGAAAGAGAGAGAGAGAGAGAGAGAGATATGGAAAGAGAGAGAGAGAGAGGGAGAAAGAAAGAGAGAGAGGGAGAGTGATAGAAAGAGAGAGAGAGAGGGAGAAAGAGAGAGAGAGATATGGAAAGAGTGAGAAAGAGAGAGAAAGAGAGAGAGAGAGGTTATTTGAGGAAGTCAGTGTGTAAATGCATTGCAAATGAGTGTAAAGTGTGACACAGAGAGAGACAGACAGTAAATGGAAGAGAACACAGCATCAGGGTGCAGCATGTTGGCTCGTGTTCAGCTGCAGTCCAACTCTCATCTTTCCATAACAAGCCCGATGAGAGAGGTTTGATTTCACTACAGGGCAAACACAGAGAAGAATAAACCTTTAATTACACGACAGTACATCCTGAAGCATTTTCCTTCTCTTATACCACAGCAATTTACCAGCCATTGCAAGTTTTTATTCATTAAACAATGACACGTTCTACTTTTGTTCATAGTTCCACTGAATGTTACAGAGAAACTGCAACGCTCTTCATCCTGAAGACCTTTCTGTGTTCCAGCTTTACCTCTGACTGTTACAAAGCGCTCACACTGGAGACTGGAGAAAACTGGAGAAAAAATAATTATTTCCTCACAGAAAACTTCACCATATCAATAGTTACATCTGTTTACGTTGAGCGCAACGTATACCCAGAATTACGCTCCGAGCTGAAAACCTACAGAAACACCTTCTGACCAATCAGAATCAAGAACTTATTTTGAGCAAATCTCTTTAACACACAATCTCATCTGTGTTACTCAAGTGCGTCAACGAGACCCTGTTTCTAGAACCCACTCGGTCACCTACATGATACAAGCCGTATTTTATTCGCGGCCCCTGTGGGAGCGCAGGCTGTGTTAGCATTGGTGGAACACGGAAACCAGATGAATGAGGTGTTATGCCTGGCATGAGGAGCGGCGCTGCAGAAGGCAGGTGTTTTCCGGAAGCTTACGGGGGTTCGCCTGTCGCGGTTGGCGTTCCGGGATGTTCCCGGAAGGCACGTCTCGGGCACGGATGGCGCACACCTGAAGGCCAGGCCTCACACATACAACAAGACCATCCATCTTGCATACGGCAAACACAGGGGCTGCTGACTCTCTTCGCCTGCTGCTGGACGCACGCCAACATACACAAGGAGCTAGCAGAACATTAAAGCTCGGCCTCGGCCAGGGTTTTTCCACACCAGTCATGAGACCGTTTTTTTTTTTTCTCCGCTCCAGCATGCAGTACGACGGCAGATTAAAAGGATAAACATGATTTATGTGGGACAGAAAGAAAGGAGATCCTCCCGTTACATGCTTCATCATGAAAGTGATATGGAGGGTTTGCTGTTGGTGTGATGTCAGATGTATGCAACTAAAAACACACTAAGAGAGAATACGGGGCGAGTTACGATGCCATTAAATAGCGACAGTTCATATATAAGGAATAAAACACAACATGGACTACTGTTATAAAAACAAAACAAAAAAAAACAACAATGTGTAAATCGTTTTTTCAAAGAAATTCCTGTTATACCACCAATGCTAACAATTATTAAAGAACACACACTTTAATTACGTTCAGTGATGTAAAACAGCGCATCCGGTCGTGTTTTATTCCTCTTACACCACAATCATTTTCAAATGCTCACAATTATTCATGGATTTATTTACAGTAAGAACAACATACCATACTGTTTATCCATTAATAGTTACATTTAACACCGTGGAACATCTACGGCACAAGATAGTCCGTGGTATCACCTACATTATAGCGGTTATAAACACTTCCCCTCACCAGCTGCTCATTTTTTCAGCTTTAGTGCTTTAGCTCTCCTTCTGACACTGGAGACTCCTTCCAAAAAAACAAAAAAAAAGGGTAAACAAACACCTCCTCAACGAAAACGTCACCATACGTTGTCCCTATTGAAAATAAATAACGTATCAGAACGATTACTAATCCCAGAGGTTGTTTTATAGACAAATAATCAACACCTTTTAACCGATCGGAAATTCCACAGCAATTTCTGTCGTAAGACGAAAATAACGTCACGATATTTAAAACGATTTTTTTTTTACGATACACGTATCGTAATATGTACTCATACGTAGCTAATATAACAATAACAAAAACAGTGGCCACTTGTTAGGAAGACATTTAAGAGACGTTTCTAAAGTATATACATTTAAAAAAATAATACAGTAATTAAAAAATTTAATTAAAGTAATAAAAAAATTAAAAAAGGAGCTATAAAAGTAGCGTAAACATAAAGGTAAACATAAAAACCCCAGGCGACTGACCTAGTTCAGGTTCAGTAATAAAATTGATAAATGTACCTTAGTCACACACACACACACACACACACACACACACACACACACACACACACAAACAAAGCTGTCCTGGTCTGACTGCACTGATGGACTCGATGAACCGGCTCTGCGAAATGCTGATCAGTCTTTTGCAAGTTGTCATGAAAATCTTCTAACACGTACAAACCATTTTCCCCTGGCAGAGCCTCATTGCTTCACTTAACAACAACACCACACACACACACACACACACACACACACACACACACACACACACACACTAATCAAAAGTCAAACGTCTCAATCTACCATCATGTATTTCTTCCTACCGTCAATAAACAGGTAGTAATTCTGACAATAACGACCAGAAATCAAAAATGTATCTCTACTAGACCATGTATCTGAAAACCATTCATGAAAGCCGAAGAGCAAACACTGTTGAATCTAAAAACACACTCTACCCGAGCAGCAGGCACCCGTCGCAGCAGAGTAAACACCCCCGAGGTCGTTCTCTCACACGCTGCAGGAGGGACAGTTTCCCTTTTCAGACCGATCTGACACTAAACACCGGTTGATGTGGCCTAAATCAGCTTTATCGAGAGGGGGGTAAAGAGAGAGTACACACAGTAATCAATTACACACTGAGCAGAGAGGATCGTCTCCGACGCTGAGCGATGGCCGGCTGGGGGATTGCGAAGGGCCATGGAGAGTTTAATCACCCATAACCTCAATTACAGAGCTACACTCAGACTCATAAAGCAGCAAAACAAGATCAACTCCTGCTCCGAATTCCAGTAAAGCCTCTGCACAAACACGCACACACGCACACACACACACACACACACAAGCTGGGAGAAAGCGCTGTTAGGAAAGTCCAGCCTGGCACGTGCTGTAAAAATAGCAACAACTTGAGTTAGGACATTTTAGACATTCAGATAAAACTTAATACCTTTCACACGTTTTCAGCAAATGACAATATGAATGTTTTTTTTGTTTTTTTTTACACCACTGTAATGACATGATGCTTTATCATGCTGTACAATATTAGTAAGGTAATAACTTTCATCCAGGTTAAACCAGATTACGTAGTAGCCTGTGCTGAGAATGCACGAGATCCTGCTTTCACAATTTTAAATATAACGGTATATCACATACGGTTGCGGCCAGAAGTTTACGTACGCCTCGCAGAATCTGCAAAACGGTAATAATAATACATTTTTTTGTTTGTTTTTTCATTTAGTCCCGCACTTGGTCTTCTGGGAAACATATAAATATTTTATGTAGCTTCTGAAAAGCGGTACTAAATGAAAAAAAAAAATAATCTTTAAACAAAATAATAATTTACATCGATCATCCTGGTCAAAATTTACACCCCCCTGGCTCTTAATGCACCGTGTTGCCTTCTTGAGCATCAGTGAACGTTTGCAGCTTTCGTAATAGTCGTGTACGAGTCCCTCGGTGTGAAAAGATGGATCTCGACATCATATAGCCGCTGATGGAAAGAGGTTAAATATGCAGAAGATGCAGGAAAAGCAAAGAATGTGCAGGACCTGGAGGATTTTTCTGAACAGTGGGCAGTTTAACTGCTCTGGACTAACACGGGACTCGTGAACAACTATCACAAAACATAAACACAGTCGCTGATCATCCAGGTAATGACACACAGGATTAAGAATCAAGGGTATGTAAACTTTTGAACTGGTTCATTTGTGTTAAATTCAGTTATTATTGTGTCTTGTGGACTATATGTAAACATCTGTTATGTGAAATAGTTTATTCAGGGCGGGACTAAACAAAAAAACAAAACGATCCCTCTTTTTTTCTTTTTTAACTATTAACAATTTGCAGATTCTGCACGGCGTATGCAAACTCGTGGCCTCAACTGTAAATAAGGACTAAAACACTTGCCGCAATAGGAAAATAATCAACACACAGTCGGCACAGTAACAGTAACTCCGCTTCACGCTGGGTGCCGAGTGTTTTATTCTTTTTACGCTACAGAAATTTGCTAACACTAGCAAGTTTTTATTTATTCAAGAAAGACATACTTTTTACAAAACAATGCGACTTACGTTACAGAAGCTATAAACATTACCGCCCTCTCTTACCACCCTCAAGTTACCGCCGGTTACAAAGCACGGACTCTGGAGCCTCTTTCCGAAAAATGACCAGGAAATATCTCCTCACAGAAAACTTTCCCACAGCTACACACTACCATTACTGTGTCACGACCGCTATGTGATTCAGTCTGTAAGTAAGTTTTTACTACAGATATGATAACGTATTAGAACAAGTACGTTAATCGAACTTCAAATACTTTTAACTTTAGGCCACGCCCCCCCAGCCCCCCCCCCATTGAGTCTGATGCTGGGGTGGATCGACAGCAAACCGTGTGCTAATAAGAACGTGACTCAGCTTTGAAACTAAACTACGAGTTGTTTTGAGCTCTATGACGTCCTTTTGACTTTTTTCTCTCTTTTTTTCAAACAGATATCAGTGTATCAGAAACCACACAATCAAGTCTGAGATACTGAACAACTCAACGTTCTCCAATTTCCTGTTAGATACATCCGCCTCATAGCTCCAGTGCACAAGCAACTACGACTTCAGACCCTAAACATGTCAAGACGTCATCGCACTGCATGCTCAAACACCCAACAGACCTCTATCGAACCCACATGTATAGACTTCCGAAAAATATATGCTGCACTCTTAGCGGAGATTACACCTCCGGTCTTTATCAGTGCGTTCCCACACGCTCGAGAACATCGGAGTTTTCTTCCCGCCTCGTCCCTGCTGTCTCAAATGAAACGTGCGCTCGTACGGGGTAAAAACAGAAGAGAGAGGTCATGGGGCACGACCTTTATCTGACCCTGAGCTTCTGATTCAGAAGTGTGCTGGAAAACATAACTCTCACACCAAGCGCCTGATCCAGCTTGCTGATTACACACAGCGGTAAGCTCCCCTAATGAGTCACTGGCATACTGTATACACTTATACACACTTATACACACACACATGCCCTGAATCACATGCTCTGCTCCATACGCCTACACGCTTGACCATATTTCCTCTCATTCCTTTCACACACACACCCCTTTTTAAAAAAATAAAAACTGTGATACTTAATTTGATGGATTACCTGCCAGCCAAAAAAAAAGAAAAAAAAAAAGAAAAATTTCTTGTTCTCTAAGAGCCCGTCACAGTACCTGTAGCTTTACAAATCATTTTTAATTGACAATCCTACAGATTTTCGGGACAAACTGATTCGCAGAATGGGAAACAAATGTGGCATCGTAAAAAGGCTGGAATGTGACCGCTGTGGGATTTTAACAACTCTTAAACATTCTCTAGAGAGCATGAAAATCTGTTTTCCGCATTCGCGAGCTCACAGACGCATATGATTGGCTAGTTTTGCTCTGATTGACAGGGGAGAGAGAGCGTATGCCGTCCCTCAAACCTGGACACTGCGGGCAATTTTGCTTCCGTGGCACTTGGATCGCCTGTTGCGTCACTCGTGGGTCCTCATTGTATGTTTTTGAACATTTAACAGAATATTCAGTTATGTATTCATCAGGTTGGATTAATGTTAGCCTGTGAAATGTGAATAAAAACATGTCCGGCTGTGGCGTGATGTGTTACCGCCCAAAGTTTTTTTTTGTTTTATATATATATATATATATATATATATATATATATATATATATATATAAGCGTTTCCTGAAAAAGTAGCTACAACTAGCAACAAATCACTGTGAACGAGCGGTCACTATAGAAACGATAACGCATTACGACAAGCATATTAATCTAGATAATAAACAAAAAATGATGTTCATGATATATATGATCTTTATTAACACTGCGTAAGTCATGAAATTAATTAACATACTTAGTTAACACGTAACTATGAGCACTCGTACAGTATATACGACTCGATTGGCTGTAAACGCATATGCTTTGCTATTCCTGATGCGTTAATGATTACGGAATGTATTCATGGATCATCATGAAAGCATTATTTAAGCATAGCGTACGTGTTACGCGATGAAGTCGTCATGTAGCACATGACATAATTCAGCTATTCTACCGTAAGCGTGACGATTGACGGCTTAATCGGAGCGGTCGCTACGATCTGCGGCGTCCTGACCTCTGACCTGACCGACGTCCTCCTTCATAAACAGAGCAAAGAAAATGAAAACCTGCCTTTGTGCCTGTGCCAACTCAGAGAGCGAAGAGTCGGTGTATACACAGCCAATTGCTTGAGCAATAACGCAAGATAAATGAGAATTAGTCATGAAAGCAAAAGGTCAACGCTAATCTGCACTCATTCTATCAACAACAAGAGGCAGATCAAAAGGCTGCAGAAGCCAGCCGATCGAAACGACGATGCAGCTTGAAAGAGAAATTTAATTTGCAGATCGAGAAAGGCTCTGTGTGCTTTACACGCCCTCGAAGTGAAATCGTCTTCGCTCTCACTCTCTCGGTCGACGTGGGACGAGACCTTCACGATCGAGACGAGCGCTGAGCAGAAGAGGCGAGGTGGATTTAAATGGCAAATGATGGCGGCGGTTGTACTGTAATGCAGGGGAAGGGAAATGCAAGGACGGATTCGCGGAGATTATTCGTCTTTCAATCGCTTTAATGTAGACGTACATCGAGTACCTGCATACATGTGTGTATAACTTTCAGGGCACAGTGGCCTAGTGTGCCTCGCACCTCCACCTCCGAATCCCGCCTCCACCCCGTGTGCGCTCAGTTCTCTCTGGGGTTTCCTCCAGGTACTCTGGTTTCCTCCTCCAGCCCAAAGGCATGCGTTGTGGTAGAAGAGAAATAAAACACTTTGGGGTATGCTGTTGTATGAAAATAATCCACTGTGGGGAGGGAATAGTAACTCTGCATAACGTACCATTTTGAAAATAATTTTTCTAGAACAGCTTATAACAGTGTTTTACTCCATAAGAGAGCATATTATCATATATTCATGAGATAATATATTAAAATCGATGGATACGCCGATATGTCTCTTTGTGTGTGCGTGTGCGTGTGTGTGTGCGTGTGTGTTTTCAAGTACGTGGGAACATTTCCTTCAAATTCTCAACCTTTTCCTTTCTCTCCGAGCGCAAACAGGAAATGGGAAGCCCCTTTCTTCCTGAAGAGAGACGCAGTGGGACACACACTCCAGGAGCGAAGATTACAGACAAACATGGAGCTGTTGAAACAAACACACACTCATCCTACAGGAATTCCACATTCTCTCTCTCTCTCTCTCTCTCTCTAACGTGGCAGCTACTCTCTCCCTCACACGGCTTTAAGGCAGTCATCGTTGACTGGCAGTTGATACGAACACTGACAGTTTCATTGTGCTCTCCTGTATGAAAAAACGGGAAATTCACCAACACAAATGATTGGCGTATGAATTTGCTCTCTACGCTCAAGCCAAGCCTCGGTTACACAAATCTCCGCTTCCTTATGAGAACATTATAGTAGCACTTCAAAACACACAGAGAAAGAGAGCAAGAGTCCATCCAGATGCTACAAAACTAACACTGAATTCTGATAACAGCAGCCCGGCTGCAAATCACAGGTTTACTTATTATTAACGTGCTCGTTCGAAGACGTTATCGTTCCTATAATTGCATTTAGGCTGCGCATTAGGAATATCTGATTCGTGACATGTAGCCAGTGTGAAATGTGGGATCTGGCCCTGCACCAGCATGTCGTCTCTGGAAAAAGACATGTCTCAAATACTGAATTAGCCATGAGTGTATACTCTAGTTCTGTTATTTACATAGAAACGATGGGGTACGCGAGCTTCACGATGCTCCGACCTTAGCTAAATGAAAGCTGAAGGGAAAATATATTGCGGTTTCGACAAAGTCAAACAACTTAAGACATTTCGGAACGGCGTGTAATTTTTTTAGACACAAAATCCACATGGTCGCAATGAATAAATACAGAACGACAGTCGAAAAACGGTGGGTTTGAATTGACACTCTGATGTTTCCACGTTTCCTCCGTAACCGCATGATAATCTCAAGAGCTCTTGTTTTTTTGCACTTAAACCCTCTGACATTTCATCAGAGATTCCGGTGTGTGAAAAACTAAATTACGGCTCTACTGTCGGAGTCTGCGAGCGAGGGGAAGAAAGTAAGTGAGTAAGTCTTTTGTAGTACCGAAGCTTAAAAAAATGTGATGCAATACTGTTCCTCAGATTCACACTCTGATTATCTTTGTATTTGGGTGTGTGTTACACATGCTTATTAGTCATGTATCAGAGCAGATTGTGCACAATAGCAGCTGTGTTATGCGTGCTGATTGAGAGGGGAGCGGGATTCTACCATCCCGGACCATGAGCCTCCGCTTTTTGAATAACTGTATAAAGCGCAATGGAGAAAAAGTGATAGTGTGTGTGGGTGTGTGTGGTGGTGGTGGTGTCAGATGAAGCGCTGCTATAAAAAGATACAGCCTCGTGCTGTTGTATAAGTACATAGTGGACACGCACATGTCCGGAGTGGATCACAATATGCCCGGACAGATGGCTGTGGAGACGTTAAATATACAACATTACCGTCCTGGGTTACAGGCAGCTGCTGCGGCTGAAAAAAATAAAAACACACACACACAACCGGGAGCTGCAGTTAATCTGCAGAAGGCGTCCTGGAGAATATTCATAAGTGTGGGCTGCTGCACTTCTTGTAATCAGCAGGGAAGAAATATATATGTGTATCTCTGAATCTGAAAGATTAAAACACGCCATCTTGTTACATTACTTAAAGTTAGAGCTTTACTTCTGACACCTACAAAGCTCTGAAACTGGAGACTCCTTCCGAAAAAAAAACGTCTCCTCACAAAAAACTTCACCGTATTTACGATCAAACGTTTAGTCCCTGTATATGTTATATGTTATTGTCAGAGCGGCTGTTATAGAAAATTTATCAACACCTTCTGACCAATCAGATTCGAGAATTCATGAACGCTGTAGTATAAAGTCATCATCTTCGACACAGTGGAAGGTGAGAAGCTGGATAGAGGAAAACTGGGTCTCAGAAGGGCTTCATATTAAGCTCTGGCGAGGCAGCTGTTATCTGAGGAACTGCACCATATGGCATTGCGTGTTTTATGGACTCGAAAATCACAGTATTCCAAAGACCATTTACAGAAATAGAGCTTGGTATGAAACCCACATATAGTAATAATGGCTCTCTCATTTCATAGAGCACCTTTCTCGCATCCGTGCAAGTGGAAAAATATTAAACAACAATATAGAGTATACAGACAAACTGGTACAGATATTTTGAGGCTTTAGACAGAATTCAGGCTTACACAATGACAATGTAAACGAATAGTTGCTTAGATTTAGTGCTGCAATGTGACATACGTCATGTCCCCTACGTTGTCATTTTTGGAAACCAAAAAAAAAAACAAAAACAAAACCAGTTCTCTCAGGTCAAAATGAGCCGATTGGGAGTCGCCGCTTATTTGTGAGCTGAGTTAATGATCTGACTCACTGACAAGATACGCAATTCCCATCAATAATGCACAGAATTACACAAAGTGCTAATACAAGACAGTGCAAGTCGAGTGCAAATATACTGTGTAGCATAAAGGTAGTCCAGTGTGTTATTTTGCTCCTAAATTAGAAGAAAATTCATTATTCATGACTTATTACATCCTTACATTAAGGTAATATATAGAATGTATACGTATATTTTGGTTTATTTTAAAGAGGCAGGGCCAAACACGGTCCTCCAGGCTTTCGCAGTATCCCACTGTCCTGTTTCTTCATCGTTCAGTTTCATGTACATTTCATTGCATGGCCATGTCAGTCAATTATCTCACTATCAATATCTGTAATAGACACGAAGACAAGCTGCCACTGTTGCATTTGTTTTGCCCAATCAAACACACCCTGCCCCAGTTTTCCTCCCCGTAGCATCTGCCTGTGTGTTTTGCTTGAACGTTTTCTGTTGCTAATGGTCTGTTTTTCACAAGAGTTCATCTGAAAGTGCCCTTAATGTTGGCAGATGGACAACAGGAAAAGGCCAGGGCTGCTGAAGACTGAAACCTCTGGAGCCGACCAACAGAGATACGGTCTTATCTAAAAAGAATTACTGGCCCACAGAAGAACCAACAGAACCTGAGGTTCTCGTACATTTCTCACCAAACTGAACGATTACAGGAACAAGCACAGTAATGACAGTAATATCAGCTACGGTGCCCAATGACATAATTGTGGAGTCAACACAACGCTTGCTTAACCATCATAGATTGGCTGAGAAAAAAATTAAGTTATAAAAGTACTAAAAATCCCTTATAAACCCTGCAAAACAAACTATTTCTCGTTCATCGTGCTGCATTTGTGCTGTAATAAAAAATCTGGACGTTTGGTATGTTGACTGTACTGACTAGTGGCCAATGGGAGAAAAAAAAAAAGCACAGTTCCAGAAAGGTGCCAAAATTTCCGGTACATTTGAACACTTGTAATTTTTCTCCCAGTAGTGTTCCAGTGAACAGCGGCACATCAAAGTCAGACATTTCCATTAGCTCCTAAGCAGAAGGCATCTACACACACACCTTCAACCCATGAAGGAAAGCCATATTGGTGACTGCTTAACCCTTCACACCCCAGCATGCCTTGCTCCACATTATCACCCCTCAGACAGTCCTGTTGCACAACCACAAGTCTGACTGCAAGGTCATTTCTCAGGCTTCAAGCATGTTTCCCGTTTCAAGCATGTTTCAGAAGCAGTCATGGCCCGTGACGCCGGACGTGGGGCAGCAGGTGCTCCTGCGCTGACCTTCCGCCTCATGAGATCGGCTTTGGTGGCATCTGGATCAAATGCTCGCTCAGCCTGTGCCTCTCCTTCCTCTCTCCAAGCATAATTCCAAGCGTGTCAGACTGCTTTAGAGTCAAAATAGACTCTCCCTCTCCTTCCTGAACTTTCCTTCATGTGCCAGGATTGCACG
Source organism: Ictalurus furcatus (assembly GCF_023375685.1). Classification (NCBI taxonomy): domain Eukaryota; kingdom Metazoa; phylum Chordata; class Actinopteri; order Siluriformes; family Ictaluridae; genus Ictalurus; species Ictalurus furcatus. The sequence continues at coordinate 5,558,105 of NC_071272.1, forward strand.
CCACACGCACCATGCACACTCCCCTGAGTCTCCAAAGGTCACCTGAGCTTACTGAACACTGCTGTTGTCTTTCACAGTCTCTATTTAATGAAAAGATACTGATTATAGCCACTATTCACAATCAGGGCTGCTGTCTGGGCTGGTTGGCTGTTGTTTGTGGGGTTTTTTTTTTTTTTGCATAAGTCATCGTAGACAGAAAATCAAGTATTCCGTATAGAGTTTCGGACTCACTGGCGTGACTCGGATTCTATCATCACATTTCAAACCAGCTCTGGGTGTAGTATAGTAGTAGTACAAGGTGAAAGCAAACAACGACGGCAAATTCCTCAACTGGGAAAAAGTGCACTAGTTGCCACGACGTACTTTTCCGAGTATTTCATAGCGACAAAATAGATCTTGAAAAACTTAACTTGTGGCCCTATATTAATTCTTAAATTAACACCATAAATATACCGTCTAAAATCAGTCAGAAAGTGTGCGATGCCCAGTTAGGAAAGTGTAGCGTATCCAAAGACTCTTTTGCACAATGTGCAAACTTCATGTTGTTGTTTGTTCCCCCACAGGAATGCACAGCACGCTCATATTATGAAACTCGATATCACTAATTTTGCATAGATTACCCTGAGAGACCCTAAAACTCGGCACGAGACATACAAAAGTAGTATTTTAATGACTGGTTCTCTGGAAGAGGTGCAATACTTGGTTCTGTAAGACTGGAAAACTGATTTTTAACAACACCTATTGTTAAACTGTATTTCCCCAATACAAGAGCAAGAAACTAGCAAGAAAGATCAGTACAGAAAACAGGTTGAATCCTTGGGAATAATAAATTGGGTTTGTTTAATCATATTTGAATGAACTGATTCTGTAAGAAGGATAAAGAGAGAGAGAGAGAGAGAGAGAGAGAGAATAGGAGCATGAGATAACTAGCATCAGGCTCACTTCCTGTGCCAGAGGCGAATATTTTAGAAGCAGGGATGGTATTGAGAGTCCCCTGCTTGGCTGATGAGCCATAACAATCAGTAGCATTTCATTGTGATGGTGGCACGCTGTGGCTAGATTAAGAGCTCAGTGAGTTATCAAAGGCTTAGTCTTTCTGAATTCCCCTGACCAAGCCACTATGGATGGCTGCTGTTATTCCCTGCCAAAGGAAGTACTCTACATTTCTGTTTTTTGCTTGGCCCCCTACTTTCTCTTTGGCAAGTGTCAGTCAATCGCAGTGAGAATCGTTGGAGGAGGCGTACAGACTGGAGATGACCTGACCTGAGCGCGATGGTCTGCCTCACACAGAAGCTTAGTGCACACACAAGTATTATAGTATTCGCAGTGATTACAGTGGCACTCTCTAGACAGGCATAGCTGAGGAAAAAAAAAACGTCACACATTATGAATTTAACGTTCCTTTTAACATTCCGACCTAATGTTCCGGTCAGCATGCTCGCTCTAGGTCGCCAGACGCTTGGGTGAATCATACAAAATTACCTAATGCATTAAACCCTGACCTCAACAAGTTATATAAACAGTCCTTCACTTGACAGCCTCCCTTTTTTTCTTTTCATAATTAATAGGTAATTTAATAGTTAATTAGCAGATAACAAGACAAAAAAATGTAGCTTGTCATGTTCTTATATTTTTTATCATCATCATCATTATCATCATCGTCCAACTAACCCCCCCCCCCCCATTCTTTTGTAGGGAAGCCTTAATTTGTCACAATCACAGCAGCCAAGAATTTGCAGTAGGGAATATAAACGTTAAATAAACTAATATATATACATTTATAATTTAAAAACTTCGTTTCTGGGTTATTATTTTCGGATGAACAAATATAACAAAGTTAAAAAGCAGGGGAAAAAAGTTCTGAAAGATTTTGGTTTGAAAAATCTCAGCCCTTCTTCAAAATGTTCATCCAGCTGCTAAAACAATATGAAATAGCTAATTAAAATGGACTTAAGAAAAACCCTTTTACTGGCTTTGACCACATAAATGAGAGACAAACCCCCATTTCCAGAAGGACCTAAGGGTAGTCTGGAATAAACAACAACAATAACAACAACAACAAAAGAAATAGCCACACTGTAAAAAAAAAAAATAAAAAAAAAATAAAAAAATAAATAAAAATAAATTTACTTAACTTAAAATTTCAAGGCAACTTGCTGTTCAGCTTTTTTGAGTTTACTCAACTTTTAACCAAAGTAGTTCACTTAACTCAATTTTTAACCTTGAGTTAAAAAATCTGTGCAGCAAGTTGCCTTGAAATGTTACGTGAAGCCAACCTTTTTTTTTTTTTTTTTTAAACAGTGCACTGAAATCGCTCCTTCCACTGGCTTGGCTTTGAAGAGCAGCTTAAATAAATAAAAGTATTAAAATAACTACTGTGCGGGATGATGATGATGAATCTGAGAGGGAGGAGAGGACCTGGCCCTGTAATCGACTCTGAGCGCACGGCCAACAGGAAGCTGCGAGGGAGTGTGTGTACAGCGGCTAAGGCCAATTAAAATCGGAGGAGTGTGGAACATGTCGGAGCTAACGAGCTCTCTTCCCTTGACCCCTAACCTCTCTGAGACCCTAATCCAGAACGCATACGGAGGCAACGGCCGCTGCTGTGACTCCCCTCAGTTTTCGGCATCCCCTCCCCCGCTACGACCACAAGGTCTACAAGCACATGCTTGGATCACTCGCTGGAGCTTAACCACATGGCGTGACACACCCCCCCTTATTTATTTATTTATTTTTTTACTGAAGGTCTATGGTTCAGCTTAAGTCTTTACACAAAGAGCAAAAATACACTCAGCTCGTGTCGGCCACATTCCCTTGAAATTTATGGGCTTAATCCAGGCGCACTCACAGACACAATAAATAAGCACCAAATTAATTGGCAGAATTTATGAAGCCACGCTTTAACCCAAGGCACCAGGGCCCCTGAAACACAAGCAACACAATTACGCTAGTTATATACGTGGCTTGGTTTTTGGGTGTAACTCCTTCCAGAGTGATGTCAATAAAGTGTGATTATTAAAAAGCACATCTGGAGGAAAAGGATGGACAGAGAGACTCAGACACCGAGCCAGAGTGCGTCCATTACCAGCTCTAATGAAACAACAAAGGCAGAGTCAGCGACCGTTTTCTCCCCCGCCCAATACCGAATTGGTCCCACAATTTAGCCTCTCCAAACATGGTCCATATGTGAGTTCAGAGCTGGCAATCAGAACCCATTATGGAGCAGGCGGCTGAGTTCATCAGGAAAAAATTAGTCTGCCGCTCGCCTGAGCTCTCCCATTGGCCGCTCGCGTTCAGCTCTGGGTTTGAGGGCACCCCAGACATTCCTGTGGATAATCTTTTCCATTCCTCCGTTCAGTGTGCCGAGAAGAAGCCCAAATTTTCAGGACAAGGCCTGCATTGTGAGGTGCTTAAAAAAAAAAGGCCTGTTTTTTTTCCTTCTTCTTTTTTCTTTTATACGCTCACCTCATACAACACTTGCAAAAAAAAAAAAAAAAAAAAAAAAAAAAAAAATTTTCTTCTTGGTTCCTCATCGCACTTCACATTTGAAACCGAACCTTCCGGCAAACGAAAAACAAAAACGAGCGCCTCTGAAACGATCTGGAGAGACGGGAGCATGGGGATGCTGCATTTCTCACGCTCTCTTTCCAGCAAGGATTTGCTTTTACGGAAATCCAAAACAATATAAAACCGCCGGAATCTCAAGTGCGGCCACATCAGTGAGTGCAGAGAAGTTCACGAGGATCAGCTACGGATCAGCCGCTTACTCACACACACAAACACACACACACACACACTTTGGTTGGCCTCCTTCGGGCTCAGCGTAAGATTTACAGCGACACGTTTCCTAATTACGAACGTTGTCATTACTCCTTCTATAAACGTGAGACTCCAGCTAGGCTCACCCTGGCTTTTCCACAGCCACCAGTTCAAATCTGCCTACGACAAAACCGCACCACGCCATGCGGCCTTTTTAAAGACTGCCTTTCCGTTCGCCTTTTATGTGGGATACGCGGACAACATCATAAAAAGACAGAACTAATTTTCAGCAGTGCTTGCTGGCTTTTCCGAAAGCGCTCGGTGGAGTCCAGGCAGGCATAAACAGTAACTTCTATATAAGAATTACCACCGGAGTGTAAATGGCTTTGAATATTTCAGCAAAGTCAAACAAGTCTTCAAACAAAAGCTGTAAAAAAAAAAACAAGAAAAAAAAAAACGAAAAAAAAAAAAAAAAAACCACAGCTCGCTGCTCCGTCAGCGAGTTCAATAAAGCATGCTGGCTGACTGTAACTTGCTCTGGAGACACACACCGCCCCCACTCAGTCCTGCCCGTGACAGTAAAAATGTAGCTAATCAATCACACGGTCCTCTGACGGCTTCACAAAGAAACACGTGTGCCTCTGAGACACTGTTCAAACATGTCCACTGTGCAGGTATTTCAGAAAAAAGTCGTTCTTGATAATCTTTTTTTTCTTTTCTTCTCTCAACACTACAAACAAAATCAAAATCCACCTACGAACATACTTTAAGAACACTTTTTTTTTTTTTCTCTCCAGTTATTGTTTTTAAACCAAGACTGACATGTCTGGTTTTGCATTCTTGTGAAGCCACAATTACTCTATAACCAGTTTACAGGAAAAAGCATGTCAGAGACAGAAACACCATCAGTGAAAATGACATGTTACATCAAACATCTAGCAAAAGTTCACCACCAGTTAGACTTCTACCTGCCCTATAATCAAGTGCTTGAATGTCTACTCGGTCATTAGCGCCCCGTGAAAATTTAAGGATGAGGCTGTGGAACACTGTCTTGCTGCTATTTTATGCGCTGGCAGTTTGCTGACTGTATATTATATACAAGAAAAGAAGAAGAAAAATCAAACGACAAAAAAACAAAACCCATAAAGGTTTCAAACATTCGATCTGATCTATCTGATTATTTTACATCTGGATGGCATCTGGATAACGAACACACATATCATGCAAACATACTACAGAATGATATCAGGATTAACTGTTATGTTGTCAGGATCACTATTTTGCTGAACTGCTTTGTCACAGAGATAGATATTCCTGTGACAATGTGAAATAATAAGTAACGACGTAACACAAGTGGAGACGTGCTATTGTAGGAAAATAATCATCAACAGAAGTACGTCATTACTGTTACCACCCACAAGCTGATTATTTTGACCTCCTGAAGCGTTTACTCCTCTTATACTACAGCAATTTGCCGTTTTATCCGTTTATAGTTACATTTAACGTTGTGAAAGAGTTCCTGACCGATCAGAATTGAGAATTCAATAGGTATAAGCCAGATAGAACACAAACTGTCAGTGCTTAGATATTACGTGGACAGTTTTCTATTGAAATAAGGTCATAAGGTCGTAATATCTTGTAGAACTTGTACTGATGATGTATCAGATATGTAAACGCTAAAATGTCACCATGCATGGGTCAAGGAAACAACATCCATCCATCCATCCATCCATCTTCTATTCCGCTTACTCCTTTTCAGGGTCACGGGGGAACCTGGAGCCAATCCCAGGGAGCATCGGGCACAAGGCGGGGTACACCCTGGACAGGGTGCCAATCCATCCCAGGGCACACATTCAACAATATATTATACTTTCATGATGTTATAATATCATATATGATTATATATCATGTTAGTGCCTACTGAAGTGAAATGAAATTGAATTATATTTAACTCAGAAATGTGATGCTATCCATCCATCCATCCATCCATCCATTTTTCATACTGCTTATCCTACACAGGGTCACGTGGGAGCCTGGAGCCTATCCCAGGGAAGTAGGGGCGCAGGGCAGGGGATACCCGGGACGGGGTGCCAACCTATCGGAGGCCACAATTGCACACGCACTCACACGATTTGGAAATACCAATCGGCCTACAATGCATGTGTTTGGACTGCGGGAGAAAACCGGGGTACCTGGAGGAAACCCCCGAAGCATGAGGAGAACATACAGGCTCCACGCATACAGGGCGGAGGTGGGATTCGACCCCCAACCCCGGAGCTGCGAGGCAAATGTGGTAACCACTAAGCCACCGTACCTCTCCTCTGATGCTATAAAATGAAAATGTATCATGATTTCAATTTAACATTGCCTGTATGTGTACAAGTACTGCAATGCAATGCATAGTGAATTGTACTAATCCAGAGTAACGTATGAGCTGCACTGGAGCTGAGTGGTATCTTTGAGATGTGATGCGTCATTCTCCGCATACCACAAGGACACGACTGCCGTGCAAAGTCATGCTCGTGTTGCTGTAACCCGCCGTTCTTAAGCCCGAGTGATGAAAAGTAAAGGCGGACTGATAATTGCTCTGTGAACAGCTCTCTATGTGGAATAACTGTACGTTTTGCATCATACACATCGTAGTTCATTTTGCAGCGAATGGAAAACTCAAGGATGTGTACAGGGACGTGTGTGTGTGCGCTCTTTACTATAGGCGCACAATAGACTTTTTGAAGGCGCAGAGCCGTGGCCGGACTACAGTGGAGGTTTTGTGTGCTGGCGTCTGCCGAGTGACGAGGCTGTGTTACCTGTGGAGAGTCTGCGCTGATGGAGAGGACACATGCCGCTGAAACAGGAGCAGGATTCCCCCGAGCGGCCTCTCTGAGGGGGCGGCGCCAGCGAGCACTGGGGTTTCAGGAACCCTGCGTGAACAGCAAACACGTACAAGTTAAATCAAATCTGCATTATGCTCAGCTGAACTGTAATACAAGTAGGGCATCCACGGATTTGATTTAGTACCTTTGAATGCCCCTTTCAATTAAATAAAAAAGACAGCAATTCGATTTCCAGTCATTTATTACTTACTGAGATATACTTTTTAGTCAAATAAAAACTTTTTAAGGACCCATGGACATCCACGTGTTGTGAGTGGTACAAGTTTGCACTTCACACGTTAACATACAATTACTGGTTTACTCCTGGACACACAGACGGTTGTGATACAGAATTAGACGGTCGATGGTCAGAGAACGAGATAATTGTCATACAGAATCAGGCCGTGATTATAATAGAAGCAGACGGTCCTCATTTGGTATCAGAAAGTCGTTATACAGAATCAGACGGTTGTCAAAACCGAATCAGAAAGTCATTATAACAGAATAAGACAATTGCCAAAATAGAATCAGGTGCTTGGTTTAGAGAATCAGACACTTGTCATAATATAATGAGAAGGTCATTTTAACAGAATCTGATGGTCGTCATAACAGAATCAGCCAGATTCAGTAAGTCATAAGACAGGTCCTCATAGCAAAAATCAGCATCAAACAGTCATAACAGTATCAGACAGATTCAGTAAGTCACAACACAATCAGAAGGTCCTCATAGCAAAAATCAGACAGTCTCAACAGAATCAGACAGATTCAAACAGTCATAACAGAATCAGACGGTCTCATAACAGAATCAGGCAGATTCAGACAGTCATAGCAGAATCAGGTGGCCCTCATAACAGAATCAGACAGAATCAGACGGAATCTTAACAGAATCGGACAATCATAACAGAATCAGGAGGTCCTCATAACAGAATCAGATAGAATCAGACAGTCGTAACAGAATCAGGCAATCCTCATAACAGAATCAGACAGTCTCAACAGAATCAGACAGATTCAGACAGTCATAACAGAATCAGGAGGTCCTCATAACAGAATCAGACAGTCTCAACAGAATCAGACAGATTCAAACAGTCATAACAGAATCAGAAGGTCTCATCAGAATCAGGCAGTCTCATAACAGAAATGGACAGATTCAGACAGTCATAACAGAATCAGGCAGTCCTCATAACAGAATCAGACAGATTCAGACGGTCATAACAGAATCATAACAGAATCAGGCAATCCTAATAACAGAATCATAACAGAATCAGACAGATTCAGACAGTCATAACACAATCAGATGGTCCTCATAACAGAACCAGGCAGTACTCATAACAGAATCAGATGGTTATAACAGAGTCACACGGAACCAGACAGTCATAACAGAATCAGACAGTCATCATAACAGAATCAGGCAAATTTAGGCTTCTTTTTGTGATTTTTTTTTTTTTACTGGAATCACTGTAAATAATTTCCCACCAAGTTCCACACGAACATCACTTTAAAGCTGGGATTACGGAATTATAAGTGAAAGCTTTGGAAATAATTTTTATACCAGAGTTAGGAACTTTTACGTACATTCCTTCATGGCAATGGCAGAGGAAACAACAGTAGGTATTTATTTACTTTTTCTAAATACAACTTAGTCACACTACAGAGAAGCCTAAAGAAACCAAAAGTCCCGGCCTAGAGCTAAACAATCAGGCGGGCTAACTCACACAATGGCTTGCTTTTTAAACCACAGACCAGATCTTTATGAAAAGCACTGATCTCATGACTCCTCCTGCCTCTGTCTCTGACCTTTAGTGGCGTAGTGTGACCCATTTGCCCCCTAACATTTTCAGTTCCATCCTGTACCACATGACCCAAAGCCCTCAAGGCTACTGATGCCCCAGGCTTGCCTCAAACCAATGCCCCTTCCTAGCGCTCAACAAGTGGGTGGCACATGACTCTATGCTGGTGAAATGCCAGATGAGACAAGCACGGCTGCAGGGGGTAGGGAGGGATGCCAAGCTGTGCATTTTGGAGGTCGTAGGTCATTCTGCATACTAATGTCATTTATATGACTCATGTACACCATTAGAATGAGAACAAGAATAAATACATTTACTGTTACTTCAAGATTTAAAGTAACTCTTAAATAAAAAAAAACCCAAAAAACAAACATGAGCTAATCTTGGTCGTCTGATGCCGGTTGTTCAAATTTGATACATCACAACAAGACATATTTTTTCATTCAAGTTTTATCCAACACCCTTAATTAAAAACCCATGGATTCTCGAAAACAGATCGTTTTGCTTACAGAAAACGTTCTTCGTTGAACCCGTTTAGAACGCTTGAATCATTAACCATCCAAAGAACCTATGAGGAACCTTTTTTAACCTAAAACTTTAACAATTTATTTATAAGATCAGGTTATGATCTCACAACACAGGCACATTATGCAAATTAAAGGACTATGCTACTACTACAAACTAAATTTGATGATGAATAAAAGTATAGCTGTTATGGTTTACCTACTGTACATTAAAATAAGGAGAGTACACACTTAAAATGGTTAAATGATAGAACCCTTAAAGATTTAGCAGTTTGTCCCTTCATAAGAACCCTTATATTTTCTATGTAAAACCTTACAACAACCTTTCTCTATCGGCGAAACGTAGAGCCCCTTTTAGAAACTATGTTAGAAGAAAATGATAAACAGATCAACTTTATGCATTCTTTGGTTTGTCCCTCTAGGGGAACTTTTAAAGGTTCCAGGTAGACCTACACAACAAAGGCTTTGGTTATTAAAGAGAATTAAAGAGTTTAGAGTTCTTTGGTTTGTCCCATTGTAGGAACTCTTAAAGATTCTTTGTACAGCTTTTTTATATTACACGGGATTCTAAGAAGAGACCCTTTAGGAAGTGACATTCGAAAAAATAAAGATCAAATATACAATCCTAAAAGATTTCCTCTTTCAGAGAACCCTTTAATGTTCTATGTAAATCCATGTATGCTCATTACCCAAGAAAGTTCCCTTAGAGAAAACCAATAAAAGGTAGATACACAATCCATAAGCATTCTTTGGTTTGTCCCTTTTAGGGAACTCTTAAAGGTTCTATGTAGAACCTTGTAATAGGTTTCCATATTAGAAAATGTTCCAAGAAAAGGCCCTTTAGGAAGCGACATTTGAAACAGAGGGTTCCCCTAAGAGATGAATCTATCAAGAGCCCATAATGATCCAAAGAACCCTAGAGGCACCCATCGTCAGAGTGCCTGAAAATGCAATCTGAAAGCCTGTTTTTTTGTGTTGCCATTTGTGTTGCCATGTGGCAAATCCAACATTTCCAATTTTCAGATTTATGCATATTCATAGAATATGGATTGAATTCATTATTCAATACAGATTCAGGGATATAAACAGATACCAGCTACCTTATTGAGAAAAAGAATCAGAAAAAGAGACAGATAGAAAGTCTAATCCCTAGACTCACAGCTTGTGGTCTGGACTTTCACAGTAGTTTACTTTCTCTTGCCAGTTAAGGCTGCAACGTGACTCAGAGCTGATGGAGAGGATGAGTGAGTTCATGCTCTATGTGCATCAGTGACGCTATTAAAAAAAAAGTTAGCTTCTTCATTTCCTAGTATAGACCTTTAGGATTGGAGCCAACACTAAGAATGGAAGGCAGCGGCATAGCCTCGCTTCAGTCCCTGCTCAATAAAGCGCTTTCGCTTCTACCATGAAAATCATGTCATTCCAGATGAGCTCAGGCAATGACATTTAAAACAGGCGCAGGGATATCGAATTAGTTCCTCGTGATAAGCCGTCTGGGAATCTGAAGCTGTGGTCAAGTGTAGGAGGCCTGGGAGAAGAAAGTGGAGGAGAGCATGATGGAGAGCGGAGGTAAGCCTGTCAAACACATTCCACAGCTCTTTCATTAAAATCATAAAAACACACAAATGCCAGAGACGGACATCGAGTCTGGAACACGGCAAGCGAATGTGGAGGAGATGAGCTCGGAAAAAGTTCCAGGGAGAACGAGAGAAATGGTCTTTACATTACCTTGACTGCCACAATAATGTCCTCTTATAGCAACTTATATACTGAAAATGTTTCAGAGAGTCGTTTTAATAATAAATAGTTCATTACAGTTACATTATATTGTACTATTTCTAAAGAATAGCCATTGATGGAGTTCCAGTACCAAGCTCGTATTATTATATTACTAAAATGACTAAAGCCTACTCATGGTCACATTAAGAAAACCAAAATGAACCCATGTTTCCATCAGCTATGGTCATGCAAAAATGATGCAAACATGATTAGGGAATTGGGGTGGGTGATATTTAAGAGAAAAAAAAACAACAACAAAAGGCTGTGCTGTTATAGGAAAATAATCAGTGACCACCCTGAAGCTTTCCAATAAAACTTCATGCACATGCCAAACTGTTTCATTTCTTGTACAATGCTGTGAAACATCCACAAAACAAGTTAGTTCCTGTTATTGCTTGCATTACAGCTATAAACACTCATTTCTCGTCAGAACTGCTGTTATAGAAAGTTAATCAGCACCTTCTAACCAATCAGAATCAAGAATTTTACCAGTGCTGTGGTAAAATTTTATTCAAAAATAAACGAAATAGTGCCAAAATAACAGCATAATGGATAAGTGACGTTACATGTTCAGTCATTTGTCTTCAGTAGCTACATTGCGTGCAATGAAAGATTTTTTTTTTATAGCTACTTGCGCTAAAAACGTTTATAGCTGCTCGGGTGGTCTTAACGTGAATAAAGAAATCAGTAGCTGACGTAGCATAATGCTAATTCGGATTCCTAAATTTGAAAGTGACTAATATAGTTACCTACTACTAATATAGTTCCACCCAACTCAAAGCATGGGAAAGAAATAGGAATAAGAAGGCAACCATGCACATGATATGATGCCTTGGTTAGTCTTCATGATACCATGATATTAAAAATATATAAACAGTCAGTGTATATCAGTGATGGAAACATGAATGACGTTAGCCGTCAACAGGCTAGACCTTCCATCAGTCCTTTATTAGCTTGATTCCAAAATCCATAATAGAGTGAATCTCCTTCATCGCACAGCAGCCGATTTCCTGAACTGAACTAAAGAAAGACACATGCTCGGTCTCTCTGAGGTATGTCACTAAACATTAGTACGTGAGCTAAGCCTTCCTTTCAGGCTAACGCTAACGTGACTGGACAGCGACTGCCCGAGAAACGAATGCTCAACAGCGCTGAACGAGGAACGATTTTTAGAAGAACAGCCAAGTCAGCTCAATTACATGATCTAAACGGTGGCATTCACCACAAATGATGGATGATGATGGAAAAGGTAGGAAGGAAAGAAAGAGGGAGGGAGCGCTGTACGCAACGCTCATTTGTTCTTTCGCATTTTATTCCACACAAAATTTGAATGCAAATTTTCTTCGTACTCACATGTAACCACATCACCTCCGCGGTTGGAGGTTCAAATCCCGCCGCTGCCCTGTGTGCATGGAGTTTACATGTTTTCCCCATTCTTCGGGGGGTTTCCTCCGGGTACTCCAGTTTCCTCCCGCAGTTGTAGGCTTGATTGGCATTTCCAAATTGTGTGTGAATGGGTGTGTGAATGTGTGTGCGATTGTGCCCTGCCATGGGCTTGCCCCCCATCCCCTGCCTCGTGCCCCGAGTTCCCTGGAATAGGCTCCAGGCTCCCCTGTGACCCTGTGTAGGATAAGCGATATGAAAAATAGACGGATGGATGGAAAAGGCATGTCCAGTGTCAGCTAAAAAAAAGAGGCTGGTGAAAGAAATAACGGGAACTAACTTGCTTCACAGATATTCTACAGTGACTACGTTTACATGGACAGCAGTAATCTAATTATTGACCTTATTCTGAGTAAGACGATATCGTGATTAAGGTGTTTACATGAGTCGCTTTTAGAATATTCCTTTCATGTTGCTGTTTTGCATGTTATAGAACATAGAGCGATTAATGGTACACGTCATTACGTCCCCACACCACACCGTCCGACGTTCCCTCCAGAATTTCACGTATCGACACACAGTTCGTCTTTGTTATGGTATCATTGGATTATTGCTGTCCATGTAAACTGAATGTTAAATGCGTCGTGCAGGGCCTCATCAGGGTCCCTTTAATACTCAGACATTAAAAATAAAACATTACCATGCATAGCTTTTTTAATAGTTTAACTTTGTGTATTCTAGGGAAGTTACTCTGGCCATGAAAAACAGCTTCAAGCCTCATGAGTCATATTACCATCTTTTGTGTCCTTGAGGAGCCTTGAGTCTGTTCATTATTAACGTCTTCTCATCCCTAAATGCTGAAAGGAGAGCGAAACATGAAGTCTCTTTCTAATGGAGCAGTCGAAGGGAGTGCTGACTAACCAATGAGTCTTTCAGAGCACCTCCCCTCTCCCTGTACTACGTTCCAGACCCGATTTAGTTATAGCGCGGCGGCTGTTTCTTCTCGTAAGCTGCGAGTGGATTCAGCTCTGGCACTCTACCCGAAGCTCAGATGGTTGCCTTTCACTTAAAGAAGTAATCAGAGGGAGCAGTGTCTCATTAAATTCAATTACAGCGCTGACAGTTATTGTACACTGAACAGCCTCGACCTCTCCCAAGACTTAATCAAAGCCCATCAGAGATGACAGTACCGACATTGTTGAGTCTCCTGAATAATCCCCATTGGGCACAAGCTTCCCTGGCTGTGGGAATTCAATGCTCTCTGTCCTGATTCACTGCTTGAGTACTATCTCTGGTTTGATGCTACCAATCAGCATGAAGAAAATGTCAAGCCTCTTGTCTCTGTGTGGGCTTCATCAGCAAACTGTTGTCTGCAATCTTCAGATGCTTTAAAAAGTAGGCGCTCTTCATCCCCATTTGTGTAAAAGCCACTCAAATGAAAATGCAAGCATATTCTCCTTTCTCTCTATTTTCTTTTAACGTAAAGGACATGGCATAATACCGTTCGACTCAAGTCCTGATATAGTAAAGGTTTATGTATGTAACAAATATGGAAACTTCATAACACTGACGCTGATTCATTACGGATTGCAGCTTTCACACGTGCAAAATAGCAAGTATCGTCCATTTAGAATGTGTACTTAAATTAGCATGCATTTTGCTACCTAAAATGCAAAATGTCTTGTTCACCCCAAGGTGAATTACGGCAGCTTGAAACAATTCGATGTGTAAATTACTACCACTGAATGGCAGGTATTAAATGTGTCCCAACCCATTTATGCTCTTTGGAGCAAATAAATAAATAAATAAATAAATAAATAAATAAATAACACCATTATTCAAATTACGTTTCTGAAAATGACGTCTTAATACTTCAAAATAATGTGAAGGTTTTTCATGTGAAGGTTTTTTCTTTTCCTTAAGGAAGACATCACCGAATACTCAAGATAAAATTATGAAGAAAAGGAAAGCATATGACATGAGGAAATTCTTTGAAAAAGAAATGTTTCACTCATTTGAGCGTTCTGATTATCTCAGTCGCTGTCTCTTTAATCAGAGAGCTATCTAGAGGGGGTAGAACCAGGCATAGACCATACCGAAATTCAACCTTAAACAGGACCGACTGCTGAGATCCACAGGTGTTCCCATCCAGCCAATCAAAACACATCACGACGAGCGGTCCTGCTTTAATGATAGACCCCACACCGTGCACCTAGGATTACAGTGTTTCACTGCATACTGAAGTCATGATGTCCTGCATAATGCCACATATATATCATATATATTCACCGTATTAGTGTGAACTATGCATTATGGGATGTAATATACTTCAAAGATAACACTAGGTGCATCTTAATAAAATCAGCCAATATAACTGCGCTTCGTTCACAGATTCATTTTTGAGAAATAATAATAAGAAGAGGTCTGCAATAATATATAATAGTATTTTTTTTTTAACATACACATTCTGCTTTGTTTTGGCATTTCAGCTATATTAAACCTGTCTTTTTTTTTTTTTTTAAGATGTAGATGAGTTTCAGAGCTGAAAAGCTGACATAGCAATAAGACTCTCATTTAATACATACATAAACAATGGTAATTCAGTTCCACTGAAAAGCATAAATCTAAGCAAAACTGCTGAAACTTTTACAGCATTTGGCGGACGCCCTTATCCAGAGCGACTTACATTTATCTCCTTATACAACTGAGGGTTAAGGGCCTTGCCCAGGGGCCCAACAGTGGTAGCTTGGCAATGCTGGGGCTTGAACTCCTGACCTTCTGATCAGTAACCCAAAGTCTTTAACCAGTGAGTCACCACTGCAGTTATTCACTCAATGATACAACAACACATTATCAAAACTCAGTGTTTCCTTAAAATAAGCTTTATCTCAATGCTGATCAAAGGGTTATGGCACTAAGCAGACATACCATCATCTCTATTACAACAATCTCCCCTTACAGATCTCATTATATACCTAAATATACTAAAAAACAGCAGAACATTGAGGCAGCAACACCCACTGATGGCACTTCCTGTCTCAGTTTCCTCTGTACACTAAAACCTGAGCCACATGGTACACGCTGCCATACAGCTGTGTTTAACATCAGCACCTGTGAGCTACAATAGGCTACAAAGCCAGACTGCTAAACCCGTCTACAGACAGGTGACGACAAGGTTTCCTGTGTAGACGAACTTTTCACTTCGGTGTGTGCGTGTTTTGTCAAGAAAAGAAAAAAAAAAAAACGAAAAAAAAACCAAGAAAAAAAAAACCCAACGCTTTTTTGATTAAACAAGCTGATCCGATGCACGGTTTCAAACGAAATCCGTTCAAGGAGAGATTTGAGGTCTGTGCATGGGCGTGAGTGGGCTGTGCCACTAACGGCCATCCTTGTGGTTGCCAACACGAGTCGTTTTATTTACAACTCACTTTCTATATTACATGTGGCGAAGAAAACTGGCAGTTGCCCAGGTGGGGCATTTCAAACGTCAAGAACATCGATATTTTTAACCACACAGCAACCTACGTGCATGTTTCAGATTAACAACGTTATAAGAAAACACTATTTTTGCTTGTCCAGTCCACTACACCTGCAAATTGTACAAACAAATTTTTGGGTTGTTTTTTTTTTTGCTTTAACGTGTGACTCACACCCGAAACATCCTTTTTCCACGACTTCCTATTATAGTTTATGAAAAATTGACATTTTAGTTCATTCACTCAACCCGGTTACCTGTACACATTCCCCCCTATGAAATATTTGGAATATTCCACAAGTCACATGTTCAACAGTCAATTTTCTGAAGATCATGGGAAGAAGAAAATTACATTCTCTCTTTCTTTTTTTCCCTGTTTATTTTCAATGGCATGGAGTGCTGCAGGGATGACGTATTTTTGTTGGGCCAAACCGGAAGTTAGAGTCACCCTGGTTCCCTCGATAAAAAGCCAATGGGAGTTTTCTACTGGTTTTTGGATCATTGCAGAAAATAGGCTCTGTGTCCAACAAAAGGTTATAATTCTTACACGTTTAATTCATCAAGATAATCTTCACAAATGAACACAACTTTTTTTGAATTTTGAAGCCTAAATACCCTAAACCTTTGAAGCCTAAATAGTTAGTCTATAAACGAACTACACCACATGACTTCGCATGACTTCAACGTCACCACCACTACGCTCCTGAAAACTCTTTCAATCTTTATTAAAAATAAACACTACAATTTTAAAATACTATAAATTGATAAGTTGGAAAGTTTGACTTGGAATAGTTTGCAAGAGCGTGAGTATAAACACAACGATGCTGGAGTAGATGAGTTTTCCTGTTCGGCGTGATGACATTTTATGTCTCCGACAACCTCTGTAGTCCCATTTGGCCACTTGTTTAGCAGCCGTCTTTATCAAGACAAGTAAAAGCTTTTAAAAGTCCCGACTGGGGTATTACTGATGTATTTTGTGTCCTGGAATAAAACGTGGAAATATCCTGAGCTTGTGTTCACCACAGACTTTATTTCAGCCATTTAACCAAAAAAACCTGTTAAAAAAACCCCCATTGACTTTGTTATGGTTGGAACCGGAACTCTTAAAAAGCTCGTTTCCGGATTTTAGGACTCATTCCTGCACCACTCTATTGCGACTCTGACTGATGAGATCACTTTGATTGCCATTAGCATGAATGTTAGTGAATGGCACTTTGTATGTTTGCTAATTCTATGCTAAAATCTCAACCCTGTTACTCATTTAAGAGCAAAATGCAGCCAAAGAAACCTTTATACCAATATTATTGCCTGAGATGGGTTAAAACACCTTTTTAAGGGTTAAGCTGAAAAATTCTAAAATAAAAAATAAAACTTTAAAACTCAATGTTGCGCATAACCATAAACATTAATGTTACATGCAGACCTTGCAATGAGAAGCTCTTTTTTTGTGTTTTGTAAAGAATTAATTAATAATAAACACAGCCAGCTTTGGTTTATGTGCATTAAAAGAGAAGGTACCCATGCACTGCTAAAATATTAATGCTATACCACTGTGTTTACTGCCTGCCAGGCACTTACAACCATAGTTCACACTGACTGGCAGCTGAGCAATGTGGAGCTGCTGTATTTTCTGTCTTGTATTTTCCGTCCTTACACCACAGGGAGACCTTCAGACCCTGTTCTGACTGAGATAATAATACATCTGCCTAATCCGTGCCTCGTATATGTGCTAGATCAGAAACGCCAACCACTCATGGAGGTCTGTGCAGACCTGGCCATCCGTTTTGTTTTTTTCTCACAAGAAGAGACCAAAAAATTGCCAAGACTCAGACACAGAGGAGGGGCCAGGAAGGAAATAGAGGCCAGCAGTAACGAGGTTAAGAGGCAGATTTTAGAAAAACGGCTTGTGCGCGTCAGACGTCGCTCCAGGGCTCGTGGGGTTAAACAAGAGCTTCTCTCATTCTGCTCAGGGATTCAGAAAGTTCCTCGGGCGATTGGCGAAATCGAATTTGTGTGATTGGTCTCACCGATTGATTGAATATACGCAGGAAAGAAAAAGAACCCTTTGATGCAAATTAAGTTTCAAATCTCTCATTCTTCACGTCTTCACGTCCCCGTCTGCCACAGATCATATGATCGAAATCTGCTTCATGTCCTGAAGCTAAAATATCAACGTTCACCATTTAGTCAGTAGATCTCTGTGTAATGTTGGGTGCATAAGTTTGTACCCCCAATGCATTCTAGATACCCTTATTTTGCAAAAAAAAAAACAACAACAAAATAAACCTGCCTACCAAAAACCTACCATTTTAAGAAAGAGCGAAGCAAACATTTGAACTGATATCAACTTTGATAGTTTTGCTATTGATATACCACAATGCTGCAATCCTACAACAGAGACTCTGACCGTAGTTCCGGGTGTAATTCATATCTTATGTTTATATTAATATTTAATATTAATATAATATTAATATGTTATCGGTTCTACAGGGGGTCCCAAAAGTCTCCATACATAGGGGAAATTAGCACTTTTTAGCAAATGTATTAAAAATATATTAGATTTTTTTTCCCCCAGATAGCCTTTAAGAACCCCTTTGACACAAGAAGAACTGAAATTCTCAATACATTCTCATGGCGGTCGCAAGGTTGTGACGGCCTTGAACGTTAAACATGGCGCGCACATCACACACCACACTGTTGCCAAACTTATTAACGGATTGAAAAAGACTGGAAGTGTCGCAGACCATCCGAGAAGCGGACGTCCACCGACGTCCACTGACGAAGACACAACCGATGCGGTGCTGGCGTACATAGTCCCCTATGTATGGAGACTTTTGGGACACCCTGTATTGTAACAACTTACGCAGGGACGTTTATGGTGGACGCTCCACATAAAATTGGAAAGAATTTTAAAATCATATACTCATTGAAAAATGGTGAAGTTTTCTGTGAATGAACAATTTTGGAAGCCGTAACTCTAAATTCTCTGGAGTACTTTACGGTTTCTCAGTAACATGACAAGCTGCAGTTTTTGTTGTCTTGGTGAACAAAAGACCACTTAAAGCGGCTATAATGTAAGCGATACTGTTTTTTGAAAATAACCAATGTTTGCATGCCCTTTTGACTATATTTCTTACTGTGCACTATATACAATATCGAGTGTATTCGTTCTTATATAAGCAGAACGGTTGCTCAGAGAAGAGCAGTTATATGACAGGAAGACTGAAGTGTAGGTGGAGACGGAGACCAAATGATATGTACTCTGTAGCCGCACTTCCTGTTAGTGTCTGAAATGACCTGATCTTAATGCTTCCTCCCCCTCCATTTATTAAAACTGAACATTAACCCCAGCTCCAACCACGCACGTCCTGATTCAAACACACCATGATGTGATGTGAATGAGTGTGTCTTAGCTCCTTCTGTAAAGAATTACACACACATACATATACATACATATATATACATACACCTCCACACAGAAATAGAGCTCTGTTGCACGTGCTTCTTCTCTCATCAGTGAACAATGTCCTCCTCAGTATATGACCCAGATTCCCATGGCGGCGTGGCAGACTGTGCAGCTCAGACACACTCATTAGCATCATCATATCTCCCTCCTGTCCCCATTAGCTTAATACCTTCGCCTCCATTCATCACCACTGCACACCTCTGCACTGCCGTGCAACCAGCAGGCATATTCCCTTTCCTAATGAGGCACAAGCGTGCACGCAAAACACACTCGCTTGTGGATGATAAAAGCTGTGTTTGGATTATTTGATCTAGCAATTCGAATGCATAAAATGCTGAACTCCCTCTCTCTCTCGCTCTCTCTCTCTCTCTGCCTGCTTCATAACCAGAGTGTGAGATTATTACCTGATCCTAAACCAAATGCCAAATGGCTAAAAAAAAAAAAAAAAAAAACCAAAGAGCTGAATTTCACTATTTAAAAACTATACGAATTTTTCATTGAAGGATGGTTCACAGTCGAAAGTTGCCAGATCTACACATACAACTCCTAAACATTTCAGCTAACGTTCCTTGCCCGTCAATGTATAAAAAGGGGTCGGAATAAATGTATGAAATTAGTGGTGCATTTTATTTTCACATTTAATTTTCACAATCGCGGTTCATTTTAAGTTATGCATACTTTCTACTATGTCTAAAGTGAGAAGAGTCAACATAATTATAGACTTTTTTTTTCATCTGGAGTGTCAGGAAGTTTTGTATTGGCCCTAATTTATAGTGTAGTACTTTCTAAAGAGAAATTATGTTGTCGATTATTACATTTAAAAAAAAAATGTAAATTCTATATTGAGCACAAAATATCAACAACAATATATTACCATGGAAAACACCAAATTTGAAACATTACTGTTTATCAAATCTTCTTCGGTTTATTCAATACAAACTGTAAGGTTTAAATTAATATTCTCGTTACTTTATACATTATCACAGATACGGCGAATTTGACAATTTTTTTTAAATGAGTCTCCAGTGTCCAGTCCACTAGGTTTTCCTTTAAATCCTTCAAGATGGACGAATATGTAGTTTGTCTATCACATGACAAACATTTTCATTAATTTCAAGAAAGATAGAGAGAGAGAAAAACACGAGACAGGCAGGTGTGCAGAAATCAGAGACAGCCTGAATTTGGATTATATATCAGCCTTTCCTTTTCAGACCAGTTTTTCCCCCCCAAAAAAACCACATGCATAATCAACAGCAGACAGGCACTCAATGAATAAAGGCACATCTGAAACTTGTAATCAGTGACGTTCTGGACTTGCTGTGCAGTCTGGATAGGAAGCACAATATAAAAAAAAACCCCTTCAAATCCCTGAAACACATTTCCAAGAGTCAGATCTTCCACTACACCAAATCTATTATTGAATATCAGCAGAGACAGGGTGAAGTTTAAATGGAAGCGTGCGTTAATGGAAAATTGTGGAAATCTGCAACCATTTGCGTAGAGGATGTGACCTTGGCTCCAAATCAAATTAAACATGCGGAAACTTCCTTTGTTTCTATAAAAAAAAAAAAATCTCCAATAATGTGAACCAATGAACAATAATGTGTGAACAGGAAATAAAAAGAGTAAATTATTCTGTTTTTAAAAGAAAAGCCAGTAAAAGGCTTTAGCGGTGGGGAGCTGAAAATTGGTGCTGGGTTATTTAAAGAGTCCATTCAGACGCTCTAATTTGCATTATTCTAAATTTCCAAACTGCCTCGATGCGTCCGACCTTTGATGTGAATTTCAGCACATTAACCATGACATTTTTACTAGCGTTTCTGGTTGACTTTTTCCTGCTGATGTTCTAGACAAGCACGAGAACAAATACGAGAACAAAGTCATGTGTGTGCGTGTGTATGCAGTCTTTTGACTAAATGAAAGTAAAACCAAGTGAATGCAAGAATGAGGATAAATTACAGCCAGTATGAGATTTATTTGCTGTGTAAACAGTCGAGTCGAAACATTTTTGCTGAAGTTAATTACCAAAGCCAGTCCTCAGAGCGACATGAACAATAAAAGCAACTCAGGACTAATTCATTAAAGCCGTTGTCAAGAAACTCCATTGATATTAGCCAGCACTGTTAACCCGGCAGAATTGTAGGAAATTTAGACCCTATAAATATACGGACATGGGTTAAAATGAGTCTGTATGCGGTGTATGGTATGAAACTTGAATGAAAATTGATTGAAAGAATTTTGTACCAAAGCACTGGTTGGTCAGAATGTGCTGATGAATTTTCTGTACTAGCACGACTATAAGATGCGTGTATTTGTAGATTTGGTGAAGTTGT
Source organism: Ictalurus furcatus (assembly GCF_023375685.1). Lineage (NCBI taxonomy): Eukaryota > Metazoa > Chordata > Actinopteri > Siluriformes > Ictaluridae > Ictalurus > Ictalurus furcatus. Next base: position 5,579,484 of record NC_071272.1, read on the forward strand.
CTGTGAGATGTTTATTAAGCGTTTTTTGGAAGGAGTCTCCAGTGTTAACGCTTCGTAACAGTCAGCTGTTTCAAGTAAAGATCTTCAAGAAAGCTTCAAGCTTTCCGCCATGGGAAAGTCTTCAGGTCTTGTGCTTTGTGGTTTCTCAGAAACAAGACAAGCAGCATTTTTTAAATAGGTATTAATATCTGCTATAATATAAGTGATAACAGGAACTAACTTGTCTCACAGACGTCCCACAAGTCTCAGGACTAGAACAAACACAAGCTCCTAGCTAATAATATCATGTCAGCAGAACGTATACTAAACATTAGGGTTGTAGCAACTTTTGCTTTTAAGAATGTTGTTTACGTAATCAGTCCATACAAGATTTCGCTTTCAGGTTATTTTTAGTGATTGTTGTGGCAAAAAATGCTTGATTTTGCTGCGGTTTTTTTTCTTTCTTTCAAAATTTGCAATGCAATTTGCGGAGTTTTTATGAATTGGCGAAATCACAAATTGTACTCAGGTTTGCCACGTGAATCGAAGAGGGCTTTGACTGAATACATGTTGCGATAACGTCGCATGACGCGTTTCGTCCGAAATCCGCGGAAAATTAGTGGTAATTTTGAAAAATTGCAAACGCCTCTGAATATCGTCGAGTTTGCTTGAGTTTTGCGTTAATTTCTGCGATCGCAAAATCCGGGAGGGACTGCGTAATGTTTGCACACGTTCATACAGCATTGCTGCAATATTTTTAGTTGTCAGACATCTAGCACAAATTCCATTATGTCCATTATAGCTTATCTGAATCGAAACGCTGTCTGAGCAACATCTTGACGAAGCATTATTAGAGTAGACATTACATTTAAAACAATGGAGGGTGTTGGCGCAACGGAGGCTCACTGGTTCAGGTTAAGAACAAAAGATTGTGAGTTTACGTTTAGGACGTCCATAAAAGAAAAAAAAAACAACGTTTTTAATGTGTTCGAGCAGGAATTCTTAACCCGTAGTCGCCTGAAACACTCCTGCATCTGCTGTAAGTTACTTTAGACGAACATATTCCCTTAAAGTGCTAAATGTAGAAATGTACACTTCATTCAGGCAGGACTCATACAGTCAGGATGGAAAGAGTGAGTAAAAAAGAAAAACTAGGTCGAGTCACATGAACGGCCCGATGCAGGAGGGATTACGCTGCCGCACCATGTGGTCATTTACAAAACAAATGTTGACTACAGCTTTATCTCTGGCTTTCTGACCAGCTCGGCGGAGGGAGGGTGTAACCGAGTCGATGATGTGCTTCGTACAGAGCGAATAAGAGACTATAGATAAAGACCTGCAGCTATTTGGGACACAGCTGTGCCACACAAAAGCAACACTGTATTTCAAGAGCAAAAATAAATAAATAAATAAATCAGGCTGCAGCCTGAATCTAAAATGGAAGCTGAGTAAAAGCCAAATGCAGTAGTGCATTACGTATTTGGTTAAGGAATTAAATCTGTAATAAATGAAGCAGAAGTCCCTGCTTAATGCTAAAAAGAGCAAGATGTGGAAATTGAAGGAAAATGCCAATGTGCTCTGGGTAAAAAGTTGAGTACGATGGATGTTTAATGCAAAGTGACGACCCAACACAGGCAATGCCCGTTAAAAAAAAGGCGTAGAACCAAAAATGTATTAATTTACATCACTAAAAACAAGCAATTGAAGAAGACAGTTGAAGGAATTATCGTAATGTTGAAGATTATATTATCATTTCTGTAAGCTGCCTTCGAACACTTTTACACTGCAAGTTATTTCATAACAGGACGTTTTTTGGGGGTTTTTTTCCCCAAAAGGATTCGTAAAGAACCGTGAAAATCAGCCTTGAAGGGAAAAATTACTAACGGATACTAAACAAAAGAGACAGAATGTCATTTCAGTGTACAGAGAGGCTCGGACTAAAAGCTGAGCATAAAAAAGCAGCAAAACAGATCTGGATCAAGAGAACAAGCAGACAGGCTGATGCAAGGTCACACTTCAATGCAAAATAAATAATGAAGAAATGAAGCGCTTATGTGAGAAATATTATATATTTATATATATATATATATACACACACACACACATATACAACATAAATTCCTGTTAAGACTCTGAAATACGTTAGATCTATATATATTGTTTTAAGACATATGCTGCCTGTAAGGCTTCTACAAACGATTAAATAAAGGGTGTGAAAAAAAAAATTCTAAAAACTTGTTTTCGGTTCATCATTATAAGTTATTGTGTTTGGAGTAGCTTGTGCTAAAATTAACACAAGCTGTGCAAAAACAGAATAAATACAACTTAAGAAATATAATACTATAAATAAATATAATACTAGTTGTACTAGTCACTCAAAATATATTGGCACCCCTAAGAATTATTTAAACAAATGCAAACAAAATGTCGTTTTTGACAAACCTATTGCCTTGCCAGGAAGTTCATACTTATTATAATCATTTATTTCATTATTTCTTTTATTATTATTTGAATTATATTAACAGGAGTTTGACTAAAAGTCTCTGTGGAAAAAAAATCTGGAAACCAAAGACAAAAAAAAAAAAAGTAATAAAGAAAAATAAAGGAAAAAAAAGATAGCCTAAATGAAATAAAATAAATAATAAAATAATTGTTATAAAAATCCACAAATTTTTGACATTCCAAAAATGTCAAAATTTACAAACACAATTTTGTAATGTGTGTTTTAGTTCACGGTCGTTTTTTAGTTCTGTTTTTTAATCATCTTGTGTGCAGATCTTGTGATTTTGTTCTCTGTTTTTAGCACAAAATTAGCCCTCAAGAAACATAGCTGATTTGCGAAACAGCAGAGTAAAGTCAGCGTGTAAGGAAGGAGTGGATGCTGAGGTAGTGGAGTGAATAATGCAGGAATGAGGAGAGTCAATCCATCCACACACACACAGTAACGATGTGCACATCTCTCTCTCTCTCTCTCTCTCTCTCTCTCTCTCTCTCTCTCTCTCACACTCTCTCTCTCTCGTTACAGGTGCAGCCAGGCAGAAAGATGTAGGCCATCTGCACAGCAACACACAGAAAATAGCTCAGTACGCAGACAGAGGGGGACACGTTCAACCACCTGCATCCGAGAGAGAGTGAGACACGGCAGAGAGAGAGAGAGAGGGAGAGAGAGAGAGAGTGAGTGAGAGAGAGAGAGAGAGAGAGAGAGTGAGAGAGTATCAGTCTGGCAGATAATCATTTAAGGAAAAAGCTTAAATCACCTAAGAGGTAGAGTGAGACTAGCAGAGAGAGAGAGAAAGAAAGTGAGCAAGTTCGGATTTTTATTTTTGGCAATAAAGCACTGTGAAATTGAAAAATGAAAACAGAAATCCTATAAGAGAGAACAGGTGTTAAAAAAAGTTTATTTTCTCCAGCAGATTTGATTGAGAACGAGCAGAAAGAAAATAACTAATAAAACTAACATTACTATAAGAATTAATATGTAAGAACGAAAGACAAACGGGCATGCTGTTGTAGGAAAATAATCAACAATGAGGTCTTGCGAAGAAGCCTAAAGTGTTTTATTCCTCTTATATGTCATAAATTTCCTAACGATGACATAAAAAAAAATGATAACACATTGTGAACAATGCATTGTGCTTTTTTTTTATCCAGTTAATGTTACTTTTAACATTATGGAAAGTCCACAAACCAAGTAAGTTCCTGTTATTACTTATGTTACAGCAGCTATAACTGCCTCTACTTTTCTCTCTTTTGAGGTAAAAATAAATAAATAAATAAATAAAATAAAACGCATCTTGTCATGTTACTGAGAAGCTGGAAGTTCTCTTTCCTAGATCAGAAAACTGACTTGACTGTTACAATAAGTGCTGGAAACTCCTTCCTTAAGTTAAATGAACATTAAGTAAATGATCACAGCCCTACCAGACCACACACACCAACATAAAATCTGGTCTGGTCTTCAACCCAAACTTTTTGTTTAAGATGAGGACGATTCTACACACGTCTAAAACTCACGTCAATAGAATATTTCTTAATCGCCTCGACCACGGACAATTCGTTCCAGGATCATGATTCATGGTTAAGGATTAAATTTTACTCTCCAATAAGAGCGAGCGATTTCTGTCAGGATTAGTGTGTTTAAATGGAGCAAGAGGCGTAGCAGGTTTTTTTTATTTTATGGCAAGCTGGGTTCCGGCTCTGTCTCGCTCTCTCTCTCTGTTCAACCACTTCATTAGGGGGTGGTGGTGGTGGGGGGGGGTCTGGTCGCATGGGCGCAATTTAGACCACAATAAAAATGTGGAACGACTCGACCTGTGCCGTAATGGGAGTCTCTCATTTATTTACATGGCGGCGCACTTTAAAGCCGCCGAACGCAGACTGCACGAATGAGAGAAGGGAAGAAAACGGGGGCTAAATCAAAAGAGCGACCCGTAAATTCAGGGGGACTTTCTCCAGATGTTGCCGAAATATTCACTGAAGCACTCCAGATGTGCCAGTTCTCAAGACTTCCTCTCTCCTTTTAGCCTTGTCCTTTTTTTATGTTGCTTTATGTCAAAACCGTCTCTTATAGGAAAGATTGATAGCTATATAAGTACAAAGGATTTAAAAGGGGGAAAACCCCGCACAAATAATATTACTAATACCAATACTAAAAAAAAATTAGAGTAAGTGAGAGGAGGAAAAAGAAATGGAAGATTTGTCTGAAATGTTCCACAGTAGCATGATGAAATGAAACACAATCCCCAGGTAGAGAGTGTTTTTCTCCATTGTAACACGTTTAGTGGGAGCTGTGGTTATTCCTGTGGTTCCCACACACATACACACACACACACACATGCGTACACACACAGTAAAATGTGCCAGGGTTGCTACTCCGCCCTCAGGCTGTGACCCAAACACAACCTTTAACCCAAAGTATCCCAGACAATACAAGAGCCATAAGCTTCTCTGGATAGCGCACCTCTTAAACACACTTAAAAAGTGTATTCAAGTTTTGCCAGACTGGAAACAACACACACACGCACACTATAATCCGAGGCTGTCTCCTGTTCCTCGCCGTAGGCTGAAACACAAGAAACCGTCCTAAATGTGACACTTGAACTTGTCAGGGCCGTTTTCTTCAGGCGTTGGAATGTACGCCCTGCGGAATGCGGTGCATTGCTCTCACACACACACACGCATACACACACACACGCATACACACACACACGCACGCATACACATTTCCAGTGCCTGCCTGCTTGCTTCTCATCTCCCTCTGGGCTTTTCTACCCTAAGAAACGTTCTTCAAATGCCATCGTAAGCATAAAGGCTCCTCAGCCCAAGGCAGGCTGTGCCGGTAGTCTAGACAAACACGCAGGACAACAGCCAAACCACAACCGCCTCCTGATCCGATGCCATAAGTGCTCCTAAATTACTCGAACAATTCAAACTGAAATACAACACACACACACATCAGTGGCAACTAGTGGCACTCAGGTTTAAAGGGCTCTCACTCACAGCTCAACAGCCACTTAATGATAAGCAGGATCCTCACACTAGGGAGCTGATAAGAACGTGTCTTTTCTCCTCCCTAAGCATGAGGCTCTGATTAGCACCTCTAAAGCACTGATCAAACACATGCCTCATCAGTACGAGTCAAAATCCTGGAAAATGATCAATATTGCGACATAATTCCCATATATACATAAGTGTGAACAGAAGCTGATCCACTGCCAGGAACAAGAACGGCATCTCGATGGATATTTAGCCGAGTGAACAGAAAGACCAAAACGACGTGAAAAACAAATGTCTGCCTACATTATTGATCCAGAATTAAAGTTTTGTTCCCAATTTGGTCTTCCCAATTCTCAGCCACAAGCTGATTCTCCCCATCGCACATCAACTACCAAGCAGGGACGGTGAAGGCTAACATGTGCTTCGTCCGAGACACGTAAAGCAGTCTCTCCAAGATTTCACGATTTCACAGAAATGAACGCAAAATCGAGAAAACTCTTGATTTCAAAATTGCCACAGATTTTCCGTAGATCTAGGCCAAGACACATCATGTGACATCATCACAGCGTGCTTCAGCCAAAGCGCACTTCGATTCACGTGCGCCGAACATGAGTACAGCTAAAAGGTCTCATTTACCAACAAACTGCACTACAAAATTATGCCAATTCAGGTGGTTTTCCACACACACACACAAAAAACGGCCAAAAAAACAAAAAAAAATTGCAGCAAAATCAAGCATTTTTTGCCGCAATAATCACAAAACACTGCGAAATTCTGTACTATTGCGTCAAAGGACATCATTACACACTTACAGGAAAGCGCTATCCATCCTCTTCCTCGTGAGCTTGATGCTTGACGCCCATGATTGACTCATGTCGCTGTGATTGACAGGGGACAATGAGTACACCATCTCACCCATCCAGAGAGCACGGCCAATTTCTCTCCCTTGACTCACGGCCACAAATGGCTGTGGACGACATTTCTACGCTACATGTAAAGTAGGCAAAACAACGTAAATATTAATAATTCATTTTCAAATTTTAACAATCAAACCAGCTGTTTCCAATCACCTAGTAATTGTTTTTAAGAAAAAAAATTTTAATAGAAAATTACGACAATACCTGCAATATCTCACAAGTTTCTTGTGGCATAATTATCCTAATACTAACCTTAGCTTAACATTGTTGTATCGCCCAGAACTAGTGTAGATATATACAGGACGTCCAACTGAATATAAACCAGAAAAAGTCATAAATTTAGAGGCTAAATCAAGGCAGACCAGAAGCAACCAAAAGCAGACCAATGGCTTTTTATGGGCCAATTAAAGTCATGCAGAACGCCCAGTAATGGACGTCTCTGGTCAGTCAGTGCTCAATGGAAACCTAAATGTGGTAACACCATTTAGAAATTTAAGTGATTTAGAAATGAAGTAGCAGTTGGCCACTTGTACCATGGACATCATTTTTCATAAAACGAATGCAATATATATGAGGGAGTCACCAGCAGTCACAAAGAACAGGATGTAAGTTGAGAGAAAAAGCAAAACTCAAGTGCCTGAGACACAAATTCCCACAATTACAATGATTTGCTTTGTCTCACAACCTGTGGCAAATCTGAATATATGCATCCTGATACAATAAAATCAGAAAGCTGTATATTTAAATGACGCAAATGCTGAACATTATCAGTAAAGTCCCAGGCATTAAGTGGGAAAACACTATTACACAGCAAACATCTACACAGTCTCATCCTTGTTCTAGGAGCTACAAGGAGCTTTGTTTATGGATTATAATGAAGTTTTCATCCAACTGTTTACTTGGGATGAGGTAAAAATTGAGTCATGGAACATCCAAATTTCCTTTTCATGGATTGAGCAATAAATTCAACCAAGAAGTTCTTCATAAATCAGACTTCCACATAGGCTTATGCCAAGGATACCAAATGAAAAACAAGCACTAGGCTACATTGTACACAAAAACGGGACAAATCAAAATGAATATATATTTAAAAATTTTGCTTTTAGTTTTAGACTATGTTTAAATTCAAAAAGTGTCAATGCTACCTGCTGTAACACTGCTGTAATACTGTGTGTTTTTCTTGTGTTTAAAAAAAAAAAAAAAATCATGAGAAAAATAGCTCTCAGTTTTTTTGTTTTTTTTTAAAGCTTGGGCTGCTTTTTTAGAAAAAACTGAGAGATATTTTATATTATTTTTTTACGTAGTCTGGTTTAATAATGAATGAAATAATACGGAAAACATAAATCACTACCCTATACGACTTTGCACAAAAGAAGCACCAGAGGCTCTAACACAAACACTAATATTATGTGGAAAATAAGCTTTGATGCATGGATCAGGCTGAAAACTTGGATTAATGATAAAGACAAAGATACGCTGAAATAAAAGATGACTTTTTTGCATAAATTATGAGGCAGTAACTGTGTGTTATTAACTAATGGAATAAACTACATATCAAAATAGTATGTTAGGTGTGGATGAAGCTCATTTGTATACATGTCTGTACATCTTTTGAATATTAATATCTATATTTAAATGTCTTCACCTTTCCCAGTGTAATTAACACAATCGCTTGTACTGAGACGGACCTGCATCGGGGCTGTGACTCTGAAACTTAATGAATGGAGGCCCAGGTGAGATTCAGGAAACAGGAGAGGAGGGGAAAAAAAGTGGGCAGAAAGAAAGAACACTGGAGCTGGACGCATCTACTGCCTGTAAATCAGGCTCCTGAGTGCTGGGCTCAGTGGGGAGGGGGGGAAAAAAGAAAGAACAAAGTGAAGAGAGATTGATCCTGATAAAAGGAAAACCTGGTTCTCATAGAAAAAAAAATATATGTTCCTGCTTTATCCCGGTCGTCTTATATTTCCTTGCAAATCCTTCCATCTTATCTTAATTCGGCGGATCACATTATGGTGGCTGTAATGGATCTGGGTTATCATAATTGCAATCAGGGCCCTTAATCTGTCACATTGGTTTTAGCTCTCCAGTGTAAACTGTAGCATTAGTGGACATAGTCGCATACACACACACACACACACACACACACACACACACTCACTCACTCGGACATGCAAGCACACACTGGTCCCTGCTTTCTTGTCACAAATGTTCACACAGAGTTTGGCATATCTCTGCCAGGACCACACACTTCTGCCTAGGAGGTTATATGATATCTAGTAATACGTAGTAGCATGTTATGTTATTAATATGGACACTGAAAGATCATCATTACCACTGATATATTTTTCTGTGCTGAGAAACTGTTAAGCCATGTATTTACAATAATAAATTGTTTAAAAAAGTTATATTTTATATATATATGTTTTATATATATATATATATATATATATATATATATATATATATATATGTGTGTGTGTGTGTGTGTGTGTGTGTGTGTGTGTGTGTTATATATATATATATATATATATAGACACACACACACATATTAATATGCAATAGCAAACACCCAAGCTAGTTAAGTGCTAATAACTAGCTTGTATTTGTCACAGATAAACACAAGTGAGATTTCACTATCAGTCTCAATTTTCATAGATTCTTTTGACAGTAGCTGGTTCGTTGAAAACAATCAAGATTTGGGTCACTAACATTAGCTAAGTTAAGCCTATAAGCTAGCTAGCCAGCTTAGCACACAGGCTCAGCGGCTAATAGTTTATGAGTGTCCTCTAATAATTTATGTGATAGCTTAAAAGCAGTAGTGGTTAATTTGTGAGATAATATACTGAGCTAAAATGGAAAATGAAAACCAAATGGAGAGAAAAAAAAGCTAGCAAGCTAGTTCACTGCTTATAACTATCTCGTATTTGTCACAGACACGGGGAGTAGGATTTCAGTATAATTTGCGATTTGTATTGTTATTTTCTCACAGATTTATTTAACAGCAGCTAAATGTTAAAAAAAAAAATGCCATGACAATCAAGATTTTGGTCACTAACTTTAACTTTATAAGCTAGCTAGCCAACTAAGCATACAGGTTTTTGCCGCTAATAGTTCCAGAGTATCCTGTAAAGATTTAGTTTTAAAGCTGGAGTGTTTAATTTGTGAGATAATATACTGATCTCATTATTTTCAGCACCTGAAATCAGAAAAACTTTGTGCTGTGGTAAAACAATTTTCACCAAAACACTCATCTATATTAATGAGAATGAGCCATCTAAGGTAGTTAATATCATATGAAATTTCAACATTGCTACATGTCCACCACATGCAGTCAATCACGCTGTGATACTGAATGCGCTGTGTTATTTTTCCTTCATAAAGCGGAAATGGACACCGCTGTATTACCTTGCTGTCAATGTTGCACACTAGGGGCCAGTACAATTTGATTACAGGCTGAGGAATAGAAAACATTCAAACTGGCAGGGCTGCTCCTGGATGGGAATTCAACTGTCTATCGCTGCTTGATTAATGAATGGGGAAAGACAGGAGAATCGAACACAAGCATCAAATGCACTCCAAAAACATTCAGTTTGCCAAAGTGTGTCTTTCCTAAAAACTAGAGACTCCAAGGATAGAAAGGAAAAAAACTACAGTACTACACAGCTACATACTGTAGACTAGCACAGATGGAGGTGACAGACACGGTGACATCGAGCGCTAAGCTTCAGGAAGCCTGTTGGCAAAATAATTAAAAAAAAATAATAATAAACCCCAACCCAATTCATTCCCTCCCTGCCCCTCGTTCACTTTGCAAGCACATATGCAGGAAATTTTTCCATCGTCTGCCTCTGATTAGACCCAGCAGACATATGGCAGGAATGAAAATAATATATATATATATATACACAGCAAGATTTATCAATATCCCACTCAGTGCATGCAAATAATACTTAGTAAAAAGACAGCAATGTTGCCAGTTTGTTTGAGGGTAAAGTAGCCAATGCATGCTCAAAAAGTCTCCAGATGATGTCACAGAGTAATTAGCATATTCGTCGAACTGTCATGATTTGATTATCAAAACGTCTTTCAGGAAAAAGATTTTCTGAAGACACTTGAATAAAATAGAATGGGATTTGTATGAGAATTAAAACTAATAGATTACAAACATATTCGCAAAACGGTCAAAGCAGCTGTTTACATAATTACAAAATACCATAATTTCTGTCAAGAATGCAGACAGAAAGAAGCAGTGGTAGTGAGTAGTCAAGAAATAGACATGAAAGAAACAGTTACAGATGGAATAAAATGATTTTATTACCTTTAAATATAGTCAAGAAAAGAACTGGACAAATAATGGTGATCAGTGATTGGTTACTGGGGACATCGAGTCAAGCAAGCGCAACACACCGGTGGTGAGTCTACTAAATCAAGTGGAGGACATCGTTAAGGTCTGCACCAAAAAATTCTTTTTGTAAATATATATGTATATATATATATATATATATATATATATATATATATATATATATATATATATGCACCATGGTTAAACCTTACCTGAAGCAAACTGAAATCCAGAGCAGGAAACCAAGTGGGGAGCAAAGGTCATGGTCTCTCTACTCTTTGTTTTTTAAAGCTCTCAATCTCACTACTGTGGGGTTTCAACCTCACAAACTGTTAACAGTGTATACTGCAACTATGACATAAATTCAGCTATTTGCTCTATAATGGACTCAAAACCAACCAGGCCATAAATCTGAGTGTTACATTACGTCATATTGTTTCTCTCCTGCACAAAATAAATCAATAATGATAGTCTTCTGCAACTTCTATGCTTACATATATATATGAGAAATGAAAGATTTTAAAGACAAAAAATCCCCATCCCATTTCCATCATATTTTTTTCATTTCAAAACAAAAGAAGAATACAGGTAAACGTACACAGACCAATCTGCATGTACATAATCAGTACAGCATCGTATCTTAAACTCCAGTGGTGTATTTTAATGATGCTCCTCTACAGATATGCTTCTTTAGACCCACTGAGACGGGATTATGTTCTATAGGTGATGTCTGTAATAGCATTTTTTACACGTCAGGACAAGTGAGTTTCTACAGGGCTTTTCTTATAAAGACAGATGTTTAATATGCATTAGCTGTTTAAATATACAGAACATTACGGGATCATTTACAATTATGTTTCACGTTAGACAATTAAGGAACTTATGTTTTTCCGACGAAAAAGTCTAAAAGTTGCATTATAATGGAAAGTTGCATTATGATGGAATGGCGTCCAGTGTCCCTAAGACTTGCTCTGGAAATGGGATAAGGGAGAAAAACACCAGCATGGTTGATCTAGAAATACAATCGCCTGGAATTTTGGAATTAAACCACATCCCAATTTTAATTTGATCTTTTCCAAATAGGGCTTAAAAATTACCCTTGAGGGTCTCGCTCCAGCGACAAGCATTTGTACCTTAAAGCCCCAGTTTAGTAGCTGTTTATCAAAACTAGTGGATTGCAAGAAAAGCAAAGCATGATCACTTTAAGCCATTAACTTTTCCTATAAACCCGTTCCTATAGAAATGACAGCTGCAGCCCTTTTACAAAAGGGAACCCAAAACTGGCAGGCTGTAAAAAACCTGACTTGTATGCTTTAATGGTGTGAGACTGTGCGCCCCCCTCAAACACGGCCCTGTAAAATAATCCCCACACCCAGTTCTACCTTTGTTCCTGAATTATGGCCAGGAGAGGAATGTGCAACCCCTCCACCATGGTTATGAATGTCAGTTTCCCCTCAAAGCCCATGAAGTTGACTGACAGGGCGGAGAATAGTAGCACCCACATCAGTCGGATCCTGAGACACGGTCGAAGACTCCATGAAAGATATATTGCGGTTTAAATGACGGGTTGGCACCATAAGACTGGCTTATTGACTCTCGGATGGTAAAAAGCGAAAATAGCTTGCGGGACTCCTAGGGACGTGCTTGTTTTTGTGGCTGTGACGAAAAACCTGATGATCAAAGTGATTTTTGGTAAAACGGCAAAGAGAATCAGCCTTAGCACAAATACTAGTCAGTGAAACTAAATAAATCATAGTCTGATGTTAGCACAATGGTGCAGCAGGCTGATGCAACAGCTGACAAACGGCACTCGGTCCCATGATATAGTCATGTACCGCGCACACACACACACACACATCCCACTAAAAAATGACAATGCATTTATCCAGTTACTTTAGCTCTTTAAAGTGTAAAGTGCTAAACATCACAATCATGCACTGCATAAACAAATCACTATCAAGTTCATTAAAAACAATGAAATCAACGTGTGTTGCTGGTTAACTTTTAATGAGCTAATGGACAGTAAATAAATAAAAAGTGTGCACTGTGCAGGTTGACAGTTATTCATTAAAAGGAGATATACATCAAGCCGAGAGGCAATTAATAATGCTAAAATTGCTATTGAAAAAAGGTCTATGGGAAGAATGAATGACGAGTGGAAAGCTAAAAATAAATAAATAAATAAAATCTAAGAAATCTCACTGATTAAAGGGTTTGAGATGATGAATCTTTTGCGCTGGCAAAATTGATAAGTACCCAATGCGGCACCAAAATGAAATGCCTCAAATTTGGACTCTATCTTGTCCTGACTATGGTCTAATGTCAATTATTCTGCCTTCTTTAGCGTTAAATCAAACGCCTGCAGTCCGAAAGACCCCAAAATTCACCCCAAAAAGTTGCATTTATAAATATACTGCATACGTATTGACGTCGAAACTGCAGAAAAGTCCTCACAGCCCACTGAGCACTCAGACATCTTGTCTTGGTGTAGAGACAATGTAACCATGAGTGTTAAGGTGTAACATGACTCTTTCATGAAAAGGGACACAGTAACACTCCAGACTGTCTTCGGCCTGATAAGTAACACAATGGCCAGACTGAACTGTATACACCCCCCGACCCCCCCAGTTCATGAGCTCATCTGTGGGGATCTGCAAGTATTGGGTTACACGCATTATTGTGCTCCGAGCTCTACTACCTTCAGCATCTATTTGGTTTAGAGGCGACCCTAAGCACAACTGAGTGGGATGTGAAGAGTACCGGGTCTGATTGTGGCCTCAATGGTACAGGGTCAATGATATATGATAAGTGCTGTGACTGAATTTGCTTAGGATGTGCAACTTGACATTACGAACCAATGCTGCACGTCACCACACAAAGCCTTATTTAAGGCAGCTTTATAATTTACAATTTTCTTGCCATAGACAAGAATCGCACATCGTCAACTAATTCTTTGGAGGTTTTAGAACGCATTTGACACGCTTGTTGGAAGCTTATTTAGTGCCACTGCGACCAAAGACAGTGACAACACTTTTGGACACTGCCAGAATTTCTCTTATTAAAATCTCAGAGTGTGACGGCTGCTTTGACGCTTGAGTAAAAGCCACCAAACCGGACGATAGCATAGAGTGATGCGGGACTCATCAGACAGCTACAAATTCGCTAGCGGCAATGCGGTAACGTAAACGAAACATCCTAATACACAGAAATGAAAATCCTTAGTACCTCATGATCACTTTGATGAATGTTACTATTTATCCAAACCCATTTTCAGCACTAACCCATATATCGCACTGATTGATAAAGGAAGCTGAACATAAAGCGGATTTCTTTAATCACAGGTCTATCATATTATCAGATATGGAGAATGTAATTGCAAACACCGTTACAGAATTCAGCTAAGAATTTCTATTGGGATCGTTTTATACAGTGGGACACGTAATAATGATAAAAGTCTACTGTGATCACACAGCGCTAAACCGGCTTCGCTTTAGGTATAAAATACATAATAAACTGTGCTATCCCGGTCAGGGTGGTGGTGGTGGATCCGGATGAAGTGTCCTGAGAACACTGGGCACGTGGCGGTAGTACACCATACATGGGACTACAATCGATACACACATTCGCAGACAGAGCTCAGGATTGGAGCGGTGACACCTTGATTGAGGTGCGAGTGTATTATTAGAGAACAATCAGGACTCATGTGCTTGGGGTGTTTTAGGTGATTAAATTAATACTACTACTACTACTACTACTACTACTACTAATAATAATAATAATAATAATAATAAACAAAATATGTAACCACTTAGACTTAGTTAAGGTTCTTTAAAATTCCTAATATTATTAGACATTATACAGTAAATCCATCCTTATTTACACACACACACACACTTTTTAAGTCTTTAGTTCTTTATTACATAACAACTTTCTACCACACAAACACATAACAACGATTTATTAGGAATAATTATGCGCAGAAACGACCTATAGCATGTTAGAATTATACAATGCGTTTTTAATGCGCAGTATGGAGCACCAAAACACACCCCCACACAGGTTAACCTATAGAAACCACACCTCTTCACTGCTAATCAGTTAACGCACAGACAGTACTAAAGCTGTCATATACCTTAACTGTCATGTAAACTTATTTATTTATTTAAAGAAGTTTTAAACACCTATTTTTTTTAATGTGTGTATAACATACTGTCCACATCCTGAACCAGACTAATCTACAGTTATTCAGGACTAAAATAAAATCGGAGTCGGATTCTTTTTTTTTTTTTTTTTTCTTTTTAAGTGCAAAGTCGGATGCATAAGAACATAATAACGTTAGAACAACATGCTTAATGAGTGTTTCATAATAAGAAATTTGATTTGAAACTAAAAATAGGAATAGAGACGTGAACGTTTGGGTGAAGTGAAGGCGCGCTGTGACATTCTAACACACACACACACACACACACACACACTACATTACACTCCACTCCACTCCACTCCTGAAACATAGTCATACAGTCCAAATACACAGCACCACCTCAAATTTCGGAAACTTCCGGCATTATTATAGGCTCGGATCTGATCATCAATAGCAGTCAAACGTAAACACGGGAGAGGAAGCAGACTTTATTAAATGCCCCGCTTGCTGCTGTCATTGGAAACGCGTGTCAGTGGCACTGGAGCCAAGTTTTGCGCACTTGAAAGCAGTAACCCTGTCTAAATTAAAAACGTGTAGGATGTGCAAGCTACAAGTTTGAAATCTAGAAGTCATCCTGCACGTGCACGTTTTGATTCTGGGCATTAAATCGTGCGTACACGGCGCACAAACGTGTGCAAAGACGCGCAGGGAGAAGGACACGTTGAGTGAGACGTTTCCACACTGGGCATTTAAAAGGGAAAAAAAAATTAAATAAATAAACAGGGAGGAAAACTTACCCAATGATAAGAATGGTTTGGTTTCCATTTCTGATCGGGTTAGCTCATGCCAATGCCAGCTGTTGTTGTTGTTGTTGTTGTTTTTTTTGCTTTGTTTTCAGGCTGGAAATTGAAATCGAGCGCGTCCTTGTTGATGGCAGTAAAATTCGGATCCGCGTAGTAAAAGCGCAGGGTGGAAAAGCAGCGTTCACTGACACTGCCTGATTTTCACTTTTGCGATAGTTGAGTTTGTTTCACTCTCTCTCTCTCACTCTCTCTCTCCCTCTCTCACACACACACACTCATAACTACTGCAGCAGGGCCCACTCTAGGGGGACTCCATCCCCATTGAGGGACGTCCTCAATCAGGGACGCATTACTATTTAGCATTCTTACCAGAAGACAACTCAAACTAAGAGCCATGAACATAAATATCCAACACTTCCAACCACTATATGAATGCTTATCATTTAACACGTGATTGATCTTCAACATCCACAGATTTATTCTGACTTAATAATAATAATAATAACAGTAATAATAATAATAATAATAATAATAATTTTTACTTGAAATGTTTTTTTTATTGGTCTATTTCCGGTCAATTTGGGTTTTTGGTGAAATAGTGGTTGCCCACGAGAGCGTTCGACTTCCTGCTGATAATAGTGATTGCATACATAAATGTATTTTTAAGGTAGAGAATTTTTGGAGGTAGATTTGATCATTTGTACACTGTGTGCACTATAGTATATTGGCAATGTGGAGAATAAGTAGTGCACTAAATGTATACAGTGGACTGCTGTGTACGGTTTTTAATCTCAAGGATTTTATTCATGGATCCTATCGGATGTCCTGTGATTAAATTATGTAATATGTGCAACTCGAAAACAGAAGGAAAACACGATTGTGTGTGTGTGTGTGTGTGTGTGTGTGTGTGTGTGTGTGTGCTAGGATTTTTGAAAAAAAAATTCCTTCTTTGGTTTATGTTCTATTTGTTGCTGGGTAGTTTTCCATCATCGATATCAAATAAGAAAGAAGTTCACCTCTGATCAGCCTGCAAGTTCATTGACTCAAAATTGACTCGTAAAAGGTCTCGGACCACAAAATAATACGCTGACCTGCGACCCAAATGGAGGCTTTAAAGAGACTGTTTTTTTTCTCAGTCTAATCTTAAAAATTAATCAGACAGAGCTGAAATCAAAGGAAGTGCATGTCTAGAATGAATAAACATATAAATGGTTCGGATATAAAGGAAACTGAATGCTGCATGTTGGAGTGTGATCTGATGCATGACTGAAACTTTATTTCAAACATAACATCTTAAGCAGTTGCTATAGGGACATTTCATTTAGGATAAAGCAGTTACTGAAGATTGAAAGTTGTGTAATTTCCAATAACAGCAAAACCCGAAGATGATTATTTCTCAATAACAACATGTCCCAAAGTCAACGAGACAACAATTACAATTTTTAAACGATTAAAGCGTGGCTTGTAATGTTACAAAGAAACCTGAAAACACAATCTGAACACTTTACAAAGCACTGACACTGGAGACTCCTTCCATAAATGTTGTCCATAAATAAACATCTCCTTAGAGAAAGCTTCACCATATCAATCATTATACATCTTTCTTAAATAGCGGCACTTTTTCCTCATTATTTTTAGCCTTATTGGATTATATGCTGTGTCTGCTATACGAGTCTCTGTTAATTAGCTGTAACGCTAGAAAGGACAACGTATTATAACAAGCACGTTAGCGTACGTATAAACCTGTGATACGAATTACAGCCGACATTACAGTCAGAGCTGCTGACCAATCAGATTCAAGAATTCAACAGCGCTGTGGTATATTATAAAACAAAAAAAAGCTCTAAATGCTAGTTTTCTCTTGAGAAAAATGAAAAATCATATGGACGAATATGCCAGCGTATTCTCTGCAGCACAACAGAGCTGACGTTCTTACACAGAGACCCTGCTCATTTGTTCATCGTTATATCGCTGTCATCTTCACGTGGCCATAACAACACTTTATCTCTTACTCATATTGCTGATTTTGCTCTCCAGCCACCTGTCCATGTATATACATGTCTCATCGGTCTTAGCACTAATAGAAGGCTGAGAGAGCTGCTGGCCAAGATCCCGTCCGAGGATGCTGAAGAGGCAGTATAGAACTTCAGTATAGAGCGCAAATGGGTGTGTATATACACACAATGTCCAGGAGTCAACCTGAAGGCCTGCAGAAGAAGAAAAAAAAAAAGAAAGAAAGAAAAGAAAACCTGTCGAGTGTTTGAAAGTGCTTGGTGCAGATCGCCCAGCAGGAGGATACATAATTAATGCAGCACACTGTGCATTGGAGATCAAAGACGTTTGTCGACACTATTCAATAAACCCAAAGCATCAATGTCTGGGTTCCAGTTCAAGCTCAGTGTGTGCTGTGTATGTGTGAATGATAAGGATGATATGAACAGGGAGATTGATGTTGTAGCTTGGAGACATTGAGAGCATATTTGAGAGCAATACAACATCTACAGTAATAATGGTTTAAGTACTCTCTGCTAAAGAACAGCTCTGGCGTCAATGAGCTAAAGAGGTCAACGGTTATCTCTGGTATGTATGTTGATGACATCTGGGTATGTCCATATAACATATAGACGTTACATGGACATGCTCAGATGTCATCAACATGCAGGTATCTGTTGATTCATGTAGAGCTGTGGTGGATTCCATCGTTCCGGTTTTAAATAAATGACAAGGATCATCAAACCTTGTAAAACTGAAAAAATACATTTTTCCATCATTTTTGGATTAATGTTGTTGTTTGTTATTAGTATCATTATAACGTATCCATGCATTTACTAAATCCACAAATTTAACGAAGACTAAAGGTTAGAACCACACACATTTTATTGATAATGCACTGTAGTGTTGGTGCAGCTGTAGTTTTAAAATGGCAAAAGACCGGAAAAAAAAAAGAAAAAAAAAAGTTAGTTCTTGTTATCGTTTACATTACAACAGCTATAAAGCCACCCTTTCATTTTTTAAAAAATTTTTTTTTTACTGCTATTCACATCGCAAGTTTATATTACAATTATGAAATAATTACTGATCATTTGCCAGAGCAGAGCTGCTGTTACAGAAAATGAATCAACTTCTAACCAATCAGATTTGAGAATTTAACTGCATTATAAACCAATTATTTATTATGACTCATTAATTAGGCTATTAAGTAGTAATCTTACTAGCTAAAAAACATTCTAGGAAGAAAATTCCATCTAACCTCTGGAGAAACCTTTAACGTTTTTAATGTAGAATTCTACAGTAGAGTGTTTTGCTCCTGAAATAAGCAAACAGTTAACCCTCCCAAACGCCTTTCAGGAATTCAATGATTTTTTCCCCCTGTGTTTCTTTCGTTGCATCATTCATGGTAAGATTAGTGCAGTTTCTTTTCCATATACACCCCAGTCCACTATGTATAGATTAAATAATCAGTCATAATACAACCTGCTACATTTTGAATCAATCATCCCTCTTCACTTTTTTCTTATAATTCAACCCCCAAAGGCAGTATGTATTCATCAGTTAGACTGAAGTTGACAGCACATTTGACAGTTTTGTACTTACTACGAGCCCAGATATGCCTGTGTACACGGCCAACTTCTAAACATTTCCACTAATGCCAAGCCGTGGTGTTGTGAAACAGGCCCAAACAGTGTTTATGGCTGCATGTGGTAAAGTCATTTTCCACAGTTGATTAATTTTGTGGTTTCTTAGGAAGCGAATGGAACTACAGAGCGTAATTTTTGCAAGACCAACACACCACGCTGCATGATGAGGGCATTCGCTGGCTGAAAGAAACACCCAGAAAAGTCTGTGCTCACCAAAAACAAATGCTGGGCCCAGTTTTGACAAAAGACAGATTCAGACTCAGCACCCAGTACCATAAGATGTGGGAAAATTGGACAATGCAAGAAATAAACAGCTTCAAGTAACCCAGAGCGTTCATTTAATTCACTTGTTGTACTCCAGCTCCAGCTGCAAGTCAAATCATGGTCAGTGGACCATGGGGATTTGAGTAAGGACCTCAAAAGCTTGACTCAGAATCAAATCTTAAGAATAGATGTGGATGCGTAGCTCAGAGATTTAAGACTTGACTTGGACCTATAGCTCAAAAAACTTGACTTGGATTCGCATCTCAGAGACTTAAGAATTGACTTGGACTTATTGCTTGAAACTTGACTTGGACTTATAGCTCAGAGATTTAAGAATTAACTCAGACTTATAGTTCAGAGACCTAAGACTTGACTTGGACTTATATCTCAGAGATAAGACTTGGACTTATAGCGCAGAGACTCAAAACTTAACTCAGATCTATAATAGTTCAGAGACTTGAGATGTTTAAGTCACAGATTCACTTCTTAGAAAGACTTAAGACTTGACTCATTCTCGTAGCTCAGTGAATAAAGACATAACATGGACTTACTGTTCAGAGATTCCAGACCTGGTATGGACTGTGGTCAGAGATTTAAGACTTGTGTTGGAGTTATGGCTGGAAAATTTGACTTGGACTGGCATATTAGAGACTTAAAAAATAGGACTTGGACTCATAGCTCAGAGACTTAAATCCTGGTTAAGACTCACATTTCAGAGGCTTGAGACTTGATTCAAACTTAAAGCCCTGAAACATCAGACTTGACTGACAGCCCTTTTGCGGTACTGTGAAGTGAAATCAATTGCCGCAAAGGGATTTATTCATAAAAAAAATCATTCAAATTAATTGATGGTGACATTTCGTTCTTTGTATTTCTCTCTAAAACCTATTAATGAGTTCTGAATGCCGTTTTGTTCTGTGGTCGGAGAGCAGACTGGTGGTTGCGATGTACGAGTAGCCACTGTAGAGCCATTCTGGCCTGATGATTACAGAATGTAACGGCGCTCAGGCTCAGATGGATGTTTAGCCCGCGGCCCACACTCTGTAATCTAAGACAGACACAACACACTCTTTTAAACGCTTCAATTGGCCGCTGTCTCATCTGCCTGTGAGACCCAGCTATTTAATCCCTTTCTTTGCCGTGATTAATAGCTGCCTGACCTTTGACCTTCCTTCATATAAATCTTTGGACGCTGTTGTGGATCTCCTAGGCGCTTCATGCTTCAGACCACTCCTCTCTCGGTGTCTCTAGGCACACATATCTATACCGGAACCATTTTTAAATAAAGCTCTCATTCCTTGGGGAGTCACCTCTGCGATGGCCTCCGTTGAGGTAACAGCCACATGTGTCCTTTTACCTCTTGAGGACGTGATAAATGGACTGCAGGCTGTTGGGTTCCTTTTGTGGTTGAAACATTTAGGACGTGCTAATCTATAATGCGTGTTAAATTCATTCAAGAGCAAATCAATCATCTTTCCAAAGGTATTTTCTCCTGACTTGAAGCTTTCACTTCATTTTTCCAATAATCAGTTCGTTTTTTACTTCGTTGATGCGAAGTAAAGTAAATCTCTGATTGATCAAGTTAGATCTGTATGGAATAGCTTCATTTCTGACCTCTCGCTCGTGCCCAGCATGAAAGTAAAAACCTTCCGATTTTTTTTTTGTGTGTGTCCTGCAGAATCCCAGTCCTGATGAACACCTCTAGTCTCAAAAAACCAAAACAAACGGTGCACCACCTAGTCATACCTGTATTTGTACCTGTTTAGGACACATCATCTGTTAATTCAGAATAATGTGTTTGAATTCGGTTACATCTGTAATACCACAGAATATGTCGGAAAAAGAAAAGCAGAGACGCTAAGTGATTGGGCAAGAGACATTATTCTTTTTGCTAACTAGCCTGAGGGCTAACCTGTGGTCATCAGCAGAAATCTGTGGTTCACATTCTTAACCCAAAGGGGTCAGACACTGTGCCGAGGGCTCACTTCCTTATTTACAGAGGTTACTAGATCTGAGTGACAGTGATTGGAACAGAAACGAAACAGGACATTTTCTGCACTGGAATGCACTTTACATACAGCCCAGGTTCCTTGTGTCCTCAGTATTTGAGATATGCCGTGTCTTAGACGGAGCCTCTGTGAATAAGTAAGCAGTACGGCTCTGTTTCGTGCTTATTCTTGACAGAAAGTACAAATCAATGGAAGATTGTAAAGGTATGAAAAAGAAGGTAACATTTAAACAAAAAAAGGTTCGCAAAGGGTTCAGAAGGACTGACAGGGAAAAATGAAACTTAAGCCTTTTGCTGTAGGGAAACTAATTCCATTGCAATCAGTGTAGGCAACTCAGGAGAACAAAAATCGGTTGTCCAGATATGAAATTAAATGAAATCGATTTGCTGTGTAGACGGATACAGCTCCAGATATTAATCTTGTGAAGCAGAGCTAAGGTATGTTAGAATCACTGTCAGAGATATGGGGCTTCAAAAGAGTTCTCTGACAATCACAGGACACTGGCGGATATGCAGCTCACAGATTTAAAAAAGAAAAAAATTATGTCTGTCTCTCCATCCATCCATCTATCTATCTATCTATCTATCTATCTATCTGCCTGTGTGTTTGTCTCTCTGTCTGCCTGCCATCTATCTATCTATCTATCTATCTATCTATCTGCCTGTGTGTTTGTCTCTCTGTCTGCCTGCCATCTATCTATCTATCTATCTATCTATCTATCTATCTATCTATCTGCCTGTGTGTTTGTCTCTCTGTCTGCCTGCCATCTATCTATCTATCTATCTATCTATCTATCTATCTATCTATCTATCTATCTGTCTGCCTGTGTGTTTGTCTCTCTGTCTGCCTGACATCTGTCCATCTTATCTATCTATCCATCTATCTGTCTATCTGTCTCTCTATCCATCTGTCTATATGGTTGTCTCTCTGTCTCTCTGTCCACCTGACTGTCTATCTATCTATCTATCTATCGATCTATCTATCTATCTATCTGTCTGTATTTCTGTCTGTGCTGTAAATATCTGTTTGATCATAATGCAATGTCTGTCTGTCATGACAATAAGGAGTTGGAGCAGTCTGGAATAAGCACAGCATGGTAGTAAAGTGACGGGACCACAGACCTCTGTCTCATTATTTATCATGGGTAATTAGGGCCCAGTGCTTGCAGCACAGTTATCAATATTAAAGCTTATATCACCATCTCTGCCCATATGACAGCCACGTGACGAGTAGAGTGTGGAATGCTGCACCGCAGGGGAGCGTGAGACTCGGCATACATCACTCTTTAAAATCATATTAAAGCCATATTGGCTGTGCTTCATCGGGCCCTGTGATAAATGCGGCACGTCCTGTGTTATTGCCAAGGATGAAGCCGAATCATTAGAGGTGGGCTAATCTGTAACCGCTACATATAAAATGTTTTGAGACACGAGGATCGAAACAGAGCAAAGTAGTGCATGAGAAAAATATTGCTGTTGTTTTGAATCCAAGCTACACACACACACACACACACACACACATACTTTTTGACAATGGTTACTGATATATAAAAGAAGGCAAGAACCATAATGTATTCATTCATTTGCTCTGACAGGCTTATTTTGCTCTCTGCTGCTTAACTGCGGGACTCCGCTGGACTTCAGCTGGATAAACAGATCCTGTGGAGAGAAGTTCTCTTTAGGTACATACTAGTCACACCATTTTTTCACCAAGGGGCCAAATACAAATGGACTCCCTGGGCTATGGTAAAATAGCATGATGACTTGATTATAGTACTTTCAGCAAGCCATGGAACATTGTGTGGGGAAATGACGCAGGTTACTGCGAAACACTAGATGTGATGCGGTTGATGGAGGAGAAATATTTTTACTTACAGACTTGAAAACATTTTAATCCAAAGAGAACATCGTAATTGCAAGTAAGCGGCTCACATTTTGGTCAATTCAAACGATGAGAGATGTTTATCGGTTCTGTGGTAAATAAGTGCACCATTTAACTGTCAGAATCTACTCCGTTTTTACAAGCGCATAGATGTATGGACAACCGAACGTGTGTGTTTGTTTGTCCAGTGGCACACCAGTCAAATATTGTGATTTACAACCATTCTGCTTTCCCTTTCTACTTTTCCTGGTCAGGCACCATGACGGAGGAAGCAAGCGCTGCCATCATAAATCTGGACACTTCCTTCAGCTGTCTCCCACTTCAAGGAGGAACTGTTACAAACAGCATCAGCCCTCTCGCCCCATAGCCGCAAGCCCTCGGCCCATCCCCCACACAAACCGCACGCCAACAGTAGTGCAAATGATAAGGAGGAGGATGAGAAGAACAGACAGAAAGCTTCGGGACAAGCCAGATCCAATTTCAAGCTTTTTGTTTCCCAAATAAGCTGATCTCCAGGAATTCCGAAGCAAATTACAGTAAGGGTTAAGACAATGAATGATTTAGTGAGCGATCAAAGGACGTAATGTAGTTCATTGTAAAGCTATGACCAGGAGTACGAATTTTGGACCCCCTGACACATTAATACACTGGGATCCTTTCCTCAAAAATGTTTTTGTTCCCCAGGATCTTTTTCCCAAGCATCCTCATTACACCCCTGGCTGTGCTCAAGATGGGAGCAGGACATCGGCGACCTTCAGCTCTTAGAAGTTGATTTTGAAAGGTATAGAGTTTGAGAAAATATTTTTGAAAAAAGTTTGGATATTCTGTTGTCAGGACAGATTCAGGACAGTATGATTTTAAATCTGTTTAAAACCTCAGATATTCCCTTAAAGCATATCACATCTCCACTTTCCATTTTAATATTGTTTCAAAAATAACAAGAAAACTGAACATAAAATTGTGGAAAGTTAAAAAAAAAATACCCTGATAAAGTCTAGAAAAAGATTTTTATGAGGATAGAGCAAGAACCGTGGTGACAAAAAAAATTGCCAGAATTAAAGGCAATCCATCCATCCATCCATTTTCCATACTGCTTATCCTACATAGGGTCATGGGGGAGCCTGGAGCCTATCCCAGGGAACTCGGGGCACGGGGCGGGTGACACCCTGGACAATCCATCGCAGGGCACAATCGCACACCCATTCACACATTCCAGACAATTTGGAAATGCCAAACAACCTACAGTGCATGTCTTTGGACTGGGGAGGGAACCGGAGTACCCGGAGGAAACCCCTGATGCACGGGGAGAACATGCAAACTCCGCACACACAGTGTGGAGGCAGGATCTGAACCAAAAGCTAACCACTAAGCCCCTGTGACCCCGCTTACCAGAATGAATCACATATAAAATCCGTTTCATTTTGCGGTTCAAATCCACAGAAACGATACACAAAGTTGTAACCTTTCAGTGTTATTGATAACAAGCTAGCTAATTCGTGGACCATAAACCAGGAAAAGAAAACTCAAAGAAATAGTTATACCATCAAATGCAGTCTATCGACTGCCTGGGTACCGCCTCTTTTTTTGAAATAAGGTATTTTATATAAAATCTCATCCACAGTTCAGCCCAAGCAGCTGTGCTATTGGTCAGCGATGCAAATTCCCATATTAGAATTAACCAAAGTACTGATATGATGTTTGGCTTGAACGAATTTTTCACACTGGCCAATTTATTAGTGCATGCTTTTAAATGACTGTAATTGCCTTGGTGAGAAAAAGCTAATATAACTGGGCCTTTATTCTATAACAGAAGAAACAGCTTTTTATCAAAAAAGGGTAACATTACAAAGAAATTCCACAGAGCACAGTTGTGAAAGCAAATATTTCTTTTCAAATGACACTCCTTTCCTGTACTGTGACAGAGGGAAAAGTTTTCAAAGGCTTTCCACAGCACAAAAGAGTCCTCCAAGACAAGTGTAAAATCAACCATCCCAGAATGCCAATTGCAGCACGTGGAGCAAATTTTTTTTCATCAGGGAAAGGAGGGGTGGCTGTCTGAGACTCTGGGAATAAAGATGCGTTGTCATTGAAATGCATAAATGCATCTGTGAAATCTGGGATCAAAGAAACACACGGCTGCCAGTCAAACCGCAGTCCTGCCATGAACTCCAGTGCGGAGCTACAAAGAAACCTCGCCTCTTCTCCAACCTGCACTGCGCCACACCATTGGCTTTTCTTGCTTTATTGTCTTTATTTCTTTTTTTGTTCCTGCTTTTGCAGGTGTTCTTGATTTTGGTTCAAGCTAAAGTTGGGTTGTCTGAGGTAATTTTAACATTTTATCAGCACTACAAGTCAATAAGCCTTTGTGAAAGCGATTGATATTTTGGAGGAGTTGGGCTAAAAGATGCAAACATCTGAAAGCTCAGAATACTTTATTAAAGTGACATATCAAAAGGTTTTCTACATTTTACATTCCGGCACTGATTCTGATTGGGAGATAAGTGCCTTTTTAAAACATTAAAAAAAACAACTAAAAACATGGATGAGATTAAAAGCAACACTGCCAGGATGCCTAAGAGTGTAGGCACATCAGGACAAATATCTCCCTGCCCAATCCCTCAGTGAAAGCAGTTTTAAGCTTTGGATTATTCCCAAAAGCAAGTACAGCAATAAAAGTCCTACACATGTCCTGAGACTCTAACTGTTTTATGTGTATACAGTATGGTGAAATTCGCTAATAACAGCCGCTAAGTTCCTGCACAGACGTTGGGCATGGCCAGCAACCCCTCTCTGTCGCCTTTGCTTTGCTCAAAACAATGATGTCATACACTTTTTTAACATTTCCAGAAGGCATGCCATAGAAAAACTGCCCGCTATATGCCAACACCTACTCCACACACTCACAAACACACCTTAAGAAATCTGTTCCTCACATCTCTGCACATTCAGAGGTGTCTGTGCTCATTATGTCATATAAGAAAACAGTGAGAGGAAATCCTGCCATGTGAAAACATCCTGGAGACTGACAAATGTCTGTTTGGAGACTGCAGGTTGGTTAGATGTTGACTCCGAGACACACTCTTTAAATGTTTCAGAGTGATATAAATATCCTGTCAGATTAGCTTATGCTAGCCCTCGAGCTCACATTAGTGGGGAATTTAATCAACATTAATGAACCTGACGTATTCCTACTCAGAATTTTTGTCAAGTTAGTTCATGTTAGATAGCATGTTAGAAGTTTGAGAAGATCTAGAAGTAGAATTATAGTTATTGGAGGTAAAGTTTTAACATCTATTAATCCGCTCAGAAATCATACAGGTCAGAAAATAGTCCTATCGCTAGAATATTGTGAGTTTTATAACTTATGTTAATAATGAGAACTGAACATCTGACAGTATTTATGAAAGTTAAAAATCCTTTCAGAATGCTGTCAGGTTAGTTTGTGTTAGCTAGTTGGCTAATGTTAGCAGGGAATGTTATCAGCATCTATGACTCTATACTAAACATTCTGTCAGAAATTCTGTCAGGTAAACTCATGTTAGCTAGCTGGCTAATGTCAATAGTAAGTATTATGAACATCTATGATTATAACTCAGTGATCTCAAAAATGTGGTCAGATTAACTCATATTAGGTGGTTGGCTAATGTCAGTAGTGAATATTATGAACATCTAAGACTATAACAAAAATCTCAGTCAGGAATTTTTTTCGTTAGTTTATCTTAGCTAGCTCTTTATTAGAAGTAAAGTTTTAACATCTATTAATCCTCTCAGAAATCATACAGGTCAGAAAATAGTTCTATTGTTATAATATTGTGAGTTCTATAACTTATAATCTTCGCAGAATTTCTGTCATGTTAGTTCATGTTAGCTAGTCGGCTAATGTTAGCAGGGAATATTATCAACATTTTTGCCTATAACCTAAAAATCCTGCCAGAAATTATTTCAGGTAAACTCATCTCAGATAACTGGCTAATGTTAGTAGGTATAAACATCTATGAATATCACACAAAATCCTCTCAGAAATCCAGTCAGGTTAACTCATGTTAGCTAGCTGGATAATGTCAATAGTGAATATTAGGAATATCTATGACTATAACTCAAAGATCCTCTCAGAAGTTTGATCAGATTAACTCACATTAGGTCGTTGGCTAATATCAATAGTGAATATTATGAACATAAGACTATAACATAAAAATCTCAGTCCAGAATTTTTGTTGTTAGTTCATCTTAGCTAGCTCTTTATTAGTATTAAAGTTTGAACACCTACGAATCTTCTCAGAAATCATGCAGGTCAGGATGTTACTAATCCTATTGACAGAAGATCACAAATTTATAACTTCTCAGAAAGCTCCATCAGGTTAACTCATGTTAGCTAGTTCCCAAATGTTAGTGGCAGATATTACAACCATCCACGACTATCTTAAAAACGTAAAAATATGAGGAATTCTGTCAGGTTAACTCGGGTTAGCTAGTTGGCTAATGTTGATATTAGTAGTGAATACTGTGATACATAATTTGCACTAAAGCTGCGATTTTGTATTACAAAATTACTGATTGGATATTATTTGTATGAAGTTTCACATTTTCAGATTACGATGAGAGAAATACAAGGAACCATCACAGTACAAAGACCTCACTTATCTGAGAGCAGAATTCTAGTGTAGTGTGAATACAGTGACATTGAGACCAAGGTAGGAGTGATGGGTAGATTTCAGTGACCAATCCTTCAGTAAATGTTTATTCCACTTCTAATAAATGGACTGACTCAGTGTGTGATTGTTCTTGTGCTGACAGAGGGCTCGACTCAACCCGCCATGCCAGTCTGACGTCTCTCCCCAACGGTACAGACGAAGGCCTGTCACATGAATCTCAATGCAGGACCTTCACACCCAGTTTGATTGATAGTGTTGCAGTGAAGAGTCATGCTCATGAGTCACACACATGCAAACACACAGAGCAGAGTCCACCCGCTGCCTCATTGGGCTACATCTGTTTTACATTAGCATCTCCCTGAGCTCCTATACACTTGGTCTGCAGGATCTCAACATGCTAGAACACACACACATAAAGATTTCCAACAGTTTAATCACAAGAATCTGAAAAATATCAGCAGCTTCCTTCAATATAAAAAAATTACAGTTTTAGAGCTTTCACATAGTAGATGTTTTAGTCGGTTAAAGAATTTGATGGTATTCAAAAAACACATTTATGAGGCATTTGTTGTAATGCAGGTTTAATTAAAAGTGTTTTGATTTGAACATTTTAACCTATTGAACTAAGCTTAGGCATTGGTTTGCTGAAGCCTACCTCTGGAGGGCATGCATTAAATTTGCAGAAGTCTGTTTTTGCCAGTTGAAGACAGAATTATACCATTTAATGAGACGGAATAATGAGAAAGTTGAGCTAAATGATTAGTAAAACAATCAAAGTTTCTCAAAATGATGCCTCCTTGATAAAAATGGTTTCTTGATAATGATTCGCCACAAATTAGCACACCCAGTGTTTAACAGAAGCAATTAGCCTTCATGTATACACTCTTTTGCTAATTTATTATCAAATTTGAAATAGTTTTTCACTGTGTCTCTCATTTTTAGTCAGCTTTATACTTGAGATTCAAGCTCAAGGAAACTTTTGCAGGATTGTTTCCTGCGAAAGAAGTAATCCATGTAATTATTGTTGGTATATCAGCTGCAACACACCCACTATTTGCACAATTTACCTCACTGCAGAAGTGTGCATGACTGACTAATGGACGGTAAATAAGCAACTGCTGGAATAAAACTTCTGGGCTGTCTCTATGTCCATCAGCAGTTTAAACCTCAGCACATACCTGTACAAACAGGGAGAGACTGTCTTTTACAGATAACAAAATAGAAAAGGCAAAAAAGACTTCAAGAAGCTTTCAAGAACTTCGACCTCTGTACCCCAGCCCCCTCCTGAACATGATGAGCATTAGCAGTAGTGTTGGCTAGCCATTTTTCTTTAAAAAAAAAAACCCTTTTCCTTGAATCTGTCCAATTCCATTATTCTCTTTGCCATTTTGTCAGATTGTGGCCCGTTAACTCCGTCCTCAGGTCAGGGGCAGGTCAACAAAAAGGACAGCAAAGAGTACCCCCCCCCACCACCATCAATGGTAGGAGACCCACAAATTCGCCCCTAACTCCTTGAATCCACTCTGCCCCTCGACCCCACTACCTCCAGGCATGCCCTCTTTGGCCTCTCCACACTGGGAGGGATGCTTCGAGGTCACCCACTCCATTGGAAGAGACACTTGGCTCTCGGCAGGGGGTCAGCTATCTTTTACAAGGAGCCCTGACATCTGCCTGGTGACTAATAGGTTGACTCCAGTGACAAGTACTGATGAGCACCCCTGAGGCACAAGTCCTCGAAGCCAAGCGACCACTTTAATAAAGCCTACTCAACTAGCCGAGCTGGTAATAAAGGCTTCAGAGCTAGCCGAGCTACGGCTCCTGCCCTGTAATGTCATTTCAGGAGATGGGCGAGCACTAAAGGTGCAGGTGCTGCCATCAGTCTTCTTTCTTCTTCATGCGATGGGAGAAAAATCGCTCAGCCATTAACATAAATACGTGGCGAGGTTGACGGAAAAGAGCAGGTTGTGTGTGCTCTCTCTCTCTCTCTCTCTCTTTCTCTCTCTCTCTTTCTCTCTCTCTTTCTTTTTTCTTTCACTCTCCCCCTTTGAGATATCTCAGCTCCTTGAGCGACCAGTGAAGATTCTCATCACTCAGTGCTACAGCTGCATAGACACAAAGGGACGTGTTGAATAGCTAAACACTCTCAGGATAAAACATTAACAAGGCTGCCTGTCGCTCGGAGGGGGATTTTTGTTCCCCTTAAAAGACACCGTGATCACGATCGATCTACTTCACAATTAATCTTCAGGACAGGCTTACTGGGATTTCTGTAACCTCTCTGCAGTGACACCGGAGAAATTCCCACACCCGGCTCATGATGCAAGAAGCTGACTTTCTCTGTTGTGCCCCATGCAAAGAGAATGATACACAGCAAGACAGGACAAAACCTGCAGACACGTTGGGTGATTCAGAAGATGAAATAGCATGTTGCACTGTTGCATCTCTGGCATCATGTCAAGTAAAGCAGAAACATTAATTATTCACTTTTCACCAAGACTGGATTGTGTAACGTGATCGGCAGCCCACCGATCCAGCAGAAGCAGCATTAACACATCACAGAAACAAAAATGAATGCACATAAAAAAGGGGGTCTTTGGATAGTTCAGGGTTACTAGCTATCTGATTGTTGCTGTGTGAAATAAGGAACTATGGAGAATTTCATATTACATTCCTATACTTTTAGGGGGAAAAAAGTTCCTCAAGGGTTCTTTGGCTTGTTAAAGGTTCTTGGTGTCTTAAATAGGTTCAAAAAAGCAGGAATTCATTATTCTGTGCTATAGAGTTGCTCAATCTGTACTTGAAATAAGGCACTTTGAAGCAAATGAAAGGATATGGGTTAATAGCTACAGTAATATTTATTCCTTAGAGACTTGGCAGTTGGAGAACACAGATTCGTAATATTCACTTTCTCAGAATTTTATGTTTTGTATTCCAAATTCATTGCTACACTTTTAGGAAAAAGGGCTCCTCAAGTGTTCTTTGGATTGTTAAAGGTGTTTGATTTCTTGGAACCTTCTTTGATAGGAAAACAATGTTGTAAGGTTCTACATTGAACCATCAAACTCTGGCCCTAGTGCTGGGACAAACCGGAGAACCTCAGGAATTCATTTTTGATTTGCCATGTAGTTGCTTTTTCTGCCCTAGAAATAAGGTACTATGGAGAAGAGGAAAATGTCAGCAATGGGTTAATAGTTACACTGATAGATAATTTGCTAATTTGCTGGAGACTTGATAGTTTAAAATGGAAAACACATTCATTTTCCTTTTACTATCTCAGCATTACGATGCATTTTTGCAACTGGCATTTCAGAACTCATAATTTATTGGGTTCCTCAAGAGTTCCTTGGATAGTTACAGGCTCTTGGCTTGTTAAGGATGTTCGACTTGGAACCCGCTCTAATAGGAAAAGACTTGTCGATATTTATATATAGATTTAAGCTATTTTTTTCACATCTTACATTTCAGGCCTTGGCACATGGCTTTTTCTGCTCCATTTCCTACTTTCCTATATTTATTTGCTTGAGGACCAAAAATAACCTTGCTATGCCACATGCACTTAGGGAGAAAAATAAAAAAAAATTAATTCCCAGATAATGAAGTAAAGCGTGTCCTTCCCGAGAGTCCCTTTCTGAAAGGGATGTCCATATCACACAGTTCCCAGCCTTTGCTTTTTCCTTGCTTTTGCAGCTTAGGGAATTTGAACTGCACTTGAAGAAAAAAAAAGAGTAAAACCATAAAATAGTGTTTTTCTATGAGAAAACAGAACCAAGAACCAAGCTGAACCCACCCATTTTCTATAAGCTTTTTAGATTGAATCCTTTTCTCAAAATCACACCATCCTGTACACCCAAACAGATGTGATAGTTTCGTTTCTGATATGGGGTTTTGTGGTGAAGGTGGCAGAACTTCAAAAATAAAAGACGAAAAAAGAAACTTCCCATTTCATTTCTGCAGTTAGTGTTGTATTTTCTTGGAAAGGTTAAGCAATATTAATCAATAATCAGTATTCAAGCTGTCCCTGTCCTCCACCTTATAGGTACAGAGAATACAAAACGCATCCTTATTTCTTATGATTAAAGCCTAGTGTTGTGACATTAAGCTCTCCATTTTTTTCATACATGAGCCTGTTTGTTCCAGTTTCCTCAAAAAAAAAAAAAAAAAAGGTCTCTAATGTAAGGCTTAGCACAGAGGAACAGTGCTACATGCATTGGTATTTCAGTATAAAACCTAATCACATTTTCCATGGCTGGAATAAAAGCATAACAAGGATTTCTGCCCAGTTTCCACACCCCTTTCTTTCAGCACTCAATTCACACGGTGCATTTTGAAGGGCAATTCATACACAATCACTCCAGTCACATTCATGCCTATTGTCGCTTACTTTCTCAGTCTTTCTTTCTTAGTGATGTTAAAGAGTTAGGATACAAGTAATAAGTGGGTTTATTAGGGCTTATCCATGAGACACTTATAACTACAAGCAAACCATACTCACAAATACAGGAATACAACAAAACCCAGGAACTTAAGGCTAACATAATATTAGTACCTTGAGAATAATATCACCAAGACACCAAAAAACCAGACCAAACTATATTGTTGGTGTTAATTGTATTCCATAATTCCACAAACAAGCTAAATATGATGGTGATCATCGGTAGGTGATACTGGGCCGAGGGTTTCCTTTTCACTAAAGGTTCCAAGTAGAACCTCTTTAGAAAACTAAAACAAGCCAAAGAACAATTGAGGAACCCTCTAGGCGTATGCTCAGAGGACAACGTAAACAAATTAAGGAACAAGGTTTGGTTTTTTTATAACTTGCTATAACATACAGCGAGTGATAACAGGAACCAACTCATCTTGGAGATGTTCCATAACATTAAATGTAACTGTAAGTGGATAAGAATTACAATGTGTCATTTATTTATTCCTTACATAACCTTACAAACCTTCTACGTCTAATTAAAATGAAAGAACTGGCCAAAACATTTAATGACACTCCAGTTAGGTAGTGAAACATAGCTGGCGTTCTTCTGTTGAATCTTATTGGCTTCATTGGAAAAAAAAGTGATGATTCAGCATCAGTGTTCCTCCATCAATATCATAGCACGGTAACCATAATAAGGCGAGCTCTGTTTTTGCTGAGCAGACCAAACTGTATCTGTTTAACGCCCTCTGCAGTAAATCATAACACCGTACAGAGGAGGTGTGTTAGATGGCCATAACTCAGTGATCACAGGCCCCTGGGTTTCATCCCAGCAGGCACAGAGGCTGAAAGCAGGCTTGTCAGTGATGCTGTGCATAATTATCAGCAAGATGAATAGCTCACGCCACAACGCCCAAATAGATTTTTCTATCTGATGAATGACGGAAGTAATGGCACCCTGTCATCAGCGTTGATCTCAAGAAAGGGCTCATAAATCTCCCGCTCAAAGCTGCCCCCCACTTTTTTAAGAAGTGCTGGGGGTTTGGTGTGGAATAAGTTGAGTGGAGTGTTAATCGTGCTTCCTGTTCATGGTGATGTATCCTCAAATGCTGCTAGCGACCTATAATTATCTCACAACTGAAGGATTAAAGACATGAAGCATGAAGATTCATGCTTTGGTCTCAGTTGGATTGGCTTTAATTCGTTACTGAAGAAGACACAAAGAGACATGGGAAAGATGAGAGACTACACTCTTAATAAAGGTTCTATCTACTGTAGCTCCTTAATGTTAGATAGAACCGTAGAACTGTGCACTTTAGAAAGGTTTCCAACCAGGAATCCATTTGACAGGAACCCTTTCCTAAGGATATAAAAAATGTGGGGGGGAAACCCCTGTTAATTATAAAATAAAGCTGTTCAGAGGTATATTAAATATGAACACGACGATCTAAACCTTTCCTTGGCTTACTGCTCATTTGATGAACAGGAACTAAAATGAAACCAATCACATTCCTCTCACTATAAGCAGCTACAATGTATGGTGTATCACCTAATTGTTGATTATTTTCCTATTTTTCCCCAAGTCTTCTGTTCCTTACTTATCAGGTTTTCTGAACAAACTAAAATGAACCAAATAGATGATGATTCTAATATCGGAAAGCTGTCTGTAGTATTTGGTGCAATTCTTCATACATTCCAGAAACTCTCAATAAAATATACAATCTTAGAAGAAGAAAAAATTACATCTAATAAATAGTATGAAGTCTTTGGTACGTCCCTCAGAAGGAACCCTTCTTTGAGATTAAATGTACAACTCTACCACAGGGGGTTTCCAATGCTGAAGAGGTTCTTTAAAAGTTAGAACAGTTATCCATTCCCAGAACCATTCAGGAACCCTTGCTTTTCCAAAGAGTCTAGGGCTCCACATTCAGAACAGGTTCTCAATGTTGACTCACTTTACAAAACTAGAGCTGCCAACTGTCCAAAAATAGACTTAATGAATCCTTTTTTTTAACCACTGGGGGAAACTTTTAAGGTTGCTCATTCTAACTTTCTAAAGTATTTCTACATTTAGAAACTCAAATCAGACCTCTTTTGGAACCCTTGGAGGAACCCTTTTCATTTTACAGCTCTGCAACAGTAAATTTCCAATCCAGAAAAGGTTCCTTAACAAAGCTGGACCATCCACCATACCATTGAGGAACCACCTAAAGAATGTAGGAGAAACGGTTACTTCCAGTAATCTAAAGAGTTCTTTGATCGGTCATAGAACCTTACAACAAAAGCTTTTACATTCGGAAGAGGTTCTGTGTCTTAACAAAAGTGCAAACGTCTGGGGGAAAGTTCACTGTCGAACCTTAGAACAGAGTATTCCAAATAGAACCTCTTTTGGAAGCATCTAACCATCTAAGTTGAGGAACCCTTTCCATTTTAAACATCTTCTTAGATAAGAATATCAGGTCTTCTTGGTGGCCCATCTGTAAATGAACCAAATAAATAAATAAAATAATGTTGACCACCAACGTCCAACCAGTGAGGATGAAGAGTTGTCTTGACTCAGCTGTCAATCATGTTGCCTGGTATGTTTTTTATTTTTTATTTTTATCATTATTACTTATTATTATTTTTGTATATTCCACCTGCCATGGGTGACCTTGGCAGAAGGCAAATAAATCCCCATATGCCCCAAATCCCTGCCTTCTCATAGCTTCTGCTGCACTCCACTTCTTTAGAAATACCCAAAGGATGAAGATTAAACTCTCTGCAGTCCTCAGCTCTGAAAATGTAACCCTTCCATCTGCTTCATACACATGGAGAACGCTTGCGTTTTTTCTTCTCCCTTTTCTACAATAAAGTGCACTGGGCATGAGCAGCATATGTGTTTATAAGAAGTGCTTCTGAATATTTGTAGTCTCCTAGAGACACTTTTAATGCCTGCGACTCTAAAAAGTGAAATGCAGTACCACTAAGTATGAGAACTAAGCATGAGAACATCAGGTCCATGGCTGAGCTAGAGCATCTGGCCCTGTTTACTTAATTATGCAATTTGCAAAGCACCTGTAGATATCAAGAGAGAGCTGCTGTAGAACTGATGGCTATCAGGGTTGGTTTATTCAGGCGTTAAGGTGGGTGAAGTGCTACGGCCGGGGTGTGTGTCCGAGACTCTGAAACCTGCGCTCCCATGTCCGAGCAGCGCTGGATGAGGGACTGTTTGTTTAACCTTTTCTGCGGTTGTAATTTTAGTGCTGCCTGCTGCACGGATTTCCACGGAGAAGGCTCTTTTATTAACTTCTGCTGCTGTTCTACTTCGATAACACTAGATTTAATTATACCATATCAAACCTGGCATTAAAGCAGAACATACTGAATGCACATAGCCATGCTGAAATATACTGTGGATGGAAATATTGATATTTTCGAAGGGTAATCATCTGTACTTTTGGAGCTTTGCACTGAGCAAAGAGGTCTAATGGATGTTGAGATGCACTATACCAATGCAAGCCACTGATTATGTTCTTGGAAGTAATTTTGCAGTCACGTGAGTAAATGAGTGCTGAGGATGTTTATGGCTCAATAAAACGTACGGGCACTAAAGACAGTCAATAAAAAGTTATGACGAAAGCAGATCTTGACATGATGCGTGCGCAATTAATAATAATCATCTGCCATGATGACAATCCATAATGGCTTGATTTGTTTAGCAGTACAAAGCGACGCTCAGCATTCTGGCACTCTTATCCAAACAGTCTCTGGCCTTACTCCAGTGGAACGTCGCCTAATACAAAAAAGAATCTCTGAAGACAACAATGCGGTAATTATATGTTCATTGTTTGGATTTTTTAACACTGGGCCCGCCGGAGGGACAAAAAGAAAGTTAAGCTATTTTTGTGCTTGCTGATTATACCGCATAAACGTTTAATATTTTCCCAGACGAGCACGGGAACAAAAACAACAGCAGCAAAAGAAATTTAACAAACGTGATACGTTGATAAGACCTTACAGAAGAATCCCAAACATTTCACGTGACCATAAAGGGTTTCACATGTAATATGTGGATATATGTAATCGCATGTGGAAAATACACGAAGGTGCATTTAGTCATGTTATGCCCTGAAACTGCACATGTGAACTCAAAAAAAAACAAACATGTAACATCATGTGAGTAACACTGTATGTGCTCACATATAAAAATAAGTGAATCAAGTGAGAAAATTACGTGAAAGTAAGTGAATCATGTGAAAAGAATCATACGTGAACTGTAAAGAATATGAACTGTGAAAATAAGTTAATCATGTGGGTAAAAAAAATCACATGAAAATAAATTAATCATGTGGGTAAATAATCAGATGAAAATAAATGAATCATGTGGGGGGGATCACACAAATGTGGGTAAAAAGAAAATCACATGAAAATAAATGAATCATGTGGGTAAATAATCAGATGAAAATAAATGAATCATGTGGGGGGGATCACACAAATGTGGGTAAAAAGAAAATCACATGAAAATAAATGAATCATGTGGGTAAAAAGAAAATCACATGAAAATAAATGAATCATGTGGGTAAAAAGAAAATCACATGAAAATAAATGAATCATGTGGGGGGGAGGTCACACAAATATAAATGGATCATGTGGGTAAAAAGAAAATCACATGAAAATATATGAATCATGTGAGTAAAAAGAAAATCACATGAAAATAAATGAATCATGTGAGTAAAAAGAAAATCACATGAAAATAAATGAATCATGTGGGGGGGGATCACACAAATATAAATGAATCATGTGGGTAGAAAGAAAGTCACATGACAATATATGAATCATGTGAGTAAAAAGAAAGTCACATGACAATATATGAATCATGTGAGTAAAAAGAAAATCACATGAAAATAAATGAATCATGTGGGGGGGGTCACACAAATATAAATGAATCATGTGGGTAAAAAGAAAGTCACATGACAATATATGAATCATGTGAGTAAAAAGAAAATCACATGAAAATAAATGAATCATGTGACTAAAAAGAAAATCACATGAAAATAAATGAATCATGTGACTAAAAAGAAAATCACATGAAAAAAAATGAATCATGTGGGTAAAAAGAAAATCACATGAAAAAAAATGAATCATGTGGGGGGAAATCACATGAAAATAAATGAATTATGTGAGGGGGAAATCACATCAATATAAATGAATCATGTGGGGAGGAATCACATGAATATAAATAAAACATGTGGGGGGGAATCACATGAAAATAAATGAATCATGTGAGGGGGAAATCACATGAATATAAATGAATCATGTGGGGGGGGAATCACATGAATATAAATTAATCATGTGGGGGGGAATCACATGAATATAAATAAATCATGTGGGGGGGAATCACATGAATATAAATTAATCATCTGGGTAAAAAGAAAATCACATGAACATAAATGAATCCTGTAAAAACGATCATATGTGAAACTAAATATATCATGTGGAAAGAAACCACATGCACATGTGAAAAAATGTGTAAACCAACCTGTGAAGTGTCTAAAAACCACATGTAAATTTCATGTCACTCACAGAATTTTTGGACTTTTCTGTTTGAGGTGAACAGCAAAGAAAAAAGAACAGCCTGAGTGTGGTGGAATCTCAGTTATTTAGGACAATAGACCAGAGAAGGTCTATATTTAGGAACAAGCCTGTCTACGATGAGGTAAGGCAGCGTTTGGCCACATGTGCGGCCTGACTCGTGTCCGACCTCCGACCTCGCAGAAACCCCACACTCAAAAGCACACTGACTCAGAGTTAAAACAAACAGCCGCCATGGAGAAGTGTCCTTTCACTAGGCCATTCATAAAACACTTCTATTTAGGAACTAGCGTTAGCCCTAGCGTACTGCGGACACTTGATACAAAAATTGTGGGGGGAAAAATAGCACATTGTGAGAAAATGAGATCTTTTGTTGGTTTTAGAAAAATACTCAGCGTGAAACTGCAAAAAATGTCTTGATGTGGCTGTCATGAAATGCACTGTGAAGAAAAAAAAAAAAGAGAGAGAGAGGAAGAAAACGAATGCCAGATTGCGCTTATTATTTCAATTCACTGAATGGCAAACACTGA
This sequence comes from Ictalurus furcatus, assembly GCF_023375685.1. NCBI lineage: Eukaryota > Metazoa > Chordata > Actinopteri > Siluriformes > Ictaluridae > Ictalurus > Ictalurus furcatus. The sequence continues at coordinate 5,618,136 of NC_071272.1, forward strand.
AGCTTGAGCTGATGGCTGAGAAAAACAAGGAGGATTTGAAATACTGACTAACAAAAATACATCCCTGCACTTTTTTTCCTCTCTCCAATCTGGAATAAACATCACAACTGCGAGGGAGGAACAGTCACTCTAATTTCTGAATGTTTATTTTTCTGCTATATAAAGCTGCAACTAGACCAAAAAAAAAAATGTTCAAAGTAATGCTGTCCTGCTGCACAAATCTCTCCTTGTGGGCTGGGCAACAGTCCAGAAACAACATGAGCACAGAGGAAAGAAGTCTACTAATCACAAAGTGGAAAGGACAAACATTCCTCTTTAAAACAAACAGACCTCTGTGGTTGTGAATGGACTACAGAATGGACTGCAAAGCTAAATGGAGGATGATACGATTCCTTTCAAGTTCTTACTGTGACTCATCGCTTGCTTTAATGCTATTAGTTCATGCCATTGTACATGAAAATACATTATGCTCAGCGTTCAAGTGCTCGCTGTTGCTAGGCAACTGGGAAATATGGATGCAGAACATGGAAGCTAGTCAATAACCAAGTCTAATATTTTAGCTAGCTGTGTCTTTTATACAAAGATCAGGCCTCAATTATCAAGCTGGATTCTAAGGGATTTATTTGGAAATTGTTTGCAGGAGCGTTTACAACAGAAATGTTGTATTTAAGAAAATTGCGTGCTCCTGAGTTTGTGTAAATTTACGTTTAAGGAGACTCGCTAAGGTGAACGTCAGTTGATCGGCTTCAAATCATGTAAATGGTGATGAGTTTAATGCGAGTTTATATACGAATTTATATACGGAAGTTGGTTATTTATTTATTTCAACTACACACTTCAATTTAGTTCAAAAAATGACAACCGTTTTATATCAATGACTTGAAAACATCCAAAAACAATCTATAAATGATCACAAATAAACTAGTTTTAAGTAGGTTTTTAGAAGCACGATGAAGCACTAGTGTGTGTCTATGGTAGTTGACACTGCAGTGGCTGAGCTGCATTACTGGAAAATTTAGCACGCACACTACACTTAGGAGACGCTCTTCGACCATTTAGTAGTCGTTTTTAGCTTTCTGTGAGCAATGCGTTTTACTGAGTTTAGCGGGGGTCACTTAGAGGAAAGGCCCGTTCACACCGGGACATTTTTCAAGGTGCAAGGCACCTTGAAGCTGTTCTGGTGGCTTACGGTGGCCTGATACCTTACTAGGGCAGTTCATGTTGTTATTTCTCCCTTTAATTTGCTTTAATCCTTTGATTTTCCTGTGCAGTTAGCATTGGACAAGACACAACAGAGCATTTATGATTAACCTTAAATGTGCTTCCTGTTCTTGAAAATGACCGTGTCCTGAATGCTAAATACAAATAAAAGTACAGGCGCCTGTAATTTTCTCATATCCTTTAACGACAACTGTATCATTTCAATCACTGGATAAAATATGACTTGAAACAGCGGAACTTTTCCCCCCTCAAGCATCTTCGACTTTTCCTTCCTCTATTTATCTTATCATAAACAGGTCCCAGGAAAAATAAGCAGATTTAACAAGTGCACTGTCAGCTCCTTTGGAGTGTGGGCGTGCTGGCTGTTGTAAGCGTTACTACAGGTTGGCAGTGTTCAGCATGCAGCAAAAAAACCGAACGCCACTGTGTTGCAGCACACTGATATGAATGCTGAACGCAGTGGTTTCACTTCAGTCTCTTGCTGAAACGGGACATCTGATTCATCTAGCAAGCAGCAAGGCAAGCCAATTCGGCAGTTCATTCAAATAATCCCTTTGGCTCTCAGCCAGTGAAAATCGAGCCATATGCTTTCTTGCTAAATTGCTGTACACTAAACAATAATTAGAAGATTAGTAGCATTGCGTTGCAGCTCGGCTACCTGTGAAACCAGGGCTGCCGCCACATTTCAACCTAAAACGAAACTGTGCTTGAAGACACAAGTCAGTACCTGTAAGCACTCATAACCTTTACACATTCTTGTGACACCACCTTCTTTCCATGCTGATATTTTTAGAAAAGAGGGCAGAAACGACAACTTGGCTGGCCAACTTCCTGTCTTCTGAGCACTAGGTACAATTCAAAAACAGGTGGAGGATGTCTGTCTGTATTATTTTTTATTATTATTATTTTAAACCACACACATTAATGCTCAGAGGAAGTGTTAGTGAAAAAGTATTAAGTTTGACATTGTTCCTAAAAAACAGTGAGCTCCTGGCAAGGGTTGTCAAGCAAGCGTTTCCATGCAGTGCGTGAATAAAAAGTCTCCAAGGAAAGCAGCCATGTTCAAACTAACAGAAATTTCACATTTTTCATATGCTTTGCCATGATCTGCTCATAGATTTTCTTTTTTGAAGCACCCACCCTTTTGTTCTTGCCACCAACTGAGTCAGTGTCTCAATTTAGTTTTTGCCACAGCCGCTATGTGAAAGCCTGTGCCCATTGTCTCCTCTGCATATGAATCATACGTGGTTAGATGACAAGTTACACCTCTCGAGTTCCTGTCACACTTCCTATCACTCTGGTAACAGTTCTCGTCAGGCTCATTCTGGGTTTGATGTAGCTCTGTGTGCAGTGAAATGTCTGTCTAAGGAGTATACTAGGGTATGGAATGCGAATCAGAGTTTTTCTACCACACCGAGGGTCGTTTAAGTGTAGAAGATGTAAATAATTTCCAAGATAATAAAAATATAACCTTTTATTAAGCTTTTACTGAAGGTCTCTACTATCCTCTACGATCCTGTGCGTCATGTGATCTGCAAGACTTCCCATTTATTTATTTCTTTGTTTCTGGCTATTAATAACTTTCATACCACAGTGCTGTTGTATGCTTGATTCTGATTGGTCAGCTGATGTGCACAGGTTGATATTACATTTACATTTATTCACTTAGCAGACGCTTTTATCCAAAGCGACTTACAAATGAGAAAGATACAAGCAAAATTTTAATGCTCCTGTTTCTATAGTACCAACGTGTATAGTGGCTGATGAGGGAATGAGTATTTATAACTGCTAAGTGATAAATATAACTATAAATGGATAAAAAAAAAAGTACACAATAGCTATCCCGTTCTTTACACATGAGCTTACAAATAGCTAGCACTGCTCTAATTGACAGGTGACAGAACAAATCTGTCCTTCCTGTTTACAAATTAGAACGATTTATGCTCTCTTGAACTCCCAAATCACTGATAATTCTAACAGTTTCCTAATAATATTATTCTAAATAGTATTTCTTGAAATATCTTAACTAGTAGCTTTGCAATCATTCCAAAGACTAGCTGTATCAAGTCTCTGCAAAGCAATTACTTGTTTATCCGAACATTATATCCTAACACACCTGGTGTTGTAGAGCGGCAGGGATATAATTATATCCTCCAGTGTCACCTCCTTAAATCTAATTTGTCATTTGATCGGAACATCAGTGGTCAGGTGTATCAGGTGTAAGCCATGTCTAGGTTTAATGGACTTAGCGTTGCGAGGTTCCTCATAAATGAACATCATGCCAAAACTGTTAACGTGAATTAACTGAAAATCTAGGCAAAGCCTTAACAGGGTTTTCATAAATATCTTCAATATGACAACCAAAGGACTTGCAGCAGCTTGTATCTTTTGGAAATTTGGAGTTTGGGTTTTCACCTCTTTGTGAAAATGGCTTATCGCAAAGCATCTCGTGCAACATTTCCGCACATCATTTCATCCCTGTATGCGGTATTACATAAGTGTTACGAAAGTTAAAACCTTATTGTGCACATACACTCATTGGCCAGTGCAATAGGAACACCTGTACCCCTGCACATTCATGCAATTATCCAATCAGCCAATCATGTGGCAGCAGGGCATTGCATGAAATCATGCAGATACAGGTCAAGAGCCTCGGTTCATTTTAACAACAAACATCAGAATGAGGGGAAATGACACAGTCTCAGTGTCTCACTGACTTTAACTGTGTCATGCTTGGCCAGAGAAGAATGGCCAGACTGTTTTCAGCTGACAAAAACTTAAATAACCACTTTTTACAAATGTACTGAGCAAAAAAGCATCTCAGAATGCATCACCTGTCAAACCTTAAAGCAGATGGGTTATAAGAGCAGAAGAGCACATCAGGTACCACTCGTGTGAGCCAAGAACAGGAATCTGAAGCATAGAAACACAAAAACTAGATAGGTCGTTTTCCAATATTTTCATTCATTAATTCATCTTCACTAAGTGCTGCTCAAGTGCATGTTGCCATGCACATATAAACATCTATTCACTCACACTTAAGGGCAGTCTAGTACATTCTACATACGGGCTACATAATGTTCTTGGAAGTTGGAGGAAACCAGAGAACCCAGAGGAAAACCACACGGACACAGGGACAACTTTAAGCCAGTAACCCGAGTTTGAACCAGAGACCCTGGAGCTGTAAGGAAGCAAAACTTACGGCTAAGCCAGTGCTTGAGGGTCTGTAGTGATGAAAGGTGTATCTCTCATGATGTATGGTCTGAGAGTCCCAAAACGTCATCTAAAGACGAGCCAACAACATCTTTTTATTTGACATTTTAGTCTTTCCAAGATGACCTGCAGCAGCACAAGGACATCAGTAGTATTTCTCCATTACAGATCATGTGATGTTATTTATTTATTTATTTACTTATTTAATTGCAGCGGTTCTTAATAAAAGTGGTAGTGACTATGGTGTTTATCCTGAAACCTTATTCTATTCCATTGTACTCTATTCTTACTGTTCAGAGACCAACTGAGTATATTCACTTCTCAGAATCAAAATCGGTGTTTGCGTTTTACTACACCAATATTTCTACAAGCTTATGTTATATGAGGTTTATATAAATTTCAAACTAAACACACCAAATGGCTGTTATTTCCAATGAACATGTAAAACAAAATATTTCCATAGGTTATTATCAAAACCCTGGGATTTCGGCCAGAGGTTTCTCATTAGACAATGATTGATGATAGCTTTGTCAAAGCCAGAATAAAGAGCCAACTGGCTAGCTTTAATGGTATTTATCTTAATCCAACCATTACAGGAGCATGCTTGGAATAATGTCTACCTATAGTTGAGGTTTGTAGCGTTCCATGGCCAGTGTTTTCATAAAGAAGCCTCAGTGAGGGGACTCGAAGATGGAAAGTTTGTATTACGTGACTTATGTATATTCAGTGGGCAGATGGTGGATGTAGGCGCCCGGCAGACTCTCTTACCCAACTCATATCTAATGCAGAAGTTCAGACTGTGCAGATGGGGTTTAGAAATCATTGCAATATTCAGATTGGTCTGTTTCGACAAAGCCAGGACAGAATCTGATTGAAAGACTATGAAAACAAAACTATTTTCATAGGTTTCAGTTTTTGCAACATAATATATAATGGGGTTTATGTTCTCTTTTCATGGTTAATTCTCTTTTTGCAGTTGAATCAGCATCCTGTTCATTGTAAACTGCTATTAAATGGTTAATTCAGGGGAAAAAAAAGAATTAACACAATGCTCACCCTCAGCACACTTTTGACATTGACTACGTTTACATGGACAGCAGTAACCTAAATATTGACTTTATTCTGAATAAGATAATACTGTGATTAAGGTGTTTACATGAGTCGCTTTTAGAATATTCCTTTCATGTTCCCGTTTGACATGTTATAGAACATAGAGCGATTAACGGCACACATCATTAGGTCCCCACGCCACGCCGTCCGACGTTCCCTCCAGAATTTCACGCATTAACATACAGTTCGTCTTTGTTATGGTAAAATGGTTTATTATAGCAAAGATCCTCTGACTCATCATAACTGATTCTTTTCCTCTTTCCTTCATTTTTTTAAGCATTAAATGGTTTACTAGGTACCATCTAAACATGATTAAAATTCATGTTCCTGTACTGAAGAGAGCACGCAATATTCCACGTCAACAGTCGAGACCACAAAGAAAAAATAAACAATTCAGCTAATCATTAGTTTCAAATGATTATATTGTGAACCGTTGTCTACACACAGGTCATGGCTAAACTCCAAGGTTTCTGGTGAATGTCAAATCAAAACTGACCATCTAGAGCTTCATGAGTTCATTAGCGAAGTCCACTGGCTTTCTGCATTACTTCTAGGAAACGAAAATATGCATATCCAGTATTCATGACCAGGCTGTTTTCAGTCGTTAGTGAACTTACTGGTTCTGGCAGGCCTATCTTAGATTCATAAAGACATGTCCTCCTGCAAAAATGATGAGCTGTCATGAATAGCTCGCTTCCCAGACTCACAAACGCTCTTTTTTTTTTTTAAACCCTCTTCGAAGCATAAAGTTTAGACACACTCGGAAATAAATGTGAAATATGAAAGCATACTGTTTATTATTTTTTATACAGTATATACACCATTTGATTTGTTGGTTTCTTGAATCTGATTGGTCAAGAAGGGGTTCATTTTCTATAAGAGCTGCAAGGTTTATATTATTATATTTAAATATGTCAGTAATTTTACATTTTTATTTTTATAGGAGAAATGAGAACGGCTTGAAAACGTGTGATTATTGATATGGTGAAGTTTTCTGCGAGGAGACATTTAAATAACAGTTTTGAAGGAGTATTCAAGTGTCAGTGTTTTGTGAAAACAGAGGTGAAGCTGTAACTTTAGGACCGAGGATAAACATTACAACGGGACGTTCTTTAATAAATAAATAAAAATGGTTAGCATCGGCGATATGTATAAGTATGAATGCATGGATTAACTGTTTTGAGTCCCTACACGAAAAAGTTAACTGTCAGATTTCAACATGGCTGCGTGCCATTTCACTGTGTAAGTATTTTGTGTTAAAGTTTACTTGAAGTACCATCAGCAGATTTGAAACTTTCCCTGCCTTGAGCAATGAATTAAGGCGTCTCCTCATTCACCGGCATTTACAGAGGAACTGCAGTGAAATGCTTTTCTTGTCAGTCTCAGAATGAATAATAAATCAGGTGACTTAAAATATAACACATGTTTACACCTACCCAGCATTTAGATGATTAGAGATGGAAACACAATCACACACCACGAAACACACCTCAAAATAGACTTTCTTCCCAATTAACGAATGACATTACATACTTTTTAGCTGTTCGTATTTAAATTTATTGTTGTGTAACATTCACAAGTCATGTTAGTTCCTTTTATCATTTTCCAATACATACAAACTTCCCCAGCCTCTCTTTTTTTTGTCTTGAACTTATATAGCACTAAATAATAATAATAATAATAATAATAATAATAATAATAATAATAATAAATAAACCACAATTTAGCTTGTTACAGAAATACAATATCCTCTGACCTGAAGACTCTCCTGTGGTGGGAAAACGTAATTACTGTATTAGACTTTTCACAATGCTTGAATCAATTTGTTGAATGAATACGAACATCTTTATTTTAAACAAACCATATAGTACCCTCAGGACAAAGACATTTAAGGTTCCTTTATTGTCACAAACAACAAAAATGGCATCTTAACATATAACACTGCAAAGGATATTAGTGCAAAAGTCTATTGTGTGCTCTTTGGGTTTATTTTAAATATTTATTAAGACTTTATTCCTGACTTTTCTGTTCTAACTATGCCATATTTTTGCTTTTTGTTCTATTAAATTTTTCTATTATTTCTACTGTATTTTTTTTTTTGTTGTTGTTGTTGTTGTTGATGATTTTGCATCATTTACACATTTTTAATTTAATTAAAATTTTTAATTTTAGACAGTATGTTCAAGCCTGACCGGAGACTAATGAGACTAATGAGCGATGCACAAATGAGACATCCTTTACTAAGAACCGGATAGAACATGAGGGATAACTGTTAAATGTCCTTCAAAGCTCAGCTGTGCTGCTTTTGCTGGAAGTCATAGAGCAACTCCAGCATGTCCATCCAAGGCCAAGTTGCAGGACGCCGAATCTCGGCAGGAAGAGGCCAGGGCCACCATTTGTCTCCATAGCCCTCAGACTTCAACAATGCACCAGTCCACCTGCTTCAGCCTTTACAGCTTCTGCTCATGTGGGCTCTAACAGGACTACCCACTGGCAGGAGGCAATTAGGGCAAGGGGGAGACCCATAAATCTCCATAAACTTCACCCAGATGCTGTTCCTCCTTGCTGAACAAACGCACAGCAGCCCTTTCCACTTACATCAGACGGGACTACAGAGAGAGATTCCCCCTTTAATCACAGCGTCGTATTGCTAGAGATGGATGGGAGTTAAAGCATAAAGGTGTGCTATGAGCGTGGGAGGGGAAGATAACATGGAAAGAGAAAAAAAAGAGAGAAGAAACAGGAATCCTCCAGGGTAAAAGGAGTCATAGCTTTGAGAGATAACCTTGAACTCAGGCTTACTGAAAAGAAAAGGTAGAAAAGGTCAGATTAAACAACTTCCAACTGCAAAGTTAATTAGAACTTGCACTAATGAGTTTATAGCTGAGAATGTGACTTTATACATATTTTTTGCAGTTATGACTTAACCCTGTCATAAATAAATTATTTAACCTCTCCAGATTTTAGATGATTGCAAATTTCAAATGAATTATATATATATATATATATATATATATATATATATATATATATATATATATATATATTGAAGCAATAAAGCCAGACTGGTTTGAGTATGTCTCAAACTGCTGATGACACACGCACACATGCACACACACACACACACACACACACACACACATGGGTGAGTGTGGAAATACCTTGTTGTTGAAAATGGGCAGACTAGTTTTTAGAGTAACTCAAATAACCACTCCTTACAGCCGTGGTGAGCAGAACAGCATTTCAGAATGCACACCATGTCAAACCGTGAGGCGGACAACAGCAGAACACCACTCTGGTCAGCCAAGAACAGGAATTTGAGGTTACAGTGTGTACAGGCTCACCAAAACTGGATATTTGAAGACTGGAAAAAGACCAGGCAATTTACTGTATAATTATATAATGATTTAATAAACATTGCTATAAATTGTAAAGAGTTTTCAATGCCAAAGTGTGCTTTCTAAATGTGATACCAATACATCAATACTTTCTACATCATATCGTTGTGTATGCAGTTTAATTATACTGTTAAATTGGGTCTCTAATTTCTCATTAGTGAAATTAAAGCTCCTGAGTGGATACTATATTCCCACACAGAAGAAAGGATATGCACCGGGTACATCCTTCCTGCCTAGGAAAAACCTGTTTCCTTTTTTTCTTTATCAGACACTTAAGGAAGTACACACTATCGCCGTGCTGAAGTACACACTATTGCCGTGCTGTGTATGGGATTTTACCATACGCAGCAGAACCATGGCACTGAGAATTGTTCCTGAACAAGCAGTATGTGCCACGTGCAGACTGTCATGACTTCCACTAATCTGCCATTTATGGACTTTTATTCTGCGACTGTTGCTTAATAATGACACTCGTGCATTCAACACCCATCACGGCTCGCACAAAAACACACACCCATAGCCACATGCCAGGAGTGTCATATTCAGTGTCTGAAATGTATCACTGTAAGGGTGTGTGTGGGAGAGGAAGTTCCTGTTCTGACTTCTTCATTGCCCTAGTAGCAGCAGCAGTAAAGGTTGGAACTCTGTTTATTCTTGTGCTCCTCTTTTTCTTCAATGACTGGTAGGTTGTTTGTGAAGGCAGAAAACTTTTTTTCCCCCACTTCCCTCCTTAATTCTCCTTGCAATATCAGCTTACCTTATAGCCAGATTTTTTGAAAGTCCCACTGGGCCACGTACCTCACCTCTTGACTTTTCACCTTTTGAACTGATAGACATTTTCCCTTGATACAGCCCAAGAGTGCCAGCTGTCATTTTCACCTCCTACTTAATAGGAGAGTGTGTGAGCCACAGAAAAATAAAAGCCCAGCAGCCTGGTGAAAGTGAGAGAGGAGGTTGATAAGCACACGCTCTTATTTGTAGTGCCTCTCATCAAAGTTTAACGACTGAGTAATTGGTTTGTATCTGTAACGGTTACTTTGCCATCAATAATGACCAGGCGAGCTTGGGTACGATTACCTGGCTGGACGTGGAGGAGGAAAGGGAGGCTTGTGTGTTATAGGGTTACAGCCCACAGTATCGGCTCAATAGGGGCACTGTTATGTTGAACAAATATTTATGCAGTGTGCAGGTTACTGGGACATCCTCATGAAGACGGACAAGCATAGGCAAGGTGATTGATTACTCAAATACACATGTTCAACATTATTATCTAGCAAAATAGAAATTGTGAAGACATTGGGTTTCATTTGACCTGTAAACCTTAGAACATTGTTTGGGATATTCAGAGGTATGAATATGCATTAGATTTAAAAAAAAAAAAGGCCCAACAATGAATTAAATATGATCTAATATGATATAGTTCCAGCCATCCCCCTAGAACAGTTCAATCTCTTATATGTTAAAAACTATGTGTACTAAGAAAAGTAGAATTTCTTTGGGCTGACTGAGGGATGAATGAGGTATAAATCTACTACACACTATTCTCTTTACAGTTCTGCACTACAGAACATCCCATAAATATTCAAGGATGTTTAAATCACTAAAATGAAGAAGTTATCAAAGTTACCAGACTTAATTCTGGTTTTTATAGAACGATAACAACATTTTTTGGGGTGGTGTATAGCAGGCCGATTCAGTATGCACCGTTATAAGGTTTCAAACAGCCCACCATTGCTCTCAATTAATAGAATAAAAATGCCATTATTTCCAATATTATAGCAAAATTTGAAATAAAAACACCCCTAAACCCTCTATTAAACGTGAAAAAAATAACTATCATTGTTAAATAAGTAAGGAATAACACATGATAGGGTGTGCTGTTGTAGGGAAATAAGAACACGGTGGTTAGTATTTTAAGGGTCTCCACCATATAAGACTCTGTGTCAGTTGTTACTATAGAGACAATAATGATTTCAACAAGTACATCGATGTAAACCCGTGATTTTCTTTGCAGCTGGAACAACGATCAGAGCTGCTATTATATAAAATTAATTAACATCTCAGAATTGAGAATTCAACAGTGTTGTGCTATAGGGATAAACTGAAGAATTATTTAGGGTAATAGATAGAACCTTTTTTTCTGAATGTGTAGGGTCAAATTTTCCAAAGACATATCAGTCTAAGCCATTAGGGATGCTATACTAACTTTTTGCAACATAGACTGTGGGTTGATGAAAGCCTTTACCTGTCTCCAAATGTTAATGTTTCTTTTGTTTCTATTATTTTGTCACCTTACAAAAAACAGTGCAGGTTGAAATAACTGCTCTGGCCGTAAGGCTGAGTTCTCTGTTTGCCTTCAAAGTAACCATTCTCAAGAATGGAAAAAAGCCGACATTATCTTTTGAACCTCAAGACACAGCCTTCAACAGAATACATTATTTCCTTTTTCAAGGACACTCTGGCACTCTCTCACGCTTTTATCCAACTTTAGATTTTTCTCTGAACACCCTGAAACAGACGTGCATAAACTGACTAAAGCTGAAAGTGCATAGATCTTTCTTTGCTAGCATTTTTTCCCCTTCTGAAACCTGTTTGCAGTGAAATCCTAACCCTGCAAGCTACCAAGAGTTTTATGGAGTCATGTACTTTGTACATTCCATCCAGCATTGTGCAGTTGGACACATCAAAACATCAACCTGCATCAGGACTCCATATATCTGTTGGCTCGCTCAGGAACACTGTTCTTATGTTAGAGACGGAAAAGCAAGAGCAGGCAGGAATCTCTGTACGCATACCTCTGGGAAAGCGCTAGGGAGTACTATTGTCAACATGGATTAAAGGGGATAAAAGCTCAAGATGAAACAAACACAAGCTTATTGAGTTACTCTAACCAAAGAGTATTGCCCGCCACTGCATGTCTACATCCCATCTGCTTTCTCAGAAGCCCCTCCTCATGTCTCCAGAGAAACACAGCTGTGGGACCTCTCGCTGAACCCTCATCTGGGGGTTTTACAGCGCCCACCTAAGAGAAAAAAAATCCAACACCCTTGTATGTAACCGTAGTCTAGCATGGAGCTAGGCTTTAAAGATGGGGATCATTTCTCCACGGCAGCTGCAAGTGCAGTAAACAGATCCAGAGTGCAGCTCACCTGAGAGAGCTGTGGAGGAACTCTATAAGGCCTTCTCAAATATCCAGGCTTTCCACTGCCACTGAGAGCGAGGCCATGAGGACAGGGACGAGGGCGAAGAGAATGGGAAGCATGGTGATACTCAATAAAACAAGTATATTCAATCCCTGTTCAGGTTTTCAATGTCTTGATAGCAGTAATTAATGCATTATTTGCTTGTCATATATTAAGCGATTTTAGCATATAGGTGAACTTAGCAAGCAACTGTTGAAACCAAACTGCTGCTGCAAAGTTGTGTAAAGCGCAAGAAACCATGAGGTGTGAAAGAGTCAGCATCAGCCAATGGCCTCATTTGTGAAGCACTAAAAACATCATCCAATATGTTCCACGTCTCTGTCTGGCTGTCTTCAACTGATTCTTCATGGCTAAAATTTCTCACATTTGCCACAGATTGTTTCAACAGGCTCATATGAACAAGCCAAGAACGTATCAGAGGCTCCTGTTCCAGTCCAACTCCTTACATAAGTACATATAGAGGACTATTTGAGATATTATGTGAATTAGTCCCTCTGAATATGGATCTTTAATGGATTTAATGGATCTCTTTAATGACTCAAGTCAAGCATAACAAACAATGTTCACCACATGAGGAATTCATACTTTGTCCAGATATTTTAAGAGGTTTCATTGGTCATCCACTCCATTTAGCTCTGTTTTTGATCATTTGCATTATGGCCTGGTTGGTTCTTGGCCCTGCTAAGTGATGAAAGCTAAAACCCCAATTCTGAAAAAGTTGGGACAGCATGGAAAATACTAATAAAAACAAAGAGGAGTGATTTTATAAATGTACTTTGACTTGTATTTAAACAAAAGACGTATAAAGACGAGGTATTTGATGTTTTATCTAATCAACTGCATAGTTTTTTAAAGATAAATGCTTATTTTGAAATTGATGCATGCAACACGTTCTAAAAAAGTTGGGACAGGGGCAATTTAGGACTAATAGCGATGTGAGACGTTGAAATAAGAAGGTGATGTGAAACAGGTGAGGCAATCGTCTAATCATAGTATATAAGGAGCCTCCAAAAAAGGCCTAGTCCTTCAAGGGCAAGGATGGGTTGAGACTCGCCAATCTGCCAACAGATGCATCAGAGAATAAAACACTTTGAGATTAACATTCCCCAAAGACAAATCGGTAAGATTTTGGGCATTTCACCTTCTACAGTGCACAATATAATTAAGAGATTCAAGGAATATGGTCATATCTCAGTCATATCTTGGGCAAGGCTGAAAACCCCTTCTGAATGCGCGCGATCTCGGATCCCTCAGAAGTCACTGTCTTAAAAACTGCCACGAGTCTGTAATGGAGATCCTGACATGGGCTCGGGAATACTTTGGTAAACTTTTTCAGGCAACGCCATTCGCCGCTGCATCCACAGATGCAAGTTAAGGCTTTACCATGCAACGTTTAAGCCATACATCATCACTGTCCAGAAGCGCCGCTGACTTCTCTGAGCTCGGCCTCATCAGAGATGGACAGTAGCACAGTGGAATCGTGTTTTGTGATTTGACAAGTCAACATTTCAAATAGTTTTTGGACAAAACAGCCATCGTGTTCTACGGGCCAAAGCGGAAAAGGACCGTCCAAGCTGTTATCAGCGTCAGGTCCAAAAGCCATCGTCTGTCATGGTATAGGGGTGTGTCAGTGCCTATGGCATGGGCAACTTGCACATCTGTGAGGGCAGCATTAATGCAAAAAGATATGTACACATTTTGGAGCAACATACCTGCCATCCAGAGCAGGACAACGCCAAACCACATTCTGCCGGATTACAAGCCCATGGCTGCGTAAGTAGAGAGTGTGAGTGCTAGCATGGCCTGCCTGCAGTCCTAACCTGTCTCAGATTGAGAATGTGTGGTGCATTATGAAGCGCAAAATAAGGCAACGAAGGCCCCGTACAGTTGTGCAGCTGTATAGGAGAAACACATAATGGATGAACGGGGGAAAATTCTGCTTGCTAAACTTAACCAACAGGTGTCTTCACTCAGCACCCAAACGCTTAATAAGTGTTATTAAAAGAAAAGGTGACGTTACACAGTGGTAAACAGTCGGGTGTCCCAACTTTTTTGGGGTGTGTTGCTGTCATTAGATTTTAAATGAGTGTATTTTTTCAAAAATAAATTAAATTCACAAAATAAAACATCAAATAATGTGTTAATAACGTGTTTTCAATATAGCACAGGGTGAATTGAATTTTCAAATGACTCTTTTTGTTGTTGTTTTTTTTTTCAGAATTGGGGTTGTACCAGACTTCCTAATCATAATATGTGAGTCTTGCATGTTCTATTTTCCCATGGCAGGACTCTAAGCCTCTTTATTTCCTCACATCACCAATCCAAGAGGTCTGCACTGTCTACAGCACTGTCATGTAGCACTGTGATGTCAAACCAGCATCCTGAGCAGAGCTTCCTCATTCCTCTTCATCAGAAATCCTTTAGGGAGCAATGACTAAGCACTCCTGAAGAGAAAACAGGCTCAAGAAATAAGGCTGCTCTCTGTCCACTTGAATGTTCACTAATTCACTTGTCATAAGACTGAGCTGCTGTACATCCCTGGAGATGCAGCTCCACATCAAGATCTTGAGATCATTGTGGACCACACCTTCTGAAAATTTAACAAACCATGGTGTGGTTTTGGACAATCAAATGTCCTTCTCTCTTCATATTTCTAACTTTAGAGTCAATCATGTAAGTTTCTCTAATGTTTACAACATTACAAGGATCCAGCTATTTCTCACCATGTAGGCCATTCAGGTGTGTGTCCAGTCCCTTGTCATGAGATTGGACTACTGCAACTCACTGTTGGCCGGTCTTCTCCTGCGCACCATCAAACTATTGGCAGATCCAAAATGCAGCACAGGGTTTGGTTTCAATCTTCCTAAGTTCTCCAACATCGTCCCATTGCTGCCTTCCCCATTCACTGGCTTCCTGTAGCGCCTACAAGGGCAAAAACAGACCAATCCTCACCTACTTAAATTCTTGACTTGACCCACCATCTCTCAAAACACAAGGAAGCCCAAGGTGGTAGAATGAACTTCCCCTGGTTGTCCAGACAACTCAGGTTTGATTTCTACTCTGTTATTTTTTTCTACTAACCCCCATGCAAACACCTGGTATAACATGATTTTAGCGATAGGGTTTTCTTAGATCCTGACATATTTGTAGAGTATCTTTTTCTATATAGACTACAAAGCACTTGTATGAGTCAGTCTGGATAAGGGCGTATGCTACATTCTTTGAATCGAAATGCCATTTTCCAGTGGATATTTGCTTTCCAAGGAGGGTCATTAAAAAAAAAACAACGAATATACGTTGAACAAATGACAAGTGACAGGTTGCAAACAAACCTTGTTTTCCCTAGTTAACCTCTTCAAATCGATAGCGTTTCCTACACAGTTCTTGCAGTGGGCCATGAAAAGCGCGAGCAAATGAAACATATCCAACGACTTTGATAACAATCACAGCTAGTGGTCAAAGTGCACACTCTTAAAATAATATGAAATATACAAACCTGAAGGGTTCTTTGGCTTGTCACACTGGGGGAACCCTTAAAGGATTTATGCAGAATGCTACAACAGAGGATTTCCTATCAGAAAGAGCTTAATACAAAGAACCCTTGAGGAACACTTTTCCCACTGTAACTGTCTAGTAGTCTGGGAAAAGCAATTAAATGTCATTGTGGCTGAATCCTTGCAAGCAGCCAAGAAAGACAAAACCTTGTCCAGAATTGAGTTTTTTCTGTATATAATGCACTTTGACACCTCAGCTTTAAGAAACCATAAATACATTTCAGCAAAAATACACAGGAGTGGTTTATTTACTTTGTAATATTGTCTAGGCTATATTTCTACAAAGATTCTGAAACCTAGAATTCACCAAGTGTGAATGTCAAGCTTAGATCGAGTGAATGTGACACAGTCAATGTTACACTTCCATCAAGTTGTTGGAGAGCTATAGTGAAATTGACACAAGTCTAATCAATTCAGCTTGTAATCATATACCTGCCATGATGCCATGTCCATGATGCCCCATCAAAACAAAGAAGAACACTTACACACTCTGTAGAGATTATAGCAGACAAAGTTTTCAAATGTTTTCAGGAAAGCCTGTACTTTTCAAAACCACAGGGTATATAGTCAGAAAATGTCAAAATCTGATCATGAGAAGGGATTTCCCAAGCTGCCTCAGAATGATCAAAGTCACTGTATCCAGTGCTGCCTAGAAAATAATTAGTTGCCTTTTGAGTCTGGTTCTTCTCAAGATTTTTCCAATGCTGTCTCAGTGGGGTTTTTTTTTCTTTCTGTTATCACTTTTGCCACTGACACTTTACAGATCTATATCTAGATTTCTGTAAAGCTGTTTTCTGACAGGGAAAAACTGCTAGGATTAAATTCAATTGAAATATAATAGCAAACAATTCAACCCATTTTCAAGCAACAATAGGTCAAAAACGTTTATCAAAACATGATATACATTTAAAGGTGTATTCCTCACAGCAAAAGACACATCTAGTATCTGTGTGGTGGATGTCCCTGTCTTTGCTCATCTGTCTCTGTTAGTTCAGAGAGAGCCAAACAAGAGTGTCATCATTACTGCTATTGATCTCAGGCAGTTAGGATCGATTTACCCTTCCCGGCAGTCCCCGGCTGCTTCACGTCCATCACAGCCTGGGAGTTTTCCAGCCTTGAGTCACATCTGGAGCCTTGACGTCTGTGTGCATGTGTATTTTGGGCTGTTCAGAGCTCTTGATCAGACTCCAGTCTCCTATGATCATGCACCATTTGCTGCTTTTGTGTTGGAACTGTCCCTCGTACAAATGTGTAAAATCGAGAGTTCGAGCTCCGGCTTACACACAGGCTGCTGAAGTGATAAGTGTGCTTTTGATTTATCGCACGAGTTCTGTAAGGTCAAATAAGTGGATGTGCTTATTCCGTGTCTTCTCAAGAGTTCTCAGAGACATCCCATGGGTAACTCTTGGCCCTTATTGCAGGCTGCTTTTCACATCAACTGGGCTGTTCCAGCTCTTTAGCAGGCCACAGAGCCAGCCAGTGTGGAACCACTCAGTGGGAAGTGACATAAAACAGAGACGTCTTTCGACATCATTGCATCGGAGTGGTGCTGAAGACAAATTAGCAAACAAATTTCCAATCCTTGGAAAAAGGGCCAACTGGAACTGATCACCAGAATGCTTGAAGATATTTAAAGATAAATACATGCTGTAGGGAAAGCTTGCGATGTCCTTTATGAGAGCACATACATATACAGACTTTCAACGGTTTCAAACAGAACAGCTGTCTAAATTGTCCAGAATGTTTTATTGCTCTAAACACAGAGCTATCAACACAACAGAGCAGAGTCGGTTAACCAGTATATATAAAATAATAATATGACGTACTGTAAAAATATAGCACCAGAGTTTTTGGATATGCTTGCTGGACATTCACAGTGTGTTGATTCAATGATTCAATAGTGTGGTCTATATTGAGTAATTTATAGCAGTTACAGCAATCTCTTCACTCGGGGCATAATGGACAGCCTTGCGTAAACACACATGCTAGTGATTGAAATGGAAAAGCTTCCAGTTTAGCAATACGTGTCTTGGTAGACATGTGCAGAAAGCCCAAACTGAGTTGCTTTTCACAATATTACAATAAACTTTGCAATAGTTAAGCAATTCTCCAAGAAACTTAATTTCTAAACTAGATGAAGGCCCATTCCCTGATAAACACATAAGGGATGAAGGCTTTTAAGCAGACATTTGGCCATTTTTAAGCATTTGTGTTGTGGTTTGGGAAAACCAGTCAGATGGCGCTATGGCTATATTCTGGAAAATAACCACAAATGACAAAAATGCCCATAACAGACTAACCCTAAGAAAGATCATGTTGGGTTTAATAAACGTGTTTAAATTATCTAATAATAAAACAGATATTAATCTAAATAAATTTAGCCAAGAGAAAAGAAGTGAGTGAATGAATCAGCAATTATTTCCAATTCAATTTCAATTATTATTAGAGATCAGTCGAGTGCAGATACGACGATGACGCTCTTGTTTAAATGCCGAAAGTGACTTTGACCTCAGGTGATGAGACAGAGACAGATGTAGAGCATGCAGGTAATCAAAGTGAGTACTCATTTCCTATTAAATTCCCATTATAGTTCTTTAAATTTCAGCATTAATGTTTTGTTTTTTTTTGTTTTTTTTTCTTAAGTAGATTAGATTATAAATGTAGATGCAGGTGTGGCATTTAAAAAGAATTGAATTGGTACGAAATCTGTATTTTTCAAAACTATATATAGTAGAACGTCAGAATTTGACTACGTGAAGGGTTTTCCGAGGCCATCACATATTTACTGTTTTGTCTCCATAGACTTGGTGCCTGGGATGTCATCTGTTTAATGCACAAAGATTGGACCTGAAATCGATGCTGAGGAAGTGAATACTCTATTGTAAGAAAGTCAGTGTTCTCTCGTCAAGCAGAAAAGCCTGCAAGGAACTGTTAGGAATGCAGAACATTTCCCTTACATAAGAACTATAACTCAGTGTCTTCTTGTGCGTCTTATTTTCAGTAAGGTCAAAATCTGGAAGAACGTGAACATTTAATAATCTAATCATAATCGAAAAGTATTAACTCTGCTAACTACAACATGATCTATAGCTGAATTTGCAGTCGAGTACATACAGCACGTCTTCATTTCTATAGTAATAGCTCATTCACAGGTACTTGCATGGTGGATGCTGTACATAATGTAAAGCTAATAATATACTGATTTCAGAAATGCATTGTCATGTAACAATCAAAAACAAAGAATTGTCGAAGTGATGAAGCTTCCTGTAAGGAGAGGTTTATTTAGCAGTGATTGGAGGAGTGTCCAGTGTCAGTGCTTTGTAATAGCCAGTAAGCTTTCCACCATGGGAAAGTCTTCAGGACAGATCACTTTACACTTTCTAGTTTCTCTGTAAAACGTCAAGCTGCGTGTTTTGGCTTTTTACCCTCAAGAGAGAGAAAAAAAGGAGAGGATGATGTGGGAATGACTGTTTATAGCTGCTGTAATGTAAGTGATAACAGGATAATGTTCCACAACATTAAGTGCAAGTATAAATGGAAAAAATGGATGACGTGGTTCATTAATACTTTTGAAATAGTAATTGTTGGCAAGTTGCTGTGGTATAAGAGATATAAACACTTCTAATCATGCTGTTATAGGAAAAATGATCAACTTCAGAGTCGTAAAAGTATCTCTTCTTTATGTTGGGTCGCATCACACCACCTCGTAGTTGAGTATTTACCTATAACAGCATGTACAGTCATGTTTCCTTACATTCCTTACATGTTTGCCACGTTTCATCTTTAACCTCCTGCATTAAAAAAAATATATAGATAATTTAAAATAGCTTAAACTAGAGCAACATTAACTTTTTTTTTTTTTTTTTACTGTATTTTATTTATTTATTTATTTTTCAGTTGTGTGTTTAAATTGGTATTAATAAGCTTAATAAGACATTTTTCAGGATGTTTGAGAGGGTAAGTTTGTTGTAGATGTAGATTATATTGAAGTAAAAGACATACATATTATTCATGCCTTTAAATTACAGAGCTCCCATAATGGCTTCCTGCACTTAGGTTAATAATACATGAGATTAAATAATATTAAATGTTGGCTTCGAAATGAATTAACTAAATCCGGCTGAGCTTAATTTTCCTTATTTCTGTGATCGGCAGGACTGTCCTGCTTTTATAACGGTACTGCACGTTGATTTTAGAGGAAATAATATATAAGAAGGTAATATTTTTAGACAGCAATTACACCATCGAATGACTGACTCAATATGCAGACTTCTTTTGCAATAAAAAGCTTGACGCGCTGTCGGCTCACATAAGACATGAGGATGAAACCACAAAAAAAACAAACATTATCATTGTAACATTGGGCATTAGCAATGATGAAATAAAATGCACGGTTGTGACTTTTGTGATCTGTTTTTTTCACGAGCATAAAGTTGCTCTCCTTTTCTTTGTCCAGTGTATTGAAAGAGTAAACCCCCCTCTTCTTATAACAGTTTCCCTTCTATTTAAATAGAATGTTCTTTGTGCTATGCCAAAGACCATTTTCGGCTCTGATGAGGCGAGCGAGCGTAGTCAAACAACCCACATTTGGAAGTCATTACAAATCAGGCACATGTGAATGGAGCTACTGGATGTGCTGCTGCTTTTAGGCTTTAAGAAGCTTGATGAGCATAGGAAGACCAGCCAGCTCATTTCTGGCCTTGGACACACCTTCATTTATTCACTTCTGCCAGTTTACAACCTCACCACAAGTAGCATTTTCTGACCAAAAATCAGGTTTCCACAACTTTAAAAGGGCAACTGTGAGTATAAAACAGTCTCTTTCCAAGGACTGGCATTTAAATCTGTCGATACAATTAATTTAATCACTGGCGTAATGTAAAATCCTGATAATAAACATTCTCAAACAGAGAACGATAAATCCCTAAAAACCAGGACCAGAAGTCAAGTTGAGGGGCTGCTCATGGAAACAAGGAAGTGAAGCTACACCACTATAATGCCACTTGTAAATAAATAAACTAATAAACTCAATCTTTGTGAAAGTCCGTCTTATAAAACATTCTTAGAAACAATTGTTTCTAACATGCTAGCAACACTAACGCTCTCAATCCTTCCCCTGCTAACGTTGCATGATCATTGACTTTTTTGCTGCTATATATGCACTTCTTCCAAGCATTCTTATTTCCAGTGCTTATTCTGCTATAAAGTTATCCAAAGTAATTCCATAAGAAGAAGAAGGCTATATTTGTCACATATACATTACAGCACAATGAAATGCTTTTCTTATCCAAGTTTGTTATGAAGCTGGGGTCAGAGCACAGGGTCAGCCATGATACGTCATCACTGGAGCAGAGAGGGTTAAGGTCTTGCTCAGGGGCCCACCAGTGGCAGTTTGGCAGTGTTGGGGCTTGAACCCCTGACCATATGATCAGTAATGCAAATTTCTGTTCTAGTCCTGTTTCCAATGCTGTCCTCTCATTGGTTTGTTGCCTTATTGTGTTCACCTCTTCTGTGTTAGACCTTAATTATTTTGTCTAGATAAACCCTGCTGTTTCTATATAGCAACACAAAGTCTTTCCATGCATTTCGGTTGTAAAATCCAAGCTGTGTTTTTTATGTATCAAAGCATTTTCTAGTTCTGGTTTAGACCTTCAGCCTGTTTTCTTTGGTTCTGATTATGGGTTGCCCTTGTTTGTTTTTTTACCTGCCTGTGTTTTGACCTATGGATTCGGATTACATTTTCTTGACTACCATATTTGTGTCCTGCCACACTCTGTACTTATTGCACATTACAGTAGGAAGACAGATATAAACTCTTAATCTATGTAAATAGATTTGACAAGCCATTGGTTCAGTTAGGATATGTAAAATAGGCTGCCGTGCCTAATGTCCAAGCCTGAGGTCAAACCTACTGAGAACAAATAATAATACATAATCCAACGATTCAAAATTATTGGCACCCATGAAAAAAAACAGGGCACTACTGATTCCTAACTGTCAGTTTACGTCTTGATCAAGATTGGTGACATCATTATGTAACTGTAAACTAGAAGAACCCATAGAATATAAAATGATCATTTTGATATCCATAGATTTCCAAAAACCCACCTAAACCTTAACCTTAATCTTCTATTTCCATATATGGATACAGCTTCCTGTCCTTGTCAGTTGTCTGTTTACTTGTCCTTTCCCTTATTATGTTCACCTGTTACTTGCTTTCCCCTGATTAGCATGTGTATTTATACCCTCTCTGGCCTCTATGTGATTGCAAAGTCCTGAATAGTTTTCTGCAATTCTGAGCCATGATTTCATTGTCAGTTTTTTTTCCAGTTATTCTCCAAGTTCATAGAATATTATGCTTCTGACCTTTGACTGGATATTCATTGTTTTTGAGAACTCCAGCCTGCCATGAGGAGTATTAGAGTTTTAGAGCAGTCGTAATAAAGATGTCAAGCACACACACATGCACCTGCTTCTTAATCCCACATGGTACAAACAGGAACAGTACCCAGTTTTTTCCCCTTCTTCCTACTTGTTTTATCATACTGCAGAATCAGTCATGTGTGTAGTGATGGTGTGAGATCTTCTGGCATATATATATATATGCCCTGTGATCTCTTTTTCCCAGGTCAGAGAACGTGTGTGTCAAAAGCTGTCAAATCTTATTATAGTCATACACTCTGGCAATCAATATAACAGAGTCTGGAGACAAAGCAGTAAGGAGAGATGGAAAAAGATGAGAAGGCAGAGAACGAGAAAGAAAGATTTTTTTTAACTTTCTGCCAACATGGCTTCTGCATTTGATATCTGAAATTAAAACAAAGGCTCTAGGAGAAAGAAACAGCTTGTGTTATTACCATTCATTCATGACTTCATGAAACTTTAGCTGCCATTTATTACATTTGATTATTATCAGCCAGAGATATCATATCATATTGTACGCGTTGCCACTGTTATTTAATCATGCATAGTATAATATAATAGTCTGTATAAAACTGTTTGAAAGATTCATAACTGTTTAAATGTCCATGTCCTTGTACTTATTACAGTGTACATAATTTACACAGGTAATTTCAATGCCTTTCTTAAAAATTTCATAACCATTACATTTTTGGGGGAAATCTGAGGCAGCAGACCATGACTTACTTGTTATAAACCAGTCTGGATTGTACTATAAACTAAATCTAAATTCAGTTAAATTTTAATGATCTCACACACGAAACTAAGAATGACAGTTGGACTGGGTACATGTTTTTTTTTTTTTTTAACATGCAGTTAAGCTTGAATATATACTGTTATATATGTATGAGTATTTGTAAAAGAGATACATATAAACAGTACAATATACATGTACAAATATTCTCAAATATTCATTTATGAATACATACAGTAGAAAAGCTATTAGACTCCAGTACTGTTAAAAAAAAGCTAACACTTTACAATAAGAGTACACGAATAATCATACACTAATACCTGAACTAATACTTGTGTAAATATGAACTAATGATGAGTTAAGGCATGCACTAATCACGAACTAATGAAGAGTCTTAACCTTAATTACGACGTGAGTCTTACGAATTCATGTGTGAATAACGACCAGCTTAAGTACATGTTAGTACATGTTTGTTAATGTTAATGTATTAATTATCAAGGAGCAGCTTAAATAAATAAGCAGCATAAAATCTTAATATCTTCTTAATATGAAACTAACATGATCCAACAGAGTAAAATGTAGGCTACTATATTCTGTATATTCAGATGCTTTATAAATTTGTGCAATTCCACTAATCTATTACTTTTTGAGTTTATTAATTGGTATTAAATAAAAAGATTGCATCACAAATCTTCTAGTTCTAATACATTATTGTTTCTATAGTAACAGGGACTTATATGGTGGACGCGCCACATAAACAGGTTTTTAAAAATATGAGTAAGAATAAGAAAGCGAGGCTGATGAATGGCAGGAACGACTGTTTATAGCTGCTGTTGTAGATTGGTTGTGTTATTTTCTACATCTTGTAGGAATAAAACTATTTCTATCACTTATGCTGCAGATGTTTATAAAGTATAAGAATTCCAAGAGATTTAATCTACAACTGAGTGATAGTAGTGTTCGATCCAAAACAGAAGAATTATGCTGTAATGTTCGGGGTTTTTTTCCATTACTTAGTCTATATGTGGACAGAATTCAAGGGTGTGGTTGAGGTTCCGACTTCCTCACGGCAATGTTTTTCATACTGAAGACGGATTGTTGGGCGAGAACTAGAATTCATGTCTTAACGGTAATGGAAAGAATGAATGAAAAGGAGGATGTCTAAGTGGGCCTCCATAATGGTTTATGTGCTTGAAATATTTTTTAGTTTGAAGCTGTATTGTTCAATTATTAAGGATAATTTGAATAGGTTTTCAGGAGAAAGCTTAAAAATGTCCATTCTCTGAATACGGATTTATATTCTCTTGTATGTTTTTTCTGAGAACACACACAACTTCTTTTTACACCCCGCCCCCCCCCTATTTTTCCTGTACTGCTGTACCACTGGGAACTGCTTTTTCTCAGCATCACTGCACATGTGGTGTGGAATGTGAAAGCCTGGTTGATTGACAAGGACACAGTGACATGTAGAAAGGTTGCACGCATGTCTAGCATCAATATCCTCCCATGTCCATCTCCATGTACAGATGCAGCATCCAAATAAGCCTTATTCTATATACTATATACTATATACAAAAGGACGATTTTGTCATTTTGTCTCTATGTGCAACATTGGTCAAAATACATGTATCATTTGAAAGATCTGAATAAGCAGGTTAATGCTTATAAGGAGTAACATGAACTCTTAATAGACAGCATAAGGATAGGGTCAACCGTCACGACCGTCAAGTGTGTAGCTTCAGGGGTTCAGATGACTCACAATCAGCTTGAGAAAAAAAATAAATAAATCAGCCTTTTGCAACATCAGTGGTTTACATTCCTGCAGTCCATGCCAGCCATGTTGCAAAATCAATACCCCAAAGCCTCTCTTAACAAACACGTGAGTGCTTCCCGGCGGAATGAGATCCTCGCCCTGTGCCAAACCTCTGTCAGATGCAAATTTATCCGATACGATTCTCTTCCCTCCCGTTTTTCTCCCTTCCCTTTTGTCCTGACTGACGAAATCCACAGGATAACTGAGCCAAATAGCATATAGCCTCAGCTATGCTAGCCAACACAAGTAACACATATGATCATGCTGTCCTCCCATGAAACGCTACTATATGTGCTACTTATAGTCATTTGTATAGTAACAGGATAAGCACTACACTGTATTAATAACCAGCTCTACTTGAGAGAGAGAATATATCATAAACATATAATTAAGCAGATTTGGTGTTAGTTCTGGATCTACAAATCTACAAGTCATAAACTGCTTATCAATCTTCAGCAATACAAATACATTTAATGTCTTCACAAATATTCATAGAGTGATAGATGATGAATCAGCATTCTGATGTATATTAATGTATGTACAGTATGCAATGATGTAATTAATAAACATGGCCCCAACATGGAGCCCTGTGCTACCCCAGTTTCAATGCTTTAACCTTCTCACTAAAGTACATATTAAATCTACTATTTAAATAAAGCCCAATGTGTTGTTAGTCCAGCTGTACAACAAAATAGCAATGAACAGTATCGAGATTTTTTTTGTATACTTTTTTTTTTTTTTACAACATAGGGTATTGCTGATATTAATGAATAATAATGAGATCACAGATCTGTCACTGTCTCTAACCTGATTAATGTATTTCTGAAAGAAACTGAAGCTAATTAATGGATCAGTGTCATTTGATTTTAGAACAGCCATCATCCCCTAGAGCTCTATATTCCTCCATGGTATAAAAGAAAAGAAAAGGACAAAAGAAAGAAAGAAAGAAAGAAAGAAAGAAAGAAAGAAAGAAACTGAGAGAGATATAAATGAAATAATAAAAAAGTGAAAATGAATGAGGCAAAGAACGACATGATTGAGATCTAGAAAGAAAGAAAGAAAAAAAGAAAGAAGGAAGGAAGGAAGGAAGGAAAGAATGAAAGAAAGAGATAAAGAAACAGAGATAAAAAGGACAAAATAAAGAATGAAAATCTAGAAAAGAAAGAACAAAAGTAACAAAGATGAATAAACAAGAGATAAATAAAAATACCAGAGAAAGAAAAGACAAAAACAAAGAACAAAAGAAATGGAAGATAGGAAACATCATAAAAGAAAATTATAATGTCAGAAAAAGAAAGAAAGAACGAAAGATAGAAAAGGACAAAAGAAAGAAACTGAGAGATTAAGAAAGTTTCAAAGAAATAATAAAAAAGTGAGAATGAAGGAAACAAAGAACCACAAGGATCAAGATCTAGAAAGAAAGAAAGAAAGAATAAAAGAAAGCAAGAAAGAAAGAGAAAAAGAAAAGACAAAAAAATCAAGAATGAAAATGTAAAAAAAAAGACAGAAAAAGTAACAAAGATGAAATAAACAAGTGGTAAAGAAAATACTAGAGAAAGAAAGAAAAAACAAAGGACAAAAGAAATGTGATAAAGGAAATGTGATTAAATAAAGTGATAAAGCAAGAAAAAGAAACAAAGACAGAAAGAAAGAAAGAAAGAGAAAAGAAACAAATATAAACCCATAAAAGTACACATTAAAATCTTTTTTAAATAAATTTGACTTCCAAAGCAGCCACAAAATGCTGATGAACAGCATCAAGCTCTTTATAGATCCAAAAAAAAAGCAACAGTATTTGTTTCAAATTTTTCAAGTCCAATGTTGTTTCTAGTTAATTATTACAGATTGTTCACTCTCTCTGCTTTAAAAGTTCAATCAAATAAATCAAATAACACATGAATATGAATATTCCCTTCCCACCAAGGCCCAACGTCTTAAACTCACCCATGTGGATGTCTAAGTAGAAAGGATCCATGAAGGAATGCAGGCTGATAATCAGATCTTTCACTTCTCCCATTCACCAAACTGCAGGATGGAGAGAACGAGACTCTTTCAGTCTGCTCAGAAAGCTGCTGTTGAGCGTGCAGCTTATTTCAGGCCAGTTCTTTAAAGAATAGACTGTCCCCTGTCGCAGATCAATCTGTTGCGAGGTCCGCTTTCTCTCTGAATTAGGAAATCCTGGCTTTCTTCCACTAGAAAGCGATCGAGAGCGAGCATTGCAGGATGAATTTGCGAAACCAGACTTTCTCATGCCACTGGCACCTTTGAGCACAATGGCAGACTAGCGTGACTTGTTTTTATGTTTGCTTTACCACACAGAAATAGGATTTCGTCTGTGTTTCATAGTCAGTGGCATACAAACCAGAACATACAGCAGATTAAAAAAAGCACGGATTAGTATTGAAATGAAATTCAAAATGGTCTTTTAGACTTACTCGATATGGTATATGTAAGGAATGAAACCTAATGGGACATTCATTTGTAGGAAAATAATCAACAGTGGAGTGGAGTGATGCCGTTACCATGGTGAAGTTGATTATATTCCAATAACAGCATGTCCCGAAGTGTTTTGCTCCCCATATTAAAATTGATACGATAAAACCCTTCTTTAATAAAACATTGTTTATTTATTAAAGCACAGCATGTCTGACTTTTTCTCCATTTAATGTTATGGGACGTCTTCAAAACAAGTTCGTCTCTGTTATCACTTATGTCATACCAGTCCCTCCCTCGCCAGCCTCTTTTCTCTCTCTTGAAGTTAATGAGCCAAATAAATGCTTGACATGTTACAAGAAACCACAACGCTTTACCTCTGACTGCTTCCAGAAATACTAAATAAACATCTCCTTTCAGAAAACCTCCCACTGTGTTATGAATTGCTTTAAAGGCCAAGAATTATTGTCATTTTTGATTTTGCAACATCATTAAATTCTGTAGGAGTTCATGATACACTGGCCGATTTTGCTGTACTACTATTTATTACAGATTTTAAAGAAGCACACCTTCTTTAAATCAATCAGTGTGCTTACAAAGAGGAAAAATGTGAGACTGTGGCAGACAAAAAAAAAAAAAATTCTATTGCACACCAGCTATCAATCCTGAAAAGCCCTCAAAAGCAGACATAATGGAGTACATTTACAGCTTAATATTTCAATCTGCAAACGAGGCAATTAACTAAACTGCCTTGTCTTGTTCATCAAATAAGGCGGGAGGGAAAGACAGTGTGATGGGACCAATCAGGCTTGTGTGATCACGCGCACTGCAGAGGTCACGCGAGGGGACAAACGAGAGCTTTAATAATCCACCATGACTCAGAGCATAGCCACGAAGTGACATTCGGTGACAAAAGACATACTGAGGACATCCATCACTGCGGTGAAGGGGAAAAAAAAGAGAGAAAAAAAAATAGAGTAATGTGGTTTCGCCTTGGGTTTAAGCGAATATGGGACACAGTAAGATTTTCCTTTGGGTGTGCACTGTAATGAGTTTCTGTAAATGATTTCATTTTAAGTAATTGTTCCAAGTGACCACCACATTAAATATATAGACTGATAATATCAGCAAAGGTTACTGGATATAATATACATATATAAGTAATGCAGCGTGATAGACAAGCATGTGTAACATCATCATCCTACACACACTCATTGTATTTTCTACGTCAGATAGTTTAGATTCTCATTTGTTTTTTTTTTTTGTTGTTTTTTTAAGAAGCAAAGAGCAATGCCTTTCTGGTGGTAAAGTAGCAGACTGTAACTGATTAATGTGTTTCTGAAATAAACCCAGGGTAATTAATGGGCCAGGAAATGTTTGCTGTTCAGATCGGCCACCATTCCCTAGAGCTCTATATGAAGACATGGTGGATTTCCCATACTGAAGCTTTATATAGCGTGAGGTGCTCTACGTTATTTACATTTAAAGAAAAAAAAGAGAAAGGGATGGATGGATGGGACAAAGAAAAAAGAAATGGTGGTTTAGTGGCTAGCATGTTTGCCTCGCATCATCTGAGGTCTGAGGGTTCGAATCCCGTCTTCACCCTGTGTGCATGGAATTTTCATGTTCTCCCCTTGCTTCGGGGGTTTCCTCACAGAATCCAAAGACATGCGTCGTACGCTGATTGGCATTTCCAAGTTGTCCGTAGTGTTTGAATGTATGTGCGATTGTGCCCTGCATTGGGTACAAGGCTGTCCAGGGTATCCCCCGCAACCCTATGTAGGATAAGCGGTTCAGAAAATGCGTAATATCTGACCACGTGACTCCTTCCATCACCCTCCCCTCACCCCACGTCATCTCCCCTCACACATCTAAGTGATACTGTTGGTTTGTTCCCTGCTGGAAAGGAATTTTTCCTGCTAAGAGCTGCGGTCACTGCTGATGAGAAATAAATGAACAGCAAAGCTTAGTGAAAAATGTCCTTTCGCCTCCCTTCATCTAAACAACTACTAGTCCACACTGATCACCTAGGAGTGGTATTTAGAGATGTGTCAGGTTTCACACAGGGCCAACTCGGAGAATCTGATGTGAAAAGCATGGCCTGGGATTTGGCTCGAGTGAGCTGTTGCTGCTTTAGTGATGCTTTTGTTTTCCGCTGCGGGATATGAGCGCATTCCTCTTTAAAAAGTGCCCCAAAAAGCAGAGGGGAGGTGAAAATTCCTTTATGTTCATCGATTGTTTTTGTTTTTGTTTTTTTTACATTTTCTGCACTAAAATGTGTGGAAAGTAATGGGGGCCTGGACAAATCTTGCCTCATGGAGAGCCGGATGTTTGGGAAAGGCAATATTGTGACTGAAATCTTTCCCAGAGAGAGAGAGAGAGAGAGAAAGAGAGAGAGAGAGAGAGAGAGAGAGAGAGAGAGAGAGAGAGAGAGAGAAAGCTAGAGTGCAAAGCGAGAGAGAGTGGTGAAAAAAACCACATCTGTTTTCACTCAAAACAAACAGCATGAACAGCTAGAGCCTGTTATTAAAGGCTTTCTCGAGTTGACCGAGGACCGAGGGACGGCCCACAAGAGCACATTTAGGCAATGTTTCTTGAGTGGACACTTATTGAGTGGGATGAATAAGTGATGTGGAATTTCAATCAGTCATTTCTGTCATGTTGCCCAAACCGAAAAAAATGCTGCTCCCAGTTGGGCCATGATTTGGGAATTGTTTAAAAAGAGTGAAAAAGACAACAGCTTAATTCATTTCAGTAAGCGACTGCTGTACAACATGTGTTTACATTTTACATTCACATTTATTAATTTGGCAGATGCTTTTATGCAAGCGAAGCAGAATACGGAATACAGCCTAGAGCTGTTCAAGTAGCTGACAGTAATGCAAATATTACTGAACAAAAAACAAGTGTGAGAATGTTGTATGAAGAAGAGAAAGAGGCTTAACAGAATACACAAATGAAATGATCTTGGGCATAATAGTGTTACACAATAACAACAAGAACAAAGAAACATACAGTACGTGTGGTGGCCTGGGAAAACCCCTCATATGGTAAACTTCTGGATATTTTCTACTAAATGGTCCTATAAGTTGAAGAGTACAGGAAATGAAATTGGTGCCCAGCATTTTAAAATTTAAAATTGGGATTTTTAAGTTCTGGCATTTTTAAAATCTGGTTTCCCCCGAAAGTAAAAATTTCCATTTAAAATTTTCATTGAGTTTCAAGATTTCACTGCAAAATACCAACATACCGATTGTCTGAAAGAAAGAAAGAAAGAAAGACAGACAGACAGAATGAAAGAAAGAAAGAAAGAAAGAAAGAAGTGGGTAAAGGGAAAAAACAGAAAAGAAAAAATATAAAGCAAGCAAGAAAAAGACGAAGTAATAAAGAAAGTGATAAATAAATAGGTAAACACAAAGAAATAAAGAAAAGAAAGTAATAAATAAATATTGACAATAATAAGTGATAATAAATTGTTGATATATATGGTTTAATTTTCATTTAAGATATATCCATCCATCCAGGGCATGAGACAGTATGTATACAGTACACAGTATATAAAACCATAATGAACCTTTTCACACTATCTGTTGTTACCCAGATGAGGATGGTTCCCTTCAGAGTCTGGATCCTCTCAAGGTTTCTTCCTCATAACATCTTAGGGAGTTTTTCCTTGTTTATATCGTGTTTATATGTTTCTGTAAAGCTGCTTTGAGACAATGTCTATTGTAAAACATGCTATACAAATAAAATTGAATTGAATTGAATATATAATACAGTATACATACAGTACACTTATTCATAACATATAGCCATTTTATTTGCACAAAAAAAAACAAACCCCAAAACACTCAGAGACTGTTTGTTTCAGTCTTGTTCATAAATTTACCTGGGGAAATCCCTTAGCCACTCAATGTTGTAAGACTTGATTCTAACATCACCGTTGTCTGATTTACTGAGGCTGATTCTTGATCTAGACATGACTCAGTATCAAGGCCTTCCATGTCTCCTTGCAAAACATCATATATTGACTGTCTTTCGTTATCACTGCAAGCCCTGACAGAGTCTTTGAATTCATCTTAGCCCTGTTACGACTGTGCATGACTAAGCTTGATGAGATTATCTGGCAGATCAGAAATATTTGTCAAAAAGCATGCACCAAGCATTGGGTTCAGAAATTAAATTATTGACTGTACAACAACCATAAGCAATAGGACTAGAAAGTATTCGATTTGATTCTACTTGATGTCAAGTGCTTTTAGAGTAGTTAGAGGAGCTGTGATCTTCCTGATGTTATATAGAGTGAATGTGTAAAATTGTCATGATGAAAATCATGATGATATGGTCTGTGAAGGCAAGCTGGTCATCACTTGTTCCACCAAGGTTCCTTGTGCACGTCAGTGGTAATGATGATGAGGAGCCAAAATGGACAGCGATGTACTGAATTGAAGGACTAGCTAGAAAGGGAGACCCGTCTTTGATAGCTTGAGCTGGAGCTGGTGATCTTTCATTCAGGTTTAACCTAACTGATTCAATCCTGAGCTCAGGTTACTATCAGTGTAGAGTTTTGTATGCTCTCCCTGTATCTGTGTGGGTTTCTTCCAGGTTCTCCAGAAGGAATGACAGGTAGAATTGAGTGTACACGCAACTGAATGGGTATTTCTAAAAAATTTTTTTAGAAAATAAATAAATAAATAATAAAGAAGCAAAAAGGCCCAAGCTCAGATTTTTTTTCCCAGCTATTAATTGATGCAACTTTAACTCCAGGCTGGAAGGG
Organism: Ictalurus furcatus; assembly: GCF_023375685.1. Taxonomy (NCBI): domain Eukaryota; kingdom Metazoa; phylum Chordata; class Actinopteri; order Siluriformes; family Ictaluridae; genus Ictalurus; species Ictalurus furcatus. Next base: position 5,650,011 of record NC_071272.1, read on the forward strand.
TTGCTTGGAAGGTAGCATTGCTGCCTCACAGCTCCAGGGTCACCAGTTCAATCCTCAGCTTGGGTTACTGCCACTGCAGTTTGGCATGTTCTCCCCATGTCCATATGTGTTCTCTCTGGGTTTTCTAGTTTCCTTTCACCTCATAAAAAACATACCAGTAGGTGGACTGGCTACTCTTATTGCCTGTGTGTGCACGGTGCCCGGCAATGGCCTGGCATCCCATTCTGGCTGCCTTATTGCCTCACGCCCAGTGTTCCTGGGACAGGCTGCAAATTCACTGTGACCCTGACCACGACAAAATAGTTACTGAAAATGGCTGAATGAATAATCTTTATCTTCTTGTTCTCAATGAAATGTAGTAGGGCATTGAGAGTAAAATTGGACTATTTGGGTTGATTCCCTGTGATGCCAAGGTTCGAGAGAGTTGCAGTTAGTATTTGATGGCTCATGAAATTGAGAAACGAGGAGTCGCTAACAGCGCTTGTAGATCATAGGGTGTTTGAAAGTCCATAGATCTCTTCTTGTGATGCCTTAAGCGTTGGCATTTTGAATTATACGTTGATGATATACAGTAGGTGACTACAGAGATAAGAGAGATGTTGAGATGTAAGGGGATGGGATCCATTTCTTTCCTAATTTGAGATTTTGCTTTGATGCATTTCGACATTTCACGTCATATATTTCTAGTTTATAGGTTGCATAAAAATGTACCTCGAGTTAATAAAGATAGTCTTTATTAAAAATACTTGCTTCTAAGGCAGCCTGTTAAATTATTTGAGCACAAGCTCCCTAGAGCTAAATTATTTACCTCTGCTTAATCTTGATGAAGAACCCAGTCTACTTCTGTTCCATAAATGTGAATGTGAATGTGTCTATGCATATGTATGCGCTGTATGTGCGTGCGTGTGTGTGTGTGTGTGTGTATGTACTGTACTTCCATCCTCATACTTCCCACTTCAATTAAATCAGTGTGTTGTGTGGCTCATGTTCCAAAAAGGAACTAGGGCTTGTTGTTCTCATGCAGAGGTTGAACACTTGGTGTGTCGTGCACGTGTTCAGCCAGTGGCCTTGCAAAATAACATTTGAGTCTCACCGTGAACAGCAGTTCTGCGCTTCCTGCTGACTCCAGATGTGCTGATCTGTGAACCACGTATGTGCAATGATTTCTAATAGGTTTCACCTACTGTTCTTCAACAAGCCACGTACTCCATACAGCATGTGGGTAGATTACATATAGTGTTGTACAAAACGGGCTTCGTGTCTCGCTATCCTGAATACTCTATGATTAATGAAAAATGCATTATATTTCATTCTGACAAGTCTGATGTTCTCACACCTGGCTGCTGCTTCAGAAGAATAAAGAAGCCATGTCCAAGTGAGAAATTTCCTGGTGAAACCCGCCTGAGGACAGTTTAAGCAAATCATCACTTTCATTTTCACACTCTATACCGTTTCATGTCCACTGTTAGCAGTCTGTACCGAGGAGTTATTTGTGCCTCTTGCACCAAACTAATACCATAGTAATGAAATACAAATGACAATGATGGTATGTGTGCGTGAGATGAAGGAACTATAGTCCATGCTGAGTTTACTTCCCTGCATCCTGCAATCCTGCATCAGCTCCTCACAATGCTCCTGGCACCACAGACGTTGAGATATACAGACGCAGGACATCAAAGGCACAGCATCTGGAAGGATCAATTCTACGTTACTGTAGGGCATGGCTGAAAAAAAAAGGGATTTATACTTTCCATTGGGAGCTGATTTCCCTCTTCTCATACACTGCATGAAGTGCGTGAGGGGAAGTAGTTCGAAATTGAAAGTGGACAAGGGTGTGTGCCACAGGAGACTGTGTAAGACTATATATATATATATATATATATATATATATATATATATATATATATATACCCTGCGATGGATTGGCACCCCGTCAAGGGTGTACCCCGCCTTGTGCCCTGGGATAGGCTCCAGGTTCCTTGTGACCCTGTAAGGATAAGCAGTATAGAAAATGTATGTATGTATGCATGGATGGATGGATATATATCGGGGCTATTGGGGTTAAAAACCAATGGAGACTGCATATGCACAAAGCTAAAGTAAATATTTTCTGCACACAGTAGCTCCATGTACATACAATACATAGTGTTCATGTTTGGGATCACTTTTAATTGATAATATTTTACAAATGTTCTCATTTGCCAGCCATTGTAGTCTACAAGTATCTACAACATATATATATATATATATATATATATATATATATATATATATATATATATATATATATATATATATATATATATATATAAATTTTAAAAAGTAAAGTCCCAAACTTTATTTAAACAAGCAAGCTGACACTGACTGAACAGGCCCTCTGACAGGTAACAGCTTTATCCTGGTCAGGGTCACAGTGGATCCAAAAACACTTGGTTCACTCTGGTGAAACCAGCAGTTAATTTGCAGTTGTCGACCCTTGACCTAGATGCTCTTGTCATCTACAACACCCTCTCATCAATCACAGCCAAATTTACATCCATAAAAACTCTTCATCTACAAGATGGCTGTCTCATTAGACTTCACACAGATTTACCATCAACATGCCATCAAACGCTATGGCACGAGTGGAGGTGTATGGAATTTGGCAGCCCTTCCTTACCCTTTAGTAAGCGCTCTTCCTTAGATGGATAGTGTTACCTTGCTATACCATGACATCTCATCCATTACAACATCTTCCCTTAGCCATGCCAGCCTACTCAGAGAGATAAATGTCTCAAACCCAAGGACAGGGCACCTATGACAGGTCTGAACATAAGACAGGATACACCTTGACTGATCAAAATCACACAGTGAGGAATAGGAATTGGGTTTGTCTAATAAACACACTGGCACTCAAAGCATAAGTGATGGTTAGGGCCACTCTATGAACACAATAGTACGTCATTTATCACTGAGCAAATTGGAAAGGAAGGGAACTACTGTACATAATCATCACTCATCTTGCAAAAGGTAGGTGCTTTCAGTTCGTGGTTAACAGCAACATTTATCTACCTGCAAGGCTAATGTAAAAGAGGGGCCTAGAAAGAAAGAAAATTACAAAGACAGAGGTCATTATAACTTAATTGGCAAGTGTGGTGGAAAAAAAAAGTAATGGAGTGCCATTAATTTCCAGCAGCTGAACAGGAGAAGCAAAATTGCTAATAAATACCATTACTGCCAAAGCAAAAGTACATTTCGTCTAATTGCTTATATTGTGAACTGATAACCTTTTAGCATTTCTAAACGCACACAGTGCGATGCTATTTTGTATCGTATTAGCTTCTGTGCATTCTGGCACATTCACATCCATCATTTCCCAAGCCATCTTATGCTTTTAACATTTTCAGCGTTTAAAGGTCATTCTCAAAATTATTTTAAAAGAAATAAATATAAGCAGAAAAACGAATAAACGCAGCAAATATTTAAATACTGCCATTTCTGTTTCCAAGAGTGTGGTACTATTGATGTACAATTAAAGTATTAACAATTTTATTTTCTTCTTTAAGAAGTATGAGACATTGAAAAAAAGTTGAAAAACTTTGGTTTTGCTACCAGAGGAGACATAGTTCAAGAAATACGTCAAAGAATTACTACCAGCAAGAATGATGTGCTAATGAGACGTGGTTTTATTGATAAATATTGATTGTTATTATTGTAGTTCAGTTTTAGTGTTTTATTGGTTAAGTTGACGGTTCCTCCTCACCCCAATGGTGTATTTCACATATAATCTGAATAACAACAGATAACAACTTATCTGTTGTACAACTGCTTCTCCAAACAGTCTGTGTTCCTTGGCCTTCATTAAGCATGTAACTGAACACAAGTACCTTATTCAGAATGAACAGATAACGTGTTCTAAACACATACAAATACAGATATGAATAAAAAGTACACTGTTGTTGGTTTTTTTTTCCGTTTAAGACCGGTTGAGGTATTCATCAGGACTGTCACACGAGCAGGAGGTTTTTACTTTAACACTGGTGCGCGTGAGTGGTCAGATATGAAGCTTGCGGGACAAACATTAGCATGACTGTATAGTGTTCAGGGCCGGACTGGGACATCATTTCAGGCCTGGATTCTCTCACACTCATCCAGGCCATGCCAAACACCCACAACAAATTCTGAAAATCAATTTATTACGCACAGTATGGCCATCCCATAAAAACATAAACAAGCAATTTAGAGGTAGTGAAGCAGTCCTGATTTATATCAGCTTGCATGGGTATGCCAAGCATTTAACAACCACCAGAAGTGCAATGCTGCCAGTAACGCTCTACTTTCACTCATAAAAGTACATGAGAGAGTTAAACAAAAGACCTTTTTTTTTTTTGCCATTTTTTTATGTCCCTGCCACTTCTTTACCATGTCTACTACTACAGTATGAACAGAACTGTCTCCACATTGTTGGAAAATGACAACTTTTTAACCTCACTGTAATTTTTGAGCACAGAATCTAAATGTATTGTAGTTCAAATGAAAGTATCACATTACGGCAACGTGTTGTTGTTGTTTTTTTTTAGACTTAAAAATACTATTAAATATCTGAGATTTTAACCATACTATATTTCATATAAATATATTAAAGCATATTTAAATTCTCTTATTTTACCTCTACCTGTCATCTCAGGTTGACCCTGAAGTGTGAGCACTGCAGAAAGCTAGTGCCAGATTGACTCTCTCCACCTTATTGAGAAATCATTTTTTTCAACCTCACATATGGGCAGACATAATTTTCTAAATTGCCTAAATATCTGTTAGTACAATAATAACTATATCATGGCAATATCTTTTTAGAAAAATCCTAATATTGAACATGATGTTGCCTTTCATGACTCATACGTTGGAAAAGTGTTTGTTGTTGTTGTTTGCCCTAACTGTAAAATAACAACCCTAAATGTACTGTACGTAAATTTGGATATTTGTCTGCTAAATTACTTAGCATTATAACTATACAGTACATAATTCTGTCCTTTAGCATATTTTGAGTGAAGATAGTAATAGTGCTAACGTTTACTAGTAGTGAAACTATGGCTAATACATGATTAGTTAAGTTTGCAAACACAAAGTGACAGTATTTACAGATGAGACTGACACGCACTTGAAGTCCTGAACAGGTCGGTAATTTGTCTACATTCTACTGCCTCTTTTAGGAGGGCTTTCCTTTTATGTGCCCTGACTCTGTTCGAAACCATTTGCCAGAGCTGAGGGCAAGACTAACAGATTCATAGTTTATTGTCAATTTATTATCAAATGCTGAATTCGGAAATGATCACTTGAGTACATTGGACACAAAATAATATAAAATAATAATGATTAAATAAATAAATAAATACATTTTTTAAAAATACATATATATTTTTTAAAAAACTAGCAGGGCAGCAGGCCAAATCAGTCGTCAGGCCACCGGTAATTTTTCCGGTGCTCATGATGGTCAGTCCAGGCCTGATAGCGTTCATTACTTGATCCTTAGTAACTGCCTGGTCAGGGTTACAGTGGTTTAAATTAGGCTATTGGCTAGTTTATACTTTGGGAAACTACTTAAATGATAACAGAAAACACATGTCTGGTGGACACTGACGTAGCTGAGGTTAAGGAAATGTCAGAGCTGTTCACACACCATGCTGACATGGCTGCCATTTATTTCTACCACTGGATTTATATTTATCCAGTGTTTTTTGATCTTTAACACTTCTGGTATATATTTTCATCAAAACTCCTCACTGACAAACCTCGTTAAACATAGGAAAAGGATGAAATCTGTCTCTCTCATAGAGTATCATATAGTGTTCAAGCCAAGACATGTGGCAGCAACAAAATTTATGCCTTTTTTAAAGTTTTTCTCAGTTGCTTTTCTAATCCACTGTATCATTATTAATAACAGTGATGACAAGACATACTCGACTAGAGGCGCTTCAAAAGATTATCTCCCGGATCGCTTAATCCACTTACAGTCAGCAGTTTTTTTTTCCTAAACAAAGTCCTCAAAATCACCACGGCTGGTGATGTCCCAGGGCCATTTCCAGCTGCTGGGACTAAAAATTGTGCATGTGTATTCAGTGAAATTGTAGTGAAAGAATGTCTTTTAACTGTTTTTTTTTTCTATTTGAAAAAGTGCTGCTATATATAACTCGAACACTGTGGAGCATTAAAAAAAAAAAAATCAAAATCAAATATCTCAGATAAATGGATGTCTCAGTAGGAATAATAGATAAATGGAAAGATATGGGAGCAATAAGAGATATGTGTCAGTGTGAATGGATGAAAGGAAGAAAAAGGGGAATGCAGTGGGAAAGAGGTGGAAAGCATGGGGCCCCAGACAGGCTGGAGCAGTGCAGGAAAAGCTGTTTTTTCGCTGACAGGGAGGAGAGAGTCAGCCAAGAATAACCTCTTTTCCTGTCATACAGCTGGTAAGAGAGGTATTGAGCACTCAGCAATAGAAACAGCAGAAGAAAACAGAATGAGGGAATGAGAAAGAGAGAGAAATGCCTGAGGCGTCAACCCTCACCTGGGCGGTGTCAGGATTCTTCTCTCTCTGACTTCATCCTCTACTCATCAGACACTTGGTCCCAGTTTGTGCTTTTACAGTACGCACTTGCATTCTCACTGACAGATTTTAAATGTAGAAATAATGCAGTACTTTAAACATTTGCAATATGTATGGAGGTTTGGGGAAACCATTAAGATGATGCTGTGGCTGTGAGCAAAAAAAATAATAATGTGGTAACAGTGGGTTTGGTCGAAATTGGGTTTCTTATAACTATAAGAAACCATACATAGATTTTGACAAAATGACCTAGAAATGTTTTGTAGGTACATTTGCTACCTATCTTTTTGTGATGAAAATGGTCATAATGCCTAAAATGTCTAAAACCTTGCTAGCTAAGCGTGATTTACTCGCATAATGAATGTCAGGCTTTGATCAAGTTGTAAATTAGACTACAAAAATGCCTAATCAATTCGGTCTGTAATCAGACAGCGGCTGTCAAAATGCCATACTCCTACGCCACAATCAGAATGAAATCAATGAAACTCAAACATTTCAGCTCAGGAAAGTCTGTGGTTGTCAGTACTACTGTATATATCACTGAAAATGATCACATTTCCGCATGTGAAGGGTTTTCCCAGGCTGCCTCACATACAGTATAACAAATAATGGCTAGTGGGAGCTCAGTAGTTAAAATTCAGTAGTTACGATTCTGGAAGGTTATGAATTCAAATCCCAGGATTGCTAGAGAACCAAAGAGCTCAGCTGTATGCTTGTAGCTGTATGCTTATCTTAAATTTACTGTCTTTAAAGGTGCCTTTCAAGGTGTCTTGCAAATGAATAGATCAAATGAAATGTAGATGTAAAGGTTCTAGTGCGTTCACATTAGGTTGGAATTATAGAAATTACACGGTTAATAAAAACTCCAAGCTGTTTATCTCCTCAGACTTGGAATTTATTTGGAGCTCAATGTACATAATGTATCACAATGGTTTCTCGTTTATTAATTATAGAAGTACCAAAAAAAATGAAGTCAAATAAAACCATCCAGAGCATGAATTTGATTAATAAATGAATATGATTTGTCATACACCCTTAGAAACCACAAAGGAAATTGTATTTGGGTGTAGATATGGGAGTGACAGGCATCATATTTCCAATCAAGAATTCCTGCACTATTGAATGTGACATGCAGAAAGATGTCTGTCAACACACGGCTTCACACACCCACGACTTTGCAATGTAAATGACAATTCCTAAAGTATACCACAATAGCACCATGGAAGAAGGCCAACCCAAATTCCCAAATAATTGGCTGTGACTGTGGTTTAAATAGAAAAAGACAGGCTAATCGAGTAACCTGGATGAAAACATGAATAAAATAAAATAAATAAAGTCTTAATGGTTGTGTCTGGTGGCTGGCCCAAAAAACAAAAGCCTCAAGAAACCTGGGCAGCTGAATGCTTGTGAAAGGAAAATCACAGCTAATAATTTTCAGAGCATTGAGTAATACCGTATATTGAACTGCTTCCAAAATTGGTAGCTAGAAAACCTCACCACAGCAACCAAATTTTAAAAATGTTAATTTTTCAAAAATTTTAATCCATTTATGTGGAGTGTCCGCCATACAATTTTATGTGTAAATTGTTGCTATAGAAACAATAATGTATTAGAATGAGTGCATTGATACAAAACTGAACTGAATTACAGCTAGCACTAATGTCAAGAGCTGTTACAGAAAATTAAACAACTACCGTAGTATAAAAGCTACTAGTGCATGGAACAATGGAAGCCTATTTAACCTAGCTGACAACTATGATTTAGCTAGCAATGATGTACTAGAGTACTGGAGTGTAGGTCAGATCGGGTCACACAGCATTACAGTATTAATACAAAGCTAGCTAAGATAGATAATGTCAGGAATGAAAAAACAAACTTTGGGTTTTTACCCTAGAAACGTCAACTGGATCTGTGAGAAGTTGAAATTGAAACTGTTCTCCTAAATAGAGACAAAGAAATAAAATTCTAGAAACCTATCCCCTGTTCTCCTTTCCCCCCATTTTTCTCATTTGAATTTTTATTTTCAGCTGGAAAAATATAACAAACCAGTATCATAGTATCATGTGTGCTTTGTTATGTTTAGAGCTATTCCTGCACCCATTTCTTAATCCGTAGTGCATGCTGGGATTCTGAAAGCCTGGTAACGAACTAAGCACTAAGCAGATGCAAAGACTCATGAAAGAGTGAGTGAGACAGGGAGGAATTGAGTGCAGAAAGAGAGAGAGAGAGAGAGAGAGAGAGAGAGAGAGAGAGAGAGAAAGAGAGAGCAAGAGAAAGATGTCAGAAAAAAAAGAGCAGAGACAGAGCAATTCCCCAAGGTCTTCAGCGCAACACAGTCTTCCGAGAGCACATGTCTGCCTTCTGAATCAACGCCTCACCTCTTCTCTCTTTGAAGAAGTTACTTTGCCATGCAGTTTCCCCCAGTGGCGGTGCCTGCATCGCAACAACACGCTCCTGCTTGTCTCTATATGCTTGATTTTTATTCAATCTTCACCAAAGATGCGTGACATTGACTCCTGAGGGCTGCGGGCCTCTCGAGAAACAAAATCAGCAAGAGAGTGTGATTCTGAGTCAACAGAAATACAGAGTAACTCATCGACATGTCAAAAAGCTGTAGGGGACAATCCCACTGCTCCCATAAACAACCAACAGACAGGGCTATGTCTCATCATTCACAGAATTGAATGTTAATCTGAAAGTTATCTGAAGAAAATCTGCTTTACTTCAACTGTTTTGCGGTTTCAAAAGCAGAGTTTTTTTTTTTTTTAAACAACATTTTTTCAAGTTCAAGGTCCTAAATGTGGCTAATAACATGGTTGCCTGGTTACTAATAATTCTATTAATTTTCTATTACTGCAATCTCTTTAGTGGTTGGCACATGTTCCTCACACCTCTGGGGTGGGGGGTTTGAATCCTGCCTCCCCAGTCTAAAGACATGCAGTGTAGGCTGATTAGCTGATTAGCATTTCCAAATTATTCGTAGTGTGTTTATGGGTTGTGCGATTGTGCCCTGTGATGGGTTGGCACCCAGCATGTGCCCCGCCTGGTGCCCCGAGTTCCTTGAGATAGACTCCAGGCTCCTCAGTGACCCTGTGTAGGATAAGCGGTATGGAAAATAGATGGATGGATGGATGGATGGATGGATAGTGCCATCTGTAAATCAAATCACAGGTTTATCTCAATATGCTCGATGTAATATGTTGCATTACTATAATAAAGTTATACAGAGACTTGTATGGTGGATGCGCCACATCATCTAACCCTAATAAAATATTAATTTCAAAAAGTATTGTTATTTAATTGGCTGTTTTTAATTTTGTAAAATACAAAGCAGTATTGGCAGTCTGAATTACTTCCTGGTATGTTGTGGTGTTTTATTTGCTTTCCTGTCTAAACATGAGGTGTTACAGTGAGATTAATTGTTCTGTTCTGTTGAATTTCCTCGGTATGTTATTATGTTATTATATAATTATGATCAGTTTGTTTTGTTCTTTAGTTATGAATGCCTAAAATGTGTCAGGCATTTCCTTGAAACTTATAATTAAACTGTCTGTACGCTTATCAAGATAGTTACTCATCACTTTGGTATTTGTATCATGCATTTACTCAGTTAATGTCTAGGGGAGTGGAAAAGGTTCGTATTCTTTTCAGATTTCAAAAACATTTTTAAACAGGTCACAGATCAAAAGGATCATTTTGGCTGTGTGGAGCTACTTTCAGTTAAGGCACGCACAGAGTACATGAAGATCGTTCTTGGACCCGATTTGTTTAACATAAAATGAAGTTAAGATGGTGTAAAGCAATATATTTTCAAATACGTTCGTAGATACTGCACTGAATGTCTCGTTTCTCATTCTCTCTCATGCAGTGAAGCAGAGTTTGTTAGCCAAGTGCCGCACCCTGGTGTGTTTCTGAACTCTGAAACACATACACAGACACTTAATCAATTATATATCCTGGAAAAAGAGAGAGAACGAATATGCAGGTGCTGAAAAACACTGATATACAGTAGATCATCAGGGCATCCCAGCATGCAGTCCTTCATGTAGCAGCCCATGTGCTGGATCTTTGTAACTGGGACAATGCTTACAACCAGCACATGGATTGATCAGTTCCTTTTAAGATCCAAGACGGTGCTGTTCTTGGGGAGGTGATTGGCAGGACACTTTACAGTAACATCTGCTTGTAGTTTCACTGATATATTGCTGCTCAAGCATTAAATACAGTACATGTATTACTAGCTTTAAAGGCTTGACTACGGCCTGTCTATGATGAGTCAGGCCAAGCATTGAGGGAAAAAAAAAACAGTACGAAGAGAGACTGTAAGTGAGAGACTGAAAATTGACTAAGGCATGTCACTAATTCAGCACTTCAGTTTGAAACTAGATCTCAATGCCGAGTTTTTAATTGTAGCTGTAAATGTTCTTTTTTCAGTGGGAATTATTACATATAGGGTCGTAACCCAATTGAAGCACATGAAAGTCTGGTCAAATATTGTTTTTAAAAGTGACCATTTCAATCTATGTAATGCTAATAATGTAATAATCTTTACATAGCACTGTATGCTCTATGGTTGTGTCAGTGTTTCCATTTGATGTGTGTGTAGTGCAGCAGGCAGTGGGATTCAGAACAAGTAGCAAGTGCTATGGTTACAGTATCGAGGTGCAATGCGCCACTATTGAATGTATTTTTTTAAAAAATACAAACGTTCATTTTGCTAAAGTCATTAGTAAATGGTTGGTGACCGCCAGCCTACTGAACCTACTTGTGCTCCAGGTAACTATGAATAAAATAACTAATATCCCAGACCCTAATCGTCTTGTCCTGGGCACCTGGGCTCCTGATTTGTCCCCTCCCTGAGTGGGTTATTTGTTAAGGGTACCCAGGTGTTAGGAGTATGATGCGGCATTTGACTTACCTTTGGAGTGGGAAGCCATCTAACTGCGATGTATATTTATCTCCTGAAAAAAAAGCGATCTACATAGTCAACATTATAGAATTAATAAGTGAAAATATGTATGTATGTTGACTGATCTAAAGAAAATACTTGTATACAGCATAACTCATTTAAAAGTAAGAAGTGCTACTTATGATGTTGTGCTTATGATGATGCTATGAGTAGCCACGTTGATTTGTTGAATTAGGAGGAACTTGGAGGAACTTGGAGTTGAGGGGACCATCCCAAGTTCTCCAGTAAGAACTGAGGTGGGCTCTTGTTTGATTTTTTCCTGGTCTGAGGTCTGAAATTGTGAGTTATGACCTCTAGTTAAATGCAGCATGACTAAGGGAGTGTGTGTTAAAGTGTGTGAGGTATTTAGTTTGCTCGGTTTCCGGGTGGCGAGTCTTTCCCAAACAGTATTTACAGATTTTGACCCTAGGTCACATTTAATTGATGACCCCTGCTTTTTGTGTTTGTATTGCTGTGCCTTCTCTTTGCATATTTTATTGAACTTACTTCGGATGAGTTTCTGGCTTAATGTCAACGTTAAAGCAAGAATCCACATCTTCCCCATCACCACCAAGCCCAATGATAACAAGGAGTTTGATTCGAATTTATTTGTATAGCGCTTTTAACAATAGAAGATGTCAAAAAGAACAGAAATCTGGATGCAGATTTAGATCCCTAATAACCAAGCCAGAGGCAATAGTGGTGAGGAAAACCTCCCTGAGATGACATGGGAAAGTAACCTTGAGAGAAAAAGGAAAGCCACACTTTTCTGGGTGATTATGTGCATTCTAGTATACATCTGTGCAGGAGCACTGTGTCGAAAGGACATTTGGAAGTCATCAGCTTATGTATAAATGTGCAATGTGGTGAAAGAACCTTTATGTGACCTTTAGTGAACAATCAGTTTAGCTTGCACAGAGGGAACTGGTTTTGCCACCACACACTACAGCATCCATGCCAGGATATTAGAGAAAAAGGTGGGTATTTGCTCCAAGCATTGAAAACAGCAGAAGCCACAGGGAGTGTGGTTGCCTTTGATAAAGTGTTAGTGCAGCTGCTCCTCCGCAGTGTTTTATCTACTCTTCACTACTGCTTCTCATCAAGCACTATTTTTACTATATAGTACTAATGAGCATGCTGCATGGAACAAACAAAAGCAGGCTGACAGGTAGGTCATACAGAAAGAGAAAGAAGATGGATTTCCTTTTGATTACGGTAATAAGAGCTAAGATTTGCTCAGATCTTGACTTACTTGCAAGTAGAAGAGGAGGAAAGGCTCAGACAGTGAGAAAAGGCCTCCACTAAATCAGCGAATTGCAGCAATCAACAGCTGTAAGGTTACACAATTCAGATAACATCCTGAATATTGCACATCCTGCTGCGAAATAACACGAGGATAAAATCAGAATGTCACACATGTAAATGGGACCTAAGCTATTGGTCATGGACACAATGTGTGAGCATTTTATTTGGAAATAAACCTTTCACTATGAGGCCACTATATACTCCATTTCTATTTCCCATACTGCTTTTTCTACACAGGGTCATGGGGAAGCCTGGAACCTATCCCAGGGCACTCACGATACAAGACAGTGGACACCTTGGACAGGGTCCCAACTCATCACAGGGCACAATCACACACCCATTCACACACTATGGACAATTTGGAAATGCCAATCAGCCTACAATGCATGTCTTTGTAAAAGGGGAAAAACCCGAAGCACGGGGAGAAAATGCAAGCTCCAGGCACACAGGGTGGAGGCAGGATTCAAACCCCAAGCCACAGAGGTGCAAAGCAAACATGCTAACCAAAAAGCCATCGTGCTCCCTAAAGCAAGCATGAACCTGATAGAAAGTTTCAACTTATTCTAACCTGCTACAAGCTGCAAAAACACAGGCCAAGCTGGTCCAGCTGGTAGACCATCTTTGCCAGTTGGTACGTGCTGGTGGAAAGGAAACCGTTTCTGAATTAGTGCTACTAATGCTACATCATAGACAAGCTAGTTATAAGAAAAAGATCCAACAGTAAGGAAATGAGAAAATCTCAAATACTTATTCATCAAGTATTGAATAAAAGGAATTTGGAAAATAACTTATCACCTGGTAAAGAGAGTCTACCAGCTTGTGTTTTGGCAGCTGTCAACAATATGGATTATTCAGCAGGGTTTGTTTGTTTTACATACCAGTACCATCTACACTAAACAACCAGTTCCATCACATTTGCTCATCAATTCTGAGCAAATATGCTTACACCTCATACTCGATTGTGGTGTATCGCACAAACCGAACAGTATAACACTACACTCCTACACATTGTTTTGTGTATTGGACTTGTACAATATGAATTTCTGACCATATTCTTTCCTAAAATGTGTCTAATGACGTATGTGTAGTTTTTTTTTCTGTGCTGTATGTTCTGGTATTCATAGTTTCACTCAAAACTGTACAAATTAAAGAAAGAGACTAAACAGGAATAACATTCCTCAAAGGTGAAACCCAGGTCTACGCTTGTTCATATACACATACTCACGTGTACAAATGTGCAGACACTCACACACACACACACACACACACACACACACACACACACACACACACACTGACAAACACAAATGACATCAGCACACACTGACATATGTGGCCTCTGGAAGGCTCCGGTTTCCTGAAGCCAGTCTGGTAATGACAGATACAGTTTCAGAGTCAAGTCTTAAACATTCCCTGATTCTCTTCGTCTCAGTAGCACACACGGCTCTAGCCAGCACACATGTGGTTAATAAGCTGATGTTGTGCAGGGCCTCCCTATGTGGCCAAGGGAGGCCCTGCACAACCCTAGCCAGCTAAAATAACCAAATAATCAGAATTTCTAAAAACAATGGCTTCCTGACTTTACCTCGAACTCTCACCTTAGCATTTTGGGGTCAGAGAGCCTAAACTTGAACCACCCGTTTCTACTGTGTTCAGCTAACTGACATTTCTGTTTAACCCAACACTCTGTCATCAAAACTGAGAGACAACAACAGAGCTAAACCAGGTCCAGCTGTAGGAGACAGGAGGCTCTGCTATACAACCCCTTTTCCCAGCTCAGAGACAAACAGGGGTGTTTTCAAAAGAATGTCCTCTATTGTTTCATATCTACATCTATTTCACCATCAGAAGAGCTTGGCACATTATCTGTATCCCATACTTGGAATGAAGCTCCATTGGAGGAATGTGTTTGGCTAATTATCTGCACTTTACTTGAGGTTTTTCTTTCATCTTATACTTTTGGCTTTTACTTACTTATTAATATTTTAACACCTCTGCCGAGTTTTTGAAGACCGAAAAATACTATATTCCCATGCTCACAACAAAAGAAAAGCAGGAACTTAAAGCTGCCAGTGACTACATGGCACAATCACAGTCTCTTAAGAGAGTTTGATGACACTTATAGACCTCGTCTGGGGAAAAGTTTGAGCAATTTCAGAACACAAACAGATTTGTTAAGAGCCTTTAAAAGCAATGCATTGCTACAAAATCAAGACAACCTTGTACATAAACAGCAAAACACATTTGGTTGGCAAGACAGAAGCACAGTTACCATGGTTACTAAAGCTGGTCACAATATGTGTGAATGTGAAAGGGCTAAAGGTTGATTGAAAACCTTTAAATATATGATGTTAAAACATCGTGTAACTCATTGAAACTCCACCCTTAAACACATCGAAATATTTGTGGTTTTGTGATCTAGCCACTTGGTCGGTGTCGAAGTCCTTTTGTAATTCCTATGAGAAGTTAGTGGTTGTCTGCGATGCTGACATCACACGAGAACGTTGTTAGTGCTGTTATAGTGGTGTTTTTAATAGGAGGAAAATTTTTAACAATCTCAAACATAAGTGATAATGGTCAGGTTTCGTTGTTAACTCCTAAAACAAAAGAGCACAGCTTTCTTTTCTGTCACACCATTTTCCGGTTATCTTTAACATCACATTAACTAGTTGAAATAGTGGAGACAATGAATTGCAGCAATATGACGGAATTGTTGTAGAGAGTAGTTAGTGATCTATTAAATAACAAACACAACGGCATAGATCGAGGACGGTGGTATTAACATGAAGGTTCGAGCTTTTTAAAGCTGATCTGTATGAACAGAGTGTCTAGGTGAGGGGGTGAGATAGCTGGACACGCTAAAGGAATAAAAGGATAAAGCGCTGATGCACAGGCCACTATATTATAAATATTGACATGCAAGACATTAAGGGTGGATTTTTCCTTAAATATCGAGCCTCAACTCAGGCTCATTTGCTGAAAGTGCTACTTGGATTGTTCTCTTATAAACATTATCTCTGTCTTTTATTCCCCGAGCAAGAAAACAGATCCCTCAGATGGTTGTAATTTAGGTTCAATACAAGGAAGACAATAGTCTCTTCTATTTCTCCTCACAGACATATGATCCCCATCATAAGAACAACAACCAGCTTATTCTCTCCAACACCATATATTTACATGATTCAATAAACATTTATAGACAGAGAGCATTGCATTACTATCTCTCAGGCCTGAAAGAAAGCCTTTGCAGCTCTTTTCCTATACAAGCAAACATCATGCATTTACTGAAAGGCGATTGACTTTTGAAAAACAGAATGCTTTAATAAAGAGGGAGATAAAAAAAGCAACTGTGTTTAGTGAGGTTAGAGCAAATTCGATCAGCTTCCTTTTTAAGTATTGGCTGATGTTAGATCGGTTAGTGAGGTTGTGTTTGTGTGAATGCCCACTCAATGCAGTTACCGTGTCACTTCGAAAGAATCGGTGTGTTGGGGAAAAGAATCAATTCAGTCAAACTTCAAACCACATATTAAACACCAATACAGCTACCTAATATATTGTAATAATTACCATTTATCATCATATGATGCATTTTTAATGAAGCCATATTAAAACTAGAGTTTTCCTAAACAGTCTTTTCATCAAGGTCCTTAAATTATTACACACATTGTCAAAAATAAAGAATAGCTACTGTATGAGATTGATTAATTCTCGGACTTCATTCAAGTGCATTCATACTGTAAAGATATCCTACATTTTCATTCATTTCATTCTTATTTATACTCATACCACCTTTTACCTGTAGATATTTCACTAACCCTGAGTACAGCTCACATACTGTACATATGAAGTAGACTATGCATTTACAATTTTGTTCAAAGAAAAACCTCCACCTTAATTGGACAAAAATAAAAGAGTCAATTATTTGGCTTGTAAAATGTTAATTAGCAACCAAGAGGCCACAGGTAACCCTGGACATGATGCTACCACCACCATACATCACTGTGGGGAAGGTCTTCTCGGCATGCTGTATTGGATTTCCACCAAAAACAGTTCCGGGGGTGGAAAAGTTTCTCATTTCAAAAAAGTCTGGCAATCCTGGATGTGTATTAATACCACCTGTGCTTTACTCAATTTTATGCACCATAGTTCATCCACTCCACTTTCAGGGTTTCTGCTTCTTTTATTAACATGACTAAACAGTCCTGGTCATGATGGAGGTTGAGATGTCTGAGTTTAATCAAGCACTCGGCATTAGCAATGTTTACTGGATTTCATCATCTTCAGAACAGATCCTCTCGTGGCACTTGTCTGATTACTAATCTCTCTTCGATTTGCCTGCCAGTGATGCACTATCACAAAAGAGTCTCTATTCCCGTGGTTAATTAAATCTGATTTCTCACACCGTCCTGGAAAAAAAAAAAAAAAAAAAAAGAGAGAGAACGGAGATGGATCTCAGCTGGAAGGAGAGCAGAAATTCAGCTCCAAAATGGACACACTATTAGGCAGCAGGTTGCACACAAATGGAAAAAAAAAATTACTTTTAAGACACATTTCATAAACCCTACTATTGCTCAAATACTGTTAGAATATTCCTCTAATATTGACAACTTATAATGATGGTGTAATGCCATATGATGTACTGCATGTCCTTTATAACTAATAATGACCTGTGAATAATCTTGTCTTTTGTTTTTAGCACCAATAAAGGAATACACACCCAGCTTGCACATGATGATTCTGGTTAAGTGATATCAGAGTGGCGTTCCTGTTAAAAGCTCCCCTGACCCATAATCACGCAAACAAGTTTAACTGCCTTGTACAGCAAGTGGAATATTCTGAGAAAATCCATCCACCACACGACAATTAAGCCGTCTGTGTGCATCGTGTTTGTCTCTGAGGAAAGCTTGGACCTTACTGGGTCTACAGCTCTACATAATTCCTTCTTTGTATTACCAAATGAAGTAATGCAACCAGACTAGGCGCATTTATGAAACCATAAATTGAATGCTTATAAAGGAAACATTGTGAGAGCAGGACTGCTGGTGGAGCTCAGGGGCGAACACGTCTCTCGTCGAACGAGGCCGAATTGAGAAACCGGTTGTGCAATTAGTGTTTCTACATGAACATTAACAGGAGTAAATCACCTCTTTTGCAAACCATGCATATTCTTCATATTCCAAAGTGTCTGTTGCAAATGATGCCTTTTATCCAGATTATGAGGTAGAGGCTTTTAAGGATTGCAAAATTATGAGGTATGTGATTTGAGTTCTACCCAGAAAGGACATTACGGAAAGAACTTTTGAGAGTGTATGACTTTTAAGCTCCACCGCAAAAACCACGCTGGGATAAGAGCCAGACCAACCATCAAACCCTGTCAGATAGGTCATTTGAACAAGGGACGGCAGACATCAAAAGATCCTATTGTTCCTGAAATTTTAAAACAAAAAAATCTGGGAGAACGTTCCTTTCCGAGCACAAAAGCTTATTCTCTAGACCTTTCGGAATAACACAATTAAATTCGGAGTCTGCTTTCTGCTTTCTGTTGCCAGTCCACGTGAACTCAGACTGTCCTGCTCTGTGTAAATAAAGGACAGAATTGCCTAATAGTGTTTCTCCTGTTAATGTGTTTCTAAATCATTATGACTGGTGTGTCAAGATAATGGAATGAGAACACTGTCAAGATGTATTTGATAATTCTTCACCTTTATACATGCTGTTTGAATGACATCAGTGGCTTTCCTGTTTTTGTCCTGGAACCAAACGGTCAATTTAATGACCTCAAGGTGGTTTTGTAAATATGTTTGTAAATGGAGGCTGGATTAGTAATGTTTATCTCTATTAGTAATATATATATATATATATATATATATATATATATATATATATATATATATATTACAACCCCAATTCAGAAAAAGTTGGGACAGTATGGAAAATGCAAAAAAAACAAACAAAAAGAGTCATTTGAAAATTCTGTTCACCCTGAACTATATTGAAAACACATTATTAATACATTATTTGATGTTTTGCTTTGTGAATTGAATTTATTTTTGAAAATATACACTTATTTCAAATCTGATGACTACAACAATCTCCAAAAAAGTTGGGACAGTCGACTGTTTAGCATGCGGAATTTTCCCCCATTCATCCTTTATGCGTTTCTTCAGCTGTGTGACTGTACGGGGCTTTCATTTCCTTATTTTGCACTTTATAATGCACCACACATTCTCAATCAGAGACAGAATGTGGTTTGGCATTGTCCTGCTCTGGATGGCAGCGTATGTTGCTCCAAAATGTGTACATATCTTTCTGCATGAATGCTGTCCTCACAGATGTGCAAGTTACCCGTGCCATGGGCACTGACACACACCCATACCATGACAGACGCTGGCTTTTGGACATGATGCTGATAACAGCTTGGACGGTCCTTTTCCGCTTTGGCCCGTAGAACACCATGGCTGTTTTGTCCAACAACTATTTGAAATGTCGACTCGTCGGACCACAAAACACGATTCCACTGTGCTACTGTCCGTCTCAGATGAGACCGAGCCCAGAGGAGTGGGCGGAGCTTCTGGACAGTGTTGATATATGGCTTCTGCTTTGCATAGTAAAGCCTTAACTTGCATCTGTGGATGCAGCGGCAAATGGTGTTGACTGACAAAGGTTTACCAAAGTATTCCTGAGCCCATGTCAGGATCTCCATTACAGACTCATGACGGTTTTTAAGACAGTGACTTCTGAGGGATCCGAGATCACGCACATTCAGAAGTGGTTTTCGGCCTCGCCCTTGACACACTGGGATTTGACCGGATTCCTTGAATCTTTTAATTATATTGTGCACTGTAGAAGGTGAAACGTCCAAAATCCTACCGATTTGTCTTTGGGGAACTATGATTAAACAACTGCCTCACCTGTTTCACATCACCTTCTTATTTCAACTTCTCACATCACTATTAGTCCTGAATTGCCCCGTCCCAACTTTTTTGGAACATGTTGCATGCATCAATTTCAAAATAAACGTTTATCTTAAAAAAAAAAAAAAAACTATGCAGTTGATAAGGTAGTTGATGTTTTACCTAGTCTTTATACGTTTTTTGTGTAAATACAGGTCAAAGTACATTTACAAATCACTCCTCTTTGTTTTTATTAGCTTTTTCCATATTGTCCCAACTTGTTCGGAATGGGGTTTGTAGATGATTTACCTTACAGTGGAACGATGTATTTCAAATAATTTGGAGATCTTTTTAAATCCCTTGCCAGACTCATAGACATCCACAACCTTTTTTTCTAAAGGCCTTATAGAACTCTTTAGATCTTTGTGTGATTACACCTCAATAGCAAAGGGAACACCAGACACTAGATATGAGAGGGGTATAAATAAGACAGGTTCCACCTGCTCTCCCTAAGCAGGTTCTAATCACTGGCACCAAATCATGAACACCTGATTCAAATTTTATGGATTTGAAGGTGTGATAAATGTAGGGGTGTACTTACTTTTTCCATGTGACTGATCTCTTTCTTTTTTAAATTGTGAACATTACTACAAAATGTCAATTTTATTTGTTTGGTAGAGTGTATCACCTTTATTAATAGGCACTGTTTCAAAGAGGATCAAATGTTTGCTTGTCCAAATATGTAAAAAAACAAAAACAAACAAACAAAAAAAAACAATAACAACCATTTCCATGGGATGTACTTATTTTTGCACATGACTGTATGCATATATTTGCCTTAGAAAACAACATAAGGTGTACTAAGTACTATGCATTCCCAGGCACTAATATTGTACACGCACATATAATCCATTCTAATTTTTTTTGGAATATTGCAGTCTTTCATATTAATCTCGACATAAGTTATAGAAGGAAAAATTTTTTAGTCCTCATATAAGTTTTAGCAGCTTATTCATTGTACACGCATTAATACACATCTATGTGACATCCCTGCAGAGAGCAAGGATGATGGATGACTTGATCCTGTAGAGCTCACTGACTTGGCGGACCACATACATAGTCACGTGTTTATTCGTTCATTCATTCTTACTGGGATTTTTTATTTTTTTTTTACAGACAAAGTGCTGTTCCAGCATGCTTTGGCAGGACGGTTGATGGCCTACAGTTATAGCCTCGTTCTCTTTATGAAAGAAGCAAACAAGCTGTTCTGTGACAGGGTACAGTAAAGCTTATTCTGGCTACAAGTCAAGCTAGTTGCAAATAGGAGTAGCAACATGACCAGGAAAACATCTACCCCTGTAAGAGTTCTGCAGTTTGCCAACTTTCTTTTGCTCTTTCTACAAAAAAAGTCAGGGCGGCTATCGAGAGATTTCTTACAGAAAGTCAAAGCTTTGATGTGGAGTAAAAGCCTTTAGAGCTGATACTCTAAATACGTGTCAGTGTGGATATCTGTTTGAACGTGTTCAGGATCTGAGTGTTGTTAAAGCCTGCTATGAGGATAGAACAGGAGAATGATGAAGATGATTGTAGCAAATAAAAATATAAGCTCGACGGATTCTTCCGAACAGCTGCAAAATTTGAACAGTAACATCTGTGGAAAGTTAAGTTTGCAACTGCCATTCACTTCGCTTGAAAATCTACGGCAAGTCCTTGATCGCAGCACTTAGAAAAGTATTTTATTTTTATAGTGCTTTTTACAGTGTTTCAAAGCAGTCTTACACGCATCGGTGAGCAACTCAAGGGAGAACATGGCAAAGAAAAACTCCCAAGATGGAATTAAGGAGGAAGCGCCCTTGAGAGAAACCTAAACTTTGAATTTATTCTTACATTGGGTAATCTTAGGATTATACATTATATGGAATAATGATCATGATAACGTAAGTGATAAAGGACTGTATTCATAGTTTTATGACTGGAGTTCAAAAGATACATCAGTGTTTACACTAGGAATCACTAGGTTACGCAGAGGCTCACAATTGTTTGAGATTATTAAAGATTGTTGAAATTACCAGAGTGTAGTTCATGTAGATTGCAAGTGTGCGTCGTGAAATATATATAAAAAAACAGACTGAAGACAACTGCAGTACGCTTTGCTGTAAACTGCAATACGATGTAACATAAGACAATTTAAAAACAAACAAAATGGAAAGACTAGTACAATGATATATAAATAAGAAGATATGATCATGATAATCACTGCAAATTTGTGTTTATTTAATAGTATGGCTTCCACCATCATTATTCTGTAATTTAATAAAATAGCACTAGTGCATCCTATTATTTTGATGAGCACTCTTGAAAAAAGTGCCTATGGAAGGATAAGCTGAAGGATAGTTTGAAGGATAAGCTGACCAAGCACTCATCAGCAACACTAATAGCTCAAAGAGTTGTCCATTTAAGAAAAACAAAACTTGGTTCTTGAAGCAATGTCTCCAATTAAATTTTCTTACTTTCCCCTTTACAAGGAAATTACTGGGATGATATCATTCATTAATTGATTTAGTCTCACATTTAATTATGCCCTTAAATGACATTCTATAGTTTTTGTTGTGTGCATTTACAGCCCAAAACATAATACTGTATATTACACTGAAATCTGTGTTGACGTTAATCATTAAGACTTGCTCAAGCCTTTAGCAAGAAAAATCAGCTTAAGTCCAGGTCAGAACTTTACATAACTGAAACACGCCTCTATTCTTGGCTCTCCCAAGCATGAGCAACTCCCAATATATTGTCATTTCCATAACCTGATATTTATGTTCCAAAACCGAATCACCTGCTATCTGGAACAGCAGCTTCGTTTACATTTGACATATTCTCTCTAGTGAATATACAGTAAGTGTACATTTCTGTCTGGCTTGGCTACACACAGATGCACACAGCATACAGACAGACAGAATAAGGGACACATTCCATTGCTTATATTTTCATCAGCAAAGTGGCCTAAAGTAAAAAATAAACCCTTATAAAGACCACAGAATTATATTATATTATATATATATATATATATATATATATATATATATATATATATATATATATATATATATATATATATATTTCATTTGTAGCAAACCACATCATTCAATAAAGTACTTTAAATGTCTGTCATTTTCTCTGACAGGCCACATTTGAAGCAGTTACAAGTTATCCAAGCCTTAACAGAAACACCGCCTGGATGAAGTATTTCTGACTGAAACAAAAAGCTTTCTATGTAAACTCAGGTGCCAAAAGCAATATTTTCATGTTGGAAGCCATACCTGTCTACTGACTTCCTGTCTTATATAAGACTCATACAAACAAGATAAGACTAGTCCAGGGTAAAACAGCAAGAAGTGCATTTAAGAGCAGAGAGTACAAATAGTCTTGAACGTCTAGGCTTTTCAATTGTCACAGATTAGAGCTGTGATAATCTCCAACTTTTAAAAACCTCTGGGTGGAAGTTTTTTTTTTTTTTTTAACTTCTTTTTTAATTCCCACCCCCCCCAACTTCCCCCTTTCCCCAACTCCCCCCCCCCTCCCGCACACACAATTATTATATTTTTTTAAATAGCTGGAAGTCACATTCACACCCTGAAAACCAAAGCTGTACAGTATATAACGTTCATATTAGGTCTGTTATTTCGTATTATTACATTACATTATTTAGTAATCATTTAATAATTCAAAAGTTGACTAGTTGTTTTGTTTTTAGTCAGAAAAAAACTGCACATTTATCTGCACAGGCTCACCAGACTGTACATAATGCTAGCTATAATGTTTATAAAAAGCTGAACTGCGTTCCAAGCCATTGTAAAAATCCTTAAAATACACGCACCCATGACCGTATCATAATAACAGAATTAACTGTATTAATGCTCCAGGTTTTAACTCAATACAACCGTTACACTTAAGTCATTGTTATGTTCACGGAAGCCCTATTATTTGCTTGTTATGTTACTTAGTAACCAAATCTTTCTGTTAACAGACTACATTACGTGGCATAGGAATGACTTATTACTAATCGTATTAACTACGATTTTTTTAAACAATGGATTTTATCATATATTTTTTTACCATTACATTTTATAAAAGAAATAAGCCACTCGAGGGTGTGTGTTACAGTGATTTTATCGCACGTGTGGGTGAGTGTTCTTTGGCACAATGTAAAACTGAAGCTGAGGGAAAACCAAGATAGCTGAAGCAGGGCCCCAATCCTGCATTCTGTCTACAGAGCTTCAAAAAGATTTACTATACCCCTCCATACTGTACGTTCACACATCTCCCTGTAAATGTAAACGTCTTTCATTGGATTATGATGTGTTAATTGTTTCAGCTAACCAATAACCTTGTGTTAGTTCATTTTAAAGCATATATGGACAAGTGGATTATTCATCGCAGCATAGCCTGTTGTGAACAAATGGCTTGTTTTAATACCGATACTGTGGCCTAATATAGCCTACTTGTAAATCTTACTGAATATCACTTGGATAGCAGTGCCTGATCTCTGAACACAAACAATATGCATTGTTAGTGCTAGGCTGTTGAATACGGACAGATTAAACAACACACACACACACACACACACACACACACACACACACATATAGTTTAACTGAAGTCAGCTTGGAAAATAAGATTCCTTGAAATCTTATTTTCCTCATTCTCAGGAACCAACTCTGACACTCAACGTAAGTATCACAGCAAAGAGGCTGATTTAACAAAGAGTGCGCTTTCAGATCCTGTTTTATTTTCTTCCATGCACTCCACAAAAAGGCAGTTTTGATGTGGTATTAAGCCGTCAGCGTCGACTGTGGCGCCACAGCCTGCGAGTCCGGCTCCAATAAAGGGAAATGAGAAAAAAAAAAGCCACATGTTTGAATATTCAGTGCTCAAGATGCAGCATTACGAGTCCCTCAGAAACACTAGGCACAAACATTTTATGATAATATGTTCCCATAATTTTTACAACCACTCACACTGATCCTTTTCCCACATGTCCAGTCCATTTTATATGATGGCCACACGTCTCCTGGAGCCTCATCCTACTGGCAAAATGGTCTACTTTCGTCCATAGCATCCACTAACATCCATAAATAGCACCAATACTACGCTTCAATTTTCTCTTTTTCTGTCTTACTTCTTAACATACTGTAGTTGAGGTGGGATTTGGATTGACTGCTCAGGAAGTGAAATTCCGTAGCAGTCACACCTGAGCATTATTACCTTTATTATGAGCTGCTTTTGTTCCCTAGACGGCTCCCGAGATCCAGTCTGTATTACAGCTAATCCCAGCTCGGGTTATGACTGAGCCAAAGATCAAAAGTTCAAGGAGATTTCTGGCAACACACAGATGATGGTAAACATCTCCATCTGGTGGACACAGCATAAAAAAATGAGCTCTGTGAGAGAAATCCATGACCTGAAGGATTAATTCAAGTTTTCCGAATCAAACCTACATTATTAAGATGGCCTGCTCTATCAAATATGAGCTTTCTTAGATTCCTAGAACTGTAATAAATAAATAAATAAATAAATAAATGATACAAGAAAAATGTTATTCATTTTTATAAATAGAGACAATGAACTTTAAATATTTCTATCCAAAAGTGATTATATGTGAACATGTCCCTACTTTTTTTTTTTCACACTCCAAGTAAACTTTCTAATATTTTAAATAAGGCAAGATCAGACAAGTAAGCTAGAGTATCAACAATGGCATGTCCAGACATTTAGCATTAAAAAGTAAATACTGCTCATGCCAAAGTCATCAATTACAGTAGTGCTTGAAAGTTTGAATAGAACAGAATAGAATTTTCTATATATCCGCATAAATATGACCCGAAACATCATCAGATTTCGATATGTAATATCACTGATATGTAATATTGGATCATTTTCATCAATAAATAAATGACCGAGTATAATATTCATGTCTTGTTTGTTTAATTGGGTTCTCTTCATCTATGTTTAGGACTTGTGTGAAAATCTGATGATGTTTTAGGTCATATTTATGCAGATATATAGAAAATTCTACCTGTAAATTTTCAATCACCAGTGTACATGCTTCTGGTGCCACCTAGTGTACACTGTTAAGAAGAAGAAAAAAAAGTTTCCAGGAGGGGTTATACTTCAGAAAGAAAAGTCTGTGACAGGAGAACCTTCTGCTGTAGATGTCTACATAGACTCTTTAAGGTTTTGCCAAGGGGCCACAAACCAAAGAGCTCTTTAGGGACTCTTTTGTACTTACAGTGCAGTGCAAAATTCAGCATAGCCTTAAAGAGTTTCAAAAACAAATCATTTTGTTTCAAACATTAGAAACTTCAGTATCAGATGGTAAGACACAAGTTCATTCTTTCATCTTCAGTGGGTCACTGAGGAGCACTCACACTACGGACAATTTTGCAAATGCCAAACAGCATGTCTTTGGACTGGGGAGGGAGGGTTGGCTAGGGTGCCTGGAGGGGGCCCTGAGGCATGGGGAAAGAACGTGAGCTCTGTGCACACAGGGCAGAGGTGGGATTCGAACCCCAAACCCTAGAGGTGCAAGGCAATCATGCTAACCACTATTTGTCAAACAAAAAATCCCCTTTCCTCCATTCCAGGCCTGAAAGTGAATATTTGAACAGAAGATGGCAGCAAATTCTCATGCTTTGGAAATCACATATGAAACATTTAGAAAAAACATGAACATAATGTTTTATATTAGTAGACTATAATTTATAATATAATATTATATACTATATAATTATAATATATAGCCAATCACAAAGCACGTTGCTAAAGAGGCGGGGCTTGAATGTGAACACCACGCAGGAGGCAGGGCTTGAACAAAAATTCCTTAAATAAAAAAAATAAAATAAAATAAAACAAATAATAAATACTCAGGTAGTGAGGTAAAAACATGAAACCTACACCAAATAGCTTATTTGTGACAGCACTAGGCTACTTTCAGCTGTCTTATTCATTTTAGTTGCATAATCTTTCTAATTTGGACTAACTTTCTCATTTTTGACAGCTTTGGGTGATCCTTTATTTTGATTCTTTCTTTATTTAAACATTCAACAACAAATGAAATTAAAAAATTAAGTCCATGCAGCATTCGAGTTGTGTTTTAGCTACATCTTCCCAGACCATTTCATTTTATGTATGTAACAACGTACCAGTATAATACTTATGCTAATTACAAATTGTATTTTTGTGTTTTGAGCAAATAAAAGTTGATCACTTTTTAAAAAAAATAAATAAATAAAATTCAAATATAAATTTTAAGTATACTTGCATTTTTAAGTATATTTGCAACTCAATCCAGGCACTTTTTTTTGCCATGAAACACAACAGCAGCAAATAAAAAAAAACTACATTTATCACATATATTCATTTTTAATCGGTGGACTACTTGAACTTGGTCTACATTTAAACCTGAGTTTTGTAGCCGCCATTTTGTTATTCAGCATAAAAACAATTTAAAAGCTCTCGCGAGCAAAGTACTCATTGGTAGTTGCCCTGGAAACCGAGCCCCTTTGAAGTTTTAAACGACCCTAAAAATGGCTGCCGTGGGCCTGTCCCTATTCCAAGTGCCCTACGTAGGGTTCATCACTTCAGAATGGACCGTATTGGAGACTAACCCCTCTCTAATTTCCCTGCGGGGATTAAACACTCCAGTGGCACCGCCCTCTCCTCCTCCTGCAGCGCTGTGTCAGAGGGGCGTCTCCCGGTCCAGATTACAGTCAAAGCGCTCTGTGTTTATTCTGCACACCGAGACAGGACACTCAGCTCCCGCAGTCACACCCAGAAGATATCACTCAACAGCAGGTAAGACGTTTTTCTGTGTATGTTTAAGCAGCATTACTTAATTACGAGCGACTGCAAACTGTCCTAGAAGACTGTAGATACTAATGATGTGTCGTTCCAGGACGAATCGGTTCAGTTGAGCCAGTTATTTTAGGTTAACGTTGAGAGCCGACTCGCATATATGACCTAATTTTTTTTAAATTGTCGTTATTGTTACAGTGTAAGCAAAGTAATATTATTTTGTTAATTAGAGGGTAGAGTAGAGTATAGTTGCTTAAACAAAATACTTAGTCAAAGAAAAACAATCACTGGTTAAAAAAAAAAAGTTAGGGAAAAAATGTCAGTGAAAAAGTCAGTGAGCTGAGTCAAATGAACTGATTCACTGAAAAGAGCCAGAATTCCCATATCATATCAGGCTGCGTAGTAAATTGGGTTGGGGTGGCTCACTGGTTAAGGCTTTGGTTTAATAACCAGTAGGTTACAAGTTCAAACCCCAGCACTGTCATAGTTGGGTCCTTGAGCAAAGCCCATAATCCTCATTTGTATCCTGTGTCAGTTGTAATTTTGCATAAATTCCTCATCCCAAGGAGCAACTGTAAATAAGTACTTCCTTCAACTAGTTCCCCTACTGAAGAGCGTTAATTGGCATGCATTACTGATCCAGAGTCAAACTGTAACTGTTTTACAGCCATCCTCATTTCCACTGCTCTTTCAGCACACCCAGGCCATATATGGCAAGGTAAAAATGAATTACAGAGCCAGTGTACACAATTTAGGCAAATTCACAATCACTGCTCTGAATTTCCTGGCAGAAAAGATAAAGATATAGTTATTAAAGCACATATAGTACTTGAAAAGAGCTGTTGTTTCGTTTCAAACCAGTGTAGCAACATTCTTTCCTAATCAATAGATGAATAGTGTTGTTCGTTGTCACCTTGGGGCATCAATATCCTAAAAAGTCTGGTAATTCAGTGCAATGTTTCATGTTCACTATATGACTGAAATAATGGCCTGCAGTGTTGCAATATATTGCCCACTCAATTGTGTATTAGCGTAATGCGTTGCAGCAAATTAAACTATGTACTAAAAGTAGGTTATCTCACACAGCTTTATAGAGATTTAAAATCCCCTCTCTAGTGCTTAATGTCTTGAATCCTGATGGAAAGGTTAAAAGGATACTCTACAGGGGTATACTCAAGCATGCAAATTTTTTATGAAAAAAAAAAGAAGGGATTTTCTGACGCATATTATGTTGGCTACAGTCTATATGCTAGATATACACCATTAATTAAAGAAGTATTACATATTGTAGGGGTTTCCTGTTTTGATTACTAAGCTCATGTCTCATGTTTGTTACCATGGAAACCCAGGCAAAACAACTAAACATTGTGCCCTAACTTTACCACAAAAGGAAGTGCATGGTCTAACGTTGTGTCATCGCTTTGTGGATTTTCAGTGTAATGACAAATGATGGTTACAGTAGGGTATGAGTTGTAATGTCAATGCATCGGATTTGAAGTGAAGAAAATGAGAATGTATGGTTTTCCAGGGGAGTTTCCGCCATGCAAATCCCTGAGTATTTAAACCTCTAATTTGCCTTGCAGCCCATGCTACTATCTGCAAATTAATCAACACCTTTCGACCAATCGGAGTAGAGAATTCAAAAACACTGTGGTATAACGACTGATAACGCACTAATGAGGGATGAGCTCACTGATCTGCTACAGCCATTGTGTTTACCTCGGGGTTTTTCAGTTGCAGGCTAAAATTATTCTAGTTCCTTGTCAGAGAAGGAAGTGTAGACTGACGAGTCCACTGTCCAACCACCACACTCCTTATCCTCTCATGCTGTACACACTAACTTTTTCCTTCTGCTTATTCCTGCTGCTCTAAACCTTCTTCAGATCCACCCCTGCATTAAATTGCAGCCTTGCTACCAACACAGCGCTCTCAGATCAACATCTATCCTCAGTTAGTGTTTACAGAACAATACAGTACAGTAGCTTGCAATTAAAGCATGCATTTGTGCCCACAGCAGACTTTGAACCCTTATATGGTCTCCTCAGCGCATTTTTTTTTACTGTATGTTGTATGAAGGCGGCGTAAAGGTGTAGTCATGCTGGGTAAACACAGTGCTGAGTGGGTTTTTTGCTGAAGCGGTCACTATTTTGCTGTGCTCAATATTAAGGGCTGAAGGAGAAGGAGAAGGAGTCGGGAGGCTGGGATCTCTCACTGTGGTGAGAATGAGTCAGACAGGGACACTCGATCATGTGTGTTTTCATAAATGAACTCAAGGAACTCGTGTAGGCATGGAACAGTGTTATCAAGAATGTGAGCGAGAAAAAGTGGAATCTGTAATGGTCGAATTTGTTTAAGGTGCTCTATACGGTTTTTGTCTTATTGACATGAGAAATAAAGAGAAGTCGGTGAGAGTATGACTGCTTACTGATACAATAACCTCAGATGACTGATAACAGTCTTGTGGACGTTCAACAACATTAAACATGACTAAAAACAGCCAAAAGGTACAATGAGTTGTTCTTTCACAAATAAAACTTATAATGTTTGACATATTGCTGTGGTATAAAAGGAATAAAACACTTCAGGACATACTGTTGTAGGAAAATAATCAACTTTGAGCTGGTAACAGTAACTTTGCTTTGTGCCGAGTTGCATTATCATACCTCCGCGTTTGTTGATTATTTTCCTACAACACTACTCCATGAAATGTTTTATCCCATACATGATTATAGTCTGTGTAAACAGTCTTTTATATGTAGCTTTGATTGCATGTTGACTGACTGAGACTCTTCCCTTTAAAGTCCCTGCCTTTTTTTTTTTCTCTTCCCATGAGCACACAAGGCATACATCAGTCATGTGACCTGGGTTATTTATAACACTGTTTGGGTTAGCACTCTCGCTCACAACGTAGGATGGAAATCTAAAGTAAACTGCGCTGATTCTGTTTCTTCTCCGACATGATGAATCGAAGTGCGAGAAAGAAGTGTGAATGTGTCGAGCTAGGGAAAAGATTCCAACTTCACTTGTGTACAACACACACACACACGCATATACACACCCATTAAATCCCTTGATAAAGATCTAATTACAATGCTTCTTCAGTGACAAGAGCATGTCTACAGGGGCCTGTTAAGTGTTTTTGTTCAGCACAGTTCTTCACATCTAAAAAATAATCTTGTCTAGAATGTGTTCCTTGATATCGATTTAAATTTAATAAAAGCAAGGTTAAAGGCAAGCCTTTAGTGTAGCTGTGTATCCAAGACACAAAATACAGCTGGCTTTGGGCGTGGTGCATTATTAAATAAGCTACTGTAATTTAATAACCCTATTTTATGCACAGATTTATTATTCAGTACCTCTAACAGTTTGGCGTAATAGATGACATCATAGACAGGAAAGTTTACCACAATATTTTAGTAACTCGATCACCTACGAGGCAAACACCAGTTCAAACACAGTTTATTTTATTATTTTATTTTATTTTTTTTACAATGTTTAACATTTGAACACCACTATGCTTCGTGTTCTTTTATGTACATCTTGACCTGTATTTGGTCTTCTCAGATTTTAAACCAAGACCGGAACTAGTACTTTAATGAAGCAACCACTTCCCTAAACTTGTAAGAATAAAAAGGGAATACCTGGTCAGTTTTATTGGTACTATAAAAGCGGAATAGACCCGGACTTCTGCAGTATATTCTTTAGTGATATGTTTAATTGGGTTTAAGGCCTACGGAAGTTAATATTTACTGCAACTGATAGCTTGATTCTTAACACAATGATGTTTTTTATTTGCCCCAAATGACTAGATTATACACTATGAATTTTACACTGTATCATACTAGACTGTGTACACTGAGTTGCCATTTTTTTTAGGTCCACATACCATACAGATGCAGAGGTGCCAAAAAATGTCTAACATGAAAATCCTAGCAGACGGAGAGAAAAATTGAGGTAAAATAAAAGATAATGTAGGGATTACATTAGACTGCTAGTTATTTTTTTTCTTTCTTCTTCAGATCAACACTCGGAAAACAAATGCAAAAGGTTGAGTGCGATTACTACTTTTATTCTACCGATGACAGATCACAGTCTATTGGCAGACAAGAGGTTAAAGTTTACCTAGATAAAATAGGCACGAAGCCCAAATACCCACTACCATCTTTCACGTCCCACGTCCTTTCCCTTTCAGTGAATTGGCTTTTATGTTGGGCAAATTTTATTCATATTTGGTCTGACCTCAGCAACCGCTAAACTCCAGATGTTGAAACTCTGTTGGTCTGTAGCCCAACTGATCAACCCATTTTACCTCATCCATAAATGGAAATGGACCGTCACATGTTATTTGGGTTGTGAATCATTCCCAGAACCTATATGACATATATTACTATGGTATACAGCCTACCCAACGTTTCACGGTCTAGAGTACGTCTTGTGAGGACTTCTAATGCTATCTACTGCCTCTGTGTGCTCCCTGTTTTTGGCCTGTCTCTCTTATTTTTACAAGAGGATTGGGGTGGACCTAAAAAATTTCAAACATCCTCAAACGCCCACCACAAGTGTCTCTGCCAACATGTGTCCCCAGTCCCAAACCTCACTGCAGTGTCATGCCAAAACTGATGCAGAACTATGTTAATGCTCAGTGGGTATGCTTGCACTCAGTGTTTGTATGTATATGTGGGTGTTAGGAAAGGCAGCTGGAGCAAATGTTTTAGCAGGCAGCAGCTGCTGTTCCCATACTGCTAGCCTGAGTCACAGCTCTTCCTCTTCATGTGGGCTTGGTCTAAATGTCCTTCAGCACGGGGAAAAAAAAACAACTTCCAGTCCCTGGGTTTATTTAGACTCCCAGTTTTGTAAGTGTTCTGTATGCTAGGCGAGGTGTTGTACAGTGGACCTAATCACCTAAGAATTACCGTTTAAAAGCTAAGGGTTTGTGTTCAGAGTTGGAGACTTAAGTTCAAAACATGACAACAGAGAAACTTCTCTGTGTTCAGTTTTTGCACCAAACTAGTGATTTTAATGGGTAGAGCTCGCAGGAGTATTTCAACTGTGTATTTCAAGGATTTGCCTTTGAAACATAGTCTGCTCATACCGAACTACCTTTCAACACACTTAGTACTGTTTGTCTTTATTCTGCTTCACCATATAATCCAACTATCCAGCGTCCAGAAGAGGACAGGTTCCCTTTTGAGTCTGGTTCCTTTCAAAAGTTTCTTCCTCATGTCCTCAGGGAGTTTGGGAGTCACCATATCACCTCTGGCTTGCTCATTAGCACTCAAAATATAACTCTAAATCTGGATTTCTGTAAAGCTGCTTTGTGACAGTGTCTATTGTAAAAAGTGCTGTACAAATAGAATAGAATTGAATTCAAAATCCTCTGTTAGTAGCCTGATGTATTGCGACCATATTAAGGTTGATGGTTGAATAGGTCAAGTGTGTATATGTACGAAAATAACAATGATTTGTCATCCTCACAAATTTGTTTCAGTTTAGCATTTTGCAATAGTGAGTTATTGAGGCGGGCCAGGTAGCATTGCTGCTTCACCCCTCCAGGGTCCCCGGTTTGATCCGGAGCACAGGTTATGATCTGTGTGGAGTTTTGTCCGTGTCTCCTCATGTCCATGGAGATTTCCTCTTGGTTTTCCTCCCAAAAACATGCTTGTAGGTGGATTGGTGACTCTAAATTGCACCTAGGTGTGAATAAGTGTGTGAATGTGTGTGCATGGTTCTCTGTGCTGAGCTGGTGTCCCATCCAGGGTGTATTCTCACCTTGCACCAATTGTTCCTGGGATAGACTCCGGATCCACCATGACCATGTTAAGGATAAAGCAGTTATTAAAGATGAACGAATTAATCACTGAGGCATGTTTCTGGACTGAGAATTTGCAGAATACGGTCCTCGTCTGTGAGATCTGTATTTTTCTTTCCAGACAGTATGGTGTACCATCCTGAGTTTGAGAAGGCAGGCCAGCAGCCTGGACTGCAGGTGTGGAGGGTTGAGAATTTCGACCTGGTTGCTGTACCAGAGAACCTGTACGGTGGGTTCTACACAGGCGATGCCTATGTGGTCCTCAACACCATCAAACAGCGCTCCGGTAACCTGCAGTACGACCTCCACTTCTGGCTGGGTAAGACTGTCGTCTATATGAGCTTTGGCCTGATCGGATCCAAAGCTGTTAGCACTTTTGCACTAAAGTAAGCTTCAGTAAAAGAACTAGGGTGAGAAATTTGTTATAAATTAGCAGTTGATCATGTCAAAATGGTTCCAGTGACCTCAGTAGGTTAAGATTTCCTTCAGCACTGTTCTACAGCAGTTAATTGGACCGGAACGTTTATACGATGGTCAAACCCGTGCAATTGTTTTTTTGCTTGTGTCTTCCAGGTGACGCTTGCACGCAGGATGAAAGTGGATCAGCTGCCATATTTACAGTGCAGCTGGATGATCACCTGGGTGGAAAACCCATACAATACCGTGAGGTCCAGGGACACGAATCTAAAACGTTCCTGGGCTACTTTAAGAAAGGTCTGCAGTACATGGTAAGTGACATGCACATGAAACAGGGTTTAAAATTGTCCCGTTTTCCATTATTAAAGGTCACATCCACATGTAGTATTGTAAATACGGGCTGTACTTGTGCAGGGTTTGTCCTGTTTTTCCGACAATATATAATACCTAGCAGTAAATAAACATCCTGCTGATTTTAGAATTTCTACACTAGTCAAATATAACCTAAAAAGCCATAAAGTATTTACAGACTTTGTAGTATGTTTGTGCTTGTGGGTGTGGTTAGTTTTTCAGATGGTCTACTAAAAAGGAGCATGCAAATAAACACAGCCACTCAAACCGAACATTTAAGGAGTGCTTTTGTTTTCTGTTTCGGAACGGCCGCTGGAAAGCGGATCTGCATCCGAGCAAACTGAGTACATATGAAAACTAGAATCCATGTGATAAAATACATACTTAATTTTTGGCCTTGTTGGAACAGTATGTTGTTCTGAACTCATTGCAGACGTGATCTCAGAACAGCGAACACTACAGTACACTGAAAAGACCCCGAGGCCAGAAAGTGAAGGATAATATCTTTGCAAAATGGTTTTGTCAGCCATTAGTAGTCTAAAACTCTTTGTCTGAGCATGCAGTCTCTGTACCCCTGTTTGCACTGAAGAAATATGTGCACAGTCACAATATTAGCAAATATTATAGCCTTAATAAACTGGAGCAGGTGGTTCATTAATTTGACTCGCAGTAAAACAGTCTAATGGGCATGTCACATGCTTCCAGTATATACTCATGATACAGATCAAGCTTGTTGATCCTCTGAATGTTGATTTTTGACTCTTTTTCTGCACTGAAGAGTCAGGAATTGTAATGCTTGTGTCCTTCTCGGGTTAGTAAAGCTAGTTGAAATGGAGGATCTTGTACTAGATGACTGTAATTTTCTATCATTTTCTACAAAATCTAAGTGAACTGTACCTGTTTAAAAAAAAAAAAGCATCAGGAAACTGTCGCTGCTTAGTCAGTTTTTTTTTTATATTGAAATTATTTGCTGCTGTATATACATGTTGTTATATAAAATAGTAAACGAAATGCATTCCAAACGGGCAATTACTTTTGACCCCTAAAGAAAAGGACTCTCACTGAGGGAGTAAGATACAGTCCTGATTACTTCAGAAAGAAAAACTAAGTGCATATTCAATCAGATGGAGTGCAAAAGTGTAGATACTACCACAGTAATATTGTTATATTTGTTGAAAACCTTTCACATATTTCTGTCGAATCTGTTTTGATTTTCAAAAGGCAGATCGCAGTGATGGGAGCAGCTGCGAGTTAATATGGATCTTCATGTCTATGGTGTGAAATGGGCTTTCAGTGCATCAGTCTCCACTGTACACACAGATGCAGTGGTACTGATGTCACTGAAAACCAGCTTCCTGACTTTAATCTTTTGTCTTCGTTTCAGAAAGGAGGAGTTGCGTCAGGGTTTAAGCACGTTGTCACCAACGAGGTTGTGGTGCAGCGTGTGCTCCAAGTCAAAGGTCGTCGTGTTGTAAGGGCAACAGAGGTGCCGGTCAGCTGGGACAGCTTTAACCAAGGCGACTGCTTCATCCTGGACCTCGGCAATGTGAGTATCTCATGGGCATGAAGGAAATGAAGGAAGACGGGTCAGTCTTAACGTTTCTATAGTAACTTACACAGGGACATGTGTAATAGTTGATATTAGTTAGGTTTTCTGGAAGGAGTTATAGTTATGTTAAATAATCAACTGCATCATTGTAAATCATCCTGGCGTAATTTATTCCTTACTCATCGACCATTTCTGTGTATTTCAGGAGATCTACCAGTGGTGTGGATCCAAGAGCAATCGCTTTGAGAAGCTGAAGGCCACTCAGCTTGCCAAGGCAATCCGTGATAATGAGCGTAGCGGAAGAGCCCGTGTGTACGTGTGTGACGAAGGTGTGGAACGAGAAAAGATACTTGAGGTAAAGATTCAACCTAAAAATAAATATATTCCGACTGTACTAACAGCAATGTTTATGCTTAGTCAAGAGGAGTCTCTTAAAAAAAGTTTCCATGTCTGACAACAGGTTCTAGGAGCAAAGCCAGACCTGCCTGAAGGAGCCGATGATGATGTCAAAGCAGATGCGTCCAACAGGAAACTGGCTAAACTGTACAAGGTGCTCTGACTATTCAAACAGATGAAACAGTGAAGACAACTCTTATTTAACTCCTTGTCTGAAGTACATTTTTCTAATCTACAGGTTTCGGACGCTAGCGGCACCATGGCTATGGCATTGGTGGCTGATGAGAACCCTTTTACCCAGAGTGCTCTGGAGTCCACGGATTGCTTTATTCTGGATCATGGTCCAGATGGCAAGATCTTTGTCTGGAAAGGTAAGCAAGCAAAGCCAAAGACATCAGCCTCAGCTTAGTATCTTTAAATGGTCAATGGTAATGGTCTGCACATATAAAGCGCTTTTATCCAAAGCACTTTACACTGTGTCTCATTCACCCATTCCCACACACACTCACACTCCAATGGTAGCAGAGCTGCCACGCAAGGCGCTAACTTGCCATCCGGAGCAACTTGGGGTTCAGTGTCTTGCCCAAGGACACTTCGGTATGTGGAGTCACGTGGGCCGGGAATCGAACCGCCAACCCTACGATTAGTGGACAACCCGCTCTACCACCTGAGCCACAGCCACCCAAGTACCCATGACCCCTGAAAATAAAGATTTTGATTTTGAAAAGCCACTGACCTAGGAGCATCTGTTTGCCATCATAAAGTATAAACCAGACTCAACGAATACTCATGATGCACACATTGTAAACACCCTCATGGGCTCCTGTCGTCCCATAAAGCTAGCTAGCTAGTAGCCAAACTTGTCAAAATACAACATAAAAGCTCATATTTTTTATAATCACAAATGTTAGCCAAGTTACACAACTAGTTTAGCATGCAGGTTTAGTGACTAAAAGCCTTTGCATACCTCATCTCTAATCAATTGCATATTGAATGTGGCCGGGCGTGCTATTATAGGAAAATAATCAATGACAGGGTGGCGTGATGAGACGGACACAAAGTTACCACCCCAAAGATGATTATTTTTCAGTAATATGTAATATTTCCCTGTGTAAGTTGAGTGCAGTAATATAAACCTGTGATTTGAATTATTGCCAAAACTACCATTTTTTAGAGAAAATGAATCCACATTTTCTAAACCAATCAGAATTGAGAATTCATCAGCGCTGGGGTGTAAATAGTAATAACGTCAACAAATTTGAGCCAAGCATCAGTAAATACGAGAAGTGTTAAGAATTCGAAAAATCCCATGGATTTTAAAACTTGAACAATGTTATACATTAGAAGTTTTGTCACGATGCATTTAACATCCGTTGGCCTCCGCCAAACAGGAAAGGACGCCAATGTTGAGGAGCGCAAGGCAGCCATGAAAGCAGCAGATGGCTTCATTAAAAAGATGGGCTACGCGAAGCACACTCAGGTGCAGATCCTCCCCGAGATGGGCGAGACTCCACTGTTCAAGCAGTTCTTCAAGAACTGGCGTGATGTGGACCAGACAGACGGCATGGGCGTGGCGTACGTTTCCAACCACATCGCCAAGATTGAGAAGGTGCCATTCGACGCTGCCACACTGCACGAATCGCATGCCATGGCAGCGCAGCACGGCATGATTGATGACGGCCGTGGAGAGAAACAGGTGAGAGCTCAGCACATGCATTGGTTTGAATTAATAATGACAGATAATACAATCAAATATTCATTCTCGCAGATTTGTGAACGTTTAATGTTTCAAAGCAACAACAGAGCGTCTCATATTCTCCCTTTACAGATCTGGCGTATTGAAGGTTCTGACAAGGTTCCTGTTGACCCGTCTACGTACGGCCAGTTCTATGGCGGAGACAGTTACATTGTCCTTTACAACTACAGACACGGCGGCAGACAGGGACACATCATCTACGTTTGGTAAGATTTCATGAAATTGTTTCACACATCTAATATATAAGGAATAAAACACTTGGGGACCCGACACGAAGCAGAGTTACTGGTAACACCCCAGAATTGATCATTTTTCTATAACAGCACATCCCAGTTGTTTTATTTATAATTGTTATATACCAAATTATTCCCAAAATATTCCCAAAATTTCTAAAATCTGACTTCATTGCAGCTATTAGATCTTTTTTTATTCATAATGGATAGCATGGTGCTTCTATTTCCAGCAGATAATCAGAGAATTATATAAATAGAGCCAAGCAGCACTGTCTGTCGAGAACCCTGAGGTGCTTGAGAATGATGTGTTGCAGCAGACTCTGAGTATTTTGTTGATCAGTTGTTTACAGAGCGCAATCTTTTCCTGCAGGCAAGGTCTGGACTCCTCACAGGATGAAATTGGAGCATCTGCCATCTTGGCCACGCAGCTGGATGATGAGCTCGGAGGAGGACCTGTGCAGGTAAGTAATTGTCCTCAACCTCATTTGTTATTTGTCAGTCTTTTATTTATTTATTTATTTTATATTTGTATACAAGAGTTATAGGATGTACATAATATGGTATTGTGGAAAATATCCTCAGGTCCAATTTTGGAACTGAATCTTCCCCAAGCAAGCAGCATACATTATACACAATACAGTGCCCTCCACTAATATTGGCACCCTTGGTAAATATGAGCAAAGGCTATGCAAAAATTGTCTTTATTGTTTAAACTTTTGATCTTTTGTTCAAAAATTTCACAAAAATACTCTGCTCTAATGGATGTCAAACAATTCCAAACACAACACATATTTATCCAAAAAAAAATACAACAATTATTGACACCTCTATGAATTCATATAAGAAACGTATATTTGAAGTATATTCCCATTGTTATTTAAAAAATGTTTTAGTACACCTGGGTGACTAGGAACAGGAAATTGTTCAACCATGACTTGCTGTTTCACAGGGGTATAAATATGAGGTAACACATAGCCCAAATTCACTTAGTCATTCATAACAATGGGTTAGACCAAGGAATATAGCTGTGATGTGCGGCAAAAGGTTGTTGAGCTTCACAAAATGGGAAGTGGCTATAAGAAAATAGCACAAGCATTGAAAATGGCCATTTCCACCATCAGGGCAATAATTAAGAAGTTCCAGTCAACTGGAAATGTTATGAATCAACCTGGAATTGGACGTTGGTTTATATTGTCTCAACGCACTGTGAAGAGTATGGTTCGAGTGGCCAAAAAATCTCCAAGGATCACAGCTGGAGCATTGCATTAGTTAGTTGCATCTTGGGGTCAGAAAGTCTCCAAAACTACAATCTGAAGTCACCTACATCACCACAAGTTGTTTGGAAGGATTTTAAGAAAAAAGCCTCTACTCTCATCCAAAAACAAACTCAAGCATCTCCAGTTTTCCTGACACTACTGGAACTTCAAATGGGATCGGGTTCTATGGTCAGATGAAACCAAAATAGATTTTTTTGACAATAAACACCAGAGGTGGTTTTGGTGCACACAGAGAGGTAGCCATATGGAAAAGTACCTCATACTCACGGTTAAATATGGTGGAGGCTCTTTAATGTTTTGGGGCTGTTTTTCTGCCAGAGGACCTGGACATTTTGTTAGGATACATGGCATCATGGACTCAGCAGATATTAAATGAAAACCTGACTGCCTCTGCCAGAAAGCTTCAAATGGTCCGTGGTTGGATCTTCCAGCAGGACAATGATCCAAAACATACATCAAAATCAACACAAAAATGGTTTACTGACCACAAAATCAAGGTCCTGCCATGGCCATCCCAGTCCCCTGACCTGAACCCCATAGAAAACTTGTGGGGTGAACTGAAGAGGAGAGTCCATCAGCGTGGAGCTCGAAATTTGAAGGATCTGGAGAGATTCTGTATGGAGGAATGATCTCAGATCCCTTGCCATGTATTCTCCAACCTCATCAGGCATTAACAGGAGAAGATTCAAAGCTGTTATCTTGGCAAAGGGAGGTAGCACAAAGTATTGACGAAAAG
This sequence comes from Ictalurus furcatus, assembly GCF_023375685.1. NCBI lineage: Eukaryota > Metazoa > Chordata > Actinopteri > Siluriformes > Ictaluridae > Ictalurus > Ictalurus furcatus. Next base: position 5,690,118 of record NC_071272.1, read on the forward strand.
TGTGCCAATAATTGTTGCACACATATATTTAATAAAGATATTTTTTTGATAAACCTGTGTTGTTTTTGCAATTTTTTTTATATCCATGACAGCAGAGTGTTTTTGTGGGTTTTTTTTATTTATTTATATTTTTTTAACAAAAGATCAAAAGGTTCAGCAATAAAGACAAATGTTCACAGCCTTCTTTGCTCATATTTATCAAGGGTGCCAATACTAGTGGAGGGCACTGTATATTTATTGTCCTTCTGACATTTTATGTTTGCTCAGCTCCATCTTCATCTTCATCTTCATCTTCATCTTCATTTGTCATTCTTTCCTGTCCTTTTTGTATTTGCTGCTTGTGTGTTTATAGGTGGCTGGTGCGCCTATCACTACTCAGGTAGCCCCGTCTCAGACCAGCATGTCTCTCTTTCAAATAAATAAATAAATAAATAAATCCCTCACCACAGACACTAAATGTGGTGTTTGTGTAAAGAATTTCCTCAGGATGTTGCACACGTCAGAGAATACCTATCTCCTAGAAGATTGTTCATCTGAAATAAAGCTATTTTTCTCAGATGTATAAGACACTAAACAAGACAGCAGCTGGATATTAAAAAGACACAGTCTATTTAAAATTAACCTTTTCGGAGAGGTGCCAACATTTACAGGTTAGGCATAGCATTTTCTGTGTGTGACCCCTTGCTACATAACGTATAATACATGTTTGTTGTTGCAATCCGGAGCTATGAGTCACTTCACAAGTGCAGATGATTCCTGTGTATTGAGACGCTCCACGAAAGAACATAATCAGCGTGCTCTCTGTATATTTGAACTCTGAGATGCACAGATTGGGACAGAAAGTGACAGAAATTGACATGGACTTTTTTTTTTAAGTTAAACATTTCTGCAGTTAAATATCAGTTCAGCCAGTGCATGTTTTATCATTTATTAGAATGGAGCAGAATTTTTTCGTTAGCAATGTTGGCACGTCTGCTGTTCACATCCTTCACATTCTTTCACATCTCATCTCAGCTTCGATCATCCTTTTGCTTGTCTTTGCATGTTTCCATGCACCATGTATGGTACACCTTATTGCCTTGTGATGTTTGTGTCACACCAAATCCTGATGGTGTATCCTATTCACTGTCCAACAAACCACTTTAAAGTTGTGAAAAACACACATCTGAATGCATTATTTGTTGTGTGAACTTCTTGCATGTGAAATGCTAAAAAACAAAAAAAACAAAAACCCCATAATCCTGTTAAGAACAGGAATAAGCTGTCAGATGCAGGATCCTGGGTAAAGCTACATTTCAAAATACTTTTTTATATATCAGCCTCAGAAGCACAAACCTCAGGAGGAACATTTAGGAAACTTAATTTGTCCAAATATGGCTGGAATCAGGCTGAACAGTAAATAACTGCATAATTCAGCCTGAGTAGAGTGGAAGGGAGACAGTTGGTCCCAGTGTTCGAGGAAGACGAAGCAAAAGAGCCCTTTTTGTCTGAAACCTGATGAAGCAATGTTTTTCCAGCCGTTGCCCAGCTCGCAGTTACCCAGCCAGCCAGAAAAAAGCTGCTAAGAATGTTAGCATTAACAGGGCACTCAATCTGATTGGCTCACAGATGCCACCTGGTGGGAAGCAGTAAAAATGAACCTAGACATAGGATTGAGATCTGTTATCTTCAGAACTGAATGATAATTAAGGCTCCATTGCAGGTTTAAAAATGATGCTCCTGCTTTGCTTAAGAAAAACAAACTCCAAAATAATAATACATAATATGATCTCATTTTTATGCAGTGTATGATTGATTCCATGACAGGGATTCCATTTGTGTCCCACTGATATTACATTGCATTACATTATATATATATGTAAAGTAAGATACATTTTATAGACGTGTGTTTCTCAACGATATTTTAGATAAGTAACATAAAGATAAAAAAAAAAAACATTAAGAAACTTATACTTCACTTAGAAAATAGGTTTATGACTGTCCCAGTCGGCTATACCTACGCTTTACTTTGAAATATAATCATTAAATGACTTCAAAGGTCATATTATTTTGTGCATTAATGTGTGGATCCATTTAACATCACATGCATGAAACATCATTTTCATTGAATCATCCATTACAGTTTATAAAATGTACGCTTGTTCATATTCACTCAACCCTGCTACCTGAACATATTCACCTCTATAAAATATTTGGAATATTCCACAAGTCACTTGTTTAACAGGAAGTGGCATCATAACAATTTCCTGCATTTACTAGTCAGTTTTTAATAACCTCTGAACTAAAACATGATTTTGAAAGGTTAGATCTTCTTAGATAGCTGATTCCGATTATATATATTCATATTTGTTAACACTGTGCTAAATTTACATTTGCTTCTTTCTAGGAGTTCTTCTACTTTTAAAAAAATAAATAAATAGATTTGGAGAAAAACAGTCTGATTTGGAGAGAAAGCACAGTTAATAATGTCACCAAAGAGGCTTGAACTGACCAAACTGTACAGAATTTTGTGGGATCCAGAAGCTTTTTACCACAGAACCTGCATGCTTTGCTAGTTAGCTAGCTAGCTAAGTTAGATAATGTCACTGACTGGAGAAAAATATTTTGGTTGTTATCATGAGAGGTTTGTGTACTGTTAGATTGCCAAGAATGTGACAAATCAAGATTCAGACTCAACCCTGAAATCATAAATGTGTCTTCCTGTGACAAATGAATGCTAGTTTGCTAGACTTTTACTAGCCAGCTAGCTATTTGGGATGGCAGAAGGACTTTTAGCGTAACAAGGCAAATCCCTAGATCCTGCTCTAGACTATACACCTTTATATAGGTGTATAGATGTTCCTAGGCAATTTTAACAGTTTATTCTACACTATATTATTTTTAAAGGTTTGAAATAAGTACGAGATTAACTCTGGTATATCTTGAGTAGTATTTAACTGTGTAAGTCTGTTTCTCAGGTGCGTGTGGTTCAGGGTAAGGAGCCGGCACACCTCATGAGTCTGTTTGGTGGAAAGCCCATGGTGATCTATCAGGGAGGCACATCCAGGGATGGAGGTCAGACCGAACCGGCACAGACGCGCCTGTTCCAAGTGCGCTCCAACTCAACGGGATGCACCCGGGCTGTGGAGGTCAGTATGTAACACAAATATCCTTCAGTGAGCATGACATGAATTATAGAGATCCTTTAACGTAATAACAGCTGTCTAATTCATGTGCTTGTTTATAGGCGTTTATATCAGTGAATCCAGGTTTAACTAAGATTAACTGTTGGTGTACATTTAACCATATTGAACGTTCTCTGAATTTGTAGCTCTTTCATTTAAAAACACTTTCTTGACATATTTTTCATATCGGTCAGGCCCCTCAGACAGATTTCAGGCTATTATCGTAGGTCTAAGCCAGGAAGATATAATTGGGGAGGCAGGAGACATGAGAAAATGGGCCCAAGTGCAGAATTGGCTTAAGGGATTAGAATGCAAGAGGAAGCTTTAATTGCAACTCTAACTCTAACTTGAACATGCTACCTACAGTACCAAGACACAGGTAGTACAGGGGACAGAGCACTTGGTGAAACTGAAAACAAAGAACAAACACCTTCTCTTCTCAAAGAGGCTGAAGGGAAAGCGTGAACTCAAAAGTGGAAAGGTTTCTCAAGAGAAGGAACTCGAGAACCCGAGAGGGTGGCTAGGTTGACAAGGTGAGGCCAACCTGGCGCAGAAGAAAGGCTAGAGTACAGCTCTAGTTTTCAGAATTACCGATACCAGCTTAATCTTGCCCTCACAAATTGAACTCAAGACTGAGCCGCAGGCTTCCATTAAATAGAGCCAGGGACAGGCAAGACTGATTGAGAGTAATTACCTGGCAGACTGCTCATGTCTGCCTCTGGTGGCCAAAGTCGACCTAGCAGGCCTGGTTACTACAGAAACACCATATACTAAAGAAGTTAGTGTGAGTTTGTGCTTATCGAAATTCCCCTCTCCAGGTTGATGCTGTTTCCTCAAACCTGAACTCCAACGATGCCTTTGTCCTGGTGACTCCATCGAGCTGCTTCATGTGGGTCGGCGTTGGTGCCAGTGACACTGAGAAACAGGGAGCACAGGAGCTGTGTGGCATCCTCGGGGTCACTACCTCTGAGATCGCAGAGGGCAGAGAGGGCGGTAAGAGCAGAGCTTTTTAAACTGGTTTCTTAGTAACGTGACAAGCTGTATTTGTTTGTAGCTGCTATAACGTAGGTGATAACAGCAATCTAACATAACATGTTTCATGGATGAACCATAACATTAAATGCAACTATAAATGGATAAAAAAAACTTGAAAACTTCATGAAATACATGGTGGTAACAATAACTTTGCGTTGCACTGCAACACACCACCGTGTTTTGGATTACTTTGCCACAAGTTTTTAAAAAAAATTATAATAATTATTCCTTACATATAATATAGTAATTACGTTATTACATTAAGTATACTTTTATCTCTGATGTGCAAGGCATGCTAATTTACCTTTGTCTGGAATGTGCTAATTTGCCCTGCGTAAGGATTCATGCTGTTCATTCGTATGCAGGTGACTTCTGGGCAGCTCTGGGAGGAAAGACGGAGTACCGCACATCCACCAGGCTGAAGGATAAGCTGGACACTCACCCACCCAGACTGTTCGCCTGCTCCAACAAAACCGGACGCTTCATCGTGAGTGCTTTCACAAAATGTATTTATTATGTATTTATCATGTATTTAGGACTGCAACAACGAATCGACTAAATCGATAGAATTCAGTAGTAAAAATAGTTAGCCATGAATTTAATTATTGGTTACAGGGTCTATGGTTTGAAACAGCCTATTGCACCACATCAAATCACTTCCAGCTACAAGTAGCAAAGCTCTTTGAATCAATTAGTTTATTCGTTTTTTTTTTTTTAACTCATTAGCATTGCCAAATGCGACACTGTTTTTTAAATTTAATTAACATGCACTGTATATATGTTTGCTAGATGTTGTGTGTCAAGTCATCTAATCACCATCCTGTGTTTACATTACATCGACAGTGCTGGGAGTCGATCACGAAAAGAGTCGACTCGCCGATTCCAGGCGTTGAAAATTAAAGAATCGATCCTTTTGGCTTTAGAGTCGTTTCCAAATCGACACCAGAAATGATTCAGTGTGTTTCAGTTAATGAAGCTTCCAGTGGATATCCGCCTTTATTTTGAATTTGACTGGCCAGAATTGAACCAATCATATCAGTTAATTATCAAAATAATTGTTAGTTGAATCGTCCCATATGTTCAATGACGCACATGCAGCAACCGAATAACGGCACTGTTTGTGTTCTGTGCAGATTGAGGAGGTACCTGGGGAGATGACTCAAGATGATCTGGCCACGGATGACGTCATGATCCTGGATACCTGGGACCAGGTAACATTAAATTCTCCCTTTACAAGTGACTCAAACAAACAGAATGCTCCACATTTTACAGTGATCTGTACAGTAAAAATCCGGTCGGAAATTTAAACCTGTTCAAACAACTTTTAATTATTGAAATAACTTTCAAATCATTTTCGAGTAGCATGCACGCATGTAAATCAGACGTGTTGACATGAGACATGTCTCCTGGGATTTCTGACTGCTGCGGTTGTGTTGCAGGTGTTTGTATGGCTCGGTAATGAGGCACAAGAGGAGGAAAAGACCGAGGCAATAGCTTCAGGTGAGGCTCATTATATTTCTCACTTATGAGTAATACATAGAACACACTCACGTGTGTTATGCATGTTTTGGATTGAAAGTGGATAACAGCTGTGTGTTTAACCCTGTACACTTGCAGCTCATTCAGTTATTCACCGTAAAACACGTTTTTTAGTATCCATAATGAAACTTCTAGGAAAGGTATATAGTTAAAAGAGTATTGTATTATTAGATAGATTATAAAATATGTCATAAAAATGAACGAGGAATAAAACTCTTCACTGTCTTTTAGCTGCCCGCTACATCGAGACGGACCCAGCCAACCGAGACCGCCGTACTCCTATTGTGAAGATCAAGCAGGGCTTCGAGCCTCCTACGTTCACCGGCTGGTTCCTGGGCTGGGACCACGACTACTGGAGCAGCGACCCTCTGGACCGCGCCATGGCTGAGCTCGAGATTTGAACCCTCACCCCTGACCTTTAAAACCCCACTGCCTTAGTAGGGTAGCAGTGGAAGTTGCCCTTTGCCACTGATTGACATATTTCCATTGGAGCATTTGGGAGTTGCTGAGAGATCAGTGTAAAAGGGCAACGTGTACACTCCGAGCCTTGTCTTTAGTCAGAAGCTTTAATTTCCAATTGCACTTTTTTTACTGCATTTTAAATGTAGGCATTATATTCCTAGCTGTATTTAAGCGATAGGTTGTTGGTTTTAAGGTAGATCATGTAATCTGAGGTGGTATTCATGAAACGTTTTTATTCAGTAGTGCCGTTTCTGTAAAGACCAAAACAAATCCAATCATAATTTGAGATGTTTTGTGAATCGCAGCTCTTGCTCCTATAACGGATGATAAATCTCAAATTAGGAATCACCAAGGAATGAAGAATTACCATGACTGTTTTACTGTTTTAAGGTTGTTATCTTCCAGAATACTGTTACTCGTCAGAACAACAAACGGCCTCTTTACAGATTCAGAAATCCAGATCCTGAAAGTGGGTTTTAATAAAATAGCGCAGCCTGGTTCTTCCTGTACGTTTGCATGTAGTTTGTTTTTACGTAGGAGTAGATCTTTGAGGGCAATATTTTAACAGCAATACTATCTTCCCTAGTGTGCACTTTCTTGTCGCTTTACGGAATATCTGAAATATATAATTATTCGAATATGTAGTGCCTCAAAAATAGTAAAAGCCAAAACATTAGTCCTATGCTCATGAATTTTCCACCATGTAGCGTATTCATAGTGATGCTCAGGAGTTTCACAGGGATGCCATCCGACTTTGAGTAGTTACGCCAGTGGGTGCTACTGAACAGTTTGATATTAAAACACCAAAGAACACCAGAGATTAGAGATAATATTGTGGGATTGATAAAGACCACATGCATTGTATGACCAGGGCCTTGTCCTTCACACATCCCATAATATGATAAAATGACATGCAGGATAATAATCATTCCAAATGGGAATTGGTTCTTCAATCACGCCTGAAAATGTGATTATTTTAGGTGGATCAAGTTGTTTGGGATAACTACATGCTCCTGCTTTGCCAGGAAAGGGCAGATACATATAATCAAGACGCAAAAACATGATTAGAGTCGCTGATTGGCTACAGAAGACATGCACAGTTTAGTTCAGTGTAGCTATGGGATACTAAATTGCTTGTGCTAATGAAATTTTTTCCATTTGTTGGTTTCATTTTGGTCCAATGCTAACACTTTAATTAAAAAAAGTACTGTATACCCATAAGTAGTGGAGACTTATGAACCAGCTACAGCTGTTCAAATTGCTTTTAGCATTTGCATGACCTCAATTTGATAATTGTGCGATATATTTAGTAATAAAGCAAGTGATTTACTTTGTTCATAAAGCACTTCTAAATGTGCAATCTCATCATGGTTATACAGAGTAAGTCTGCTCCGGATTAGGTTTGAGCTTACGGACTGCTTGCTGCTTGTTTGTAACCGAGAATGGACCATGATCATGTCAAATCAACAATCCTCTTAAGAAGAACAGGCCTCTGGTGGTCTCTGTGGTGTGTATGTGTCTCCACGGCTTGTTTAGAATAGCATCATCCTGGATCAGCATGAGAAAGAAATTTCCAGTATGCAATACTGTGCTGTAGTGGCAAATTCCAGTCTTTGCTGCTTCTGTTGTATAAACCCTGTTACACTGATACCAAACCGATGCCCTGCCTTACATTTGTTACAATAAAAACAAAACAGCTCTGTGCATCATTTTTAAGTTGTCTGATGTGTTTACTGCGGTCGGCCCGTAGTGTACAAACGCAGACTTCACAGATCAGGTAAATAATTTCTGTATATTTATATTCACATGCATTTAAGGTTAAGTACACAATACAATACCAGAGCAGAACCGGTGTCAATGAGTACGAATGGAGACATATTGGGGAGACATATCTAAACAAAAAGACACTGGTCAATAATTATGGCACATCACTGATTTTCTCTGAAACAAGAAGAGAGACGGAATACAAAACGGCAGCAACATACACAAGATACACTTTGAATAGCTGAACCAATATTCCTTGCTGGTTCAGGAAACAAAACAAAATACACAAAAGTAGGGTACAAAGTGATGTCAAAATCTTTAGCAAATAAACACACTGCAAAATAGAGTTTTGTAACTCAATGTGATATTAAATTCATTTTTTTTTTTTTTGTTATGTTATACTCCATTTTTCTCCCCAATTTGGTCACCTGCCAATTCCCACCACCAGCTCTCCCCTATCAAACGGCAGCTACCAGCTGGGGAGAATAAAGGTTCCTAGAGGCTGGCTTCCTCCTAGATGTGAAGCCAGCCAATGGTGTTTTTTAGCAAATTATTACTCATGCAGCATCACAGTACAGATAACACGCTTGGAAGAAACCACTATCTGCTCTCGTCCACATACACGAGCTCAGAGGCACCCATGATTGGCCAGTGTCGCTGTGAGTGACAGGGAACGGACAATTTTGGCTCCCGGCCACAGATGGCGTCATTAAGATTCAACCTTATGCTCTTCCGAGGATAGGGTGAACAAACTCAAACTCAGCATGAATATACACTCCCGCCTATCTGAGCTTTTAATCACTACTTATTCCTCTTAATAAGCTCAATATGGCAAACCTTTAGCCAAAGATACTTACAATATTACATTTGCAATTTTCTTATGTTTAAAAAAAATATGTAAGAAAATACTCGAGATATTAGGAAACCTTAAAAAATAAAAAACAGCAGATGATGTATGATTAACATTTATTATTAAGGCTTTATAAGTATTGATATGGCTGTTATAGCAGCTCTGTCAGAGAAAGTAATAGGCACAGAGAAATTAGGGCTGGGTTACATGGTATAATATCAATATCGTGATAAATCGAAGATCTGATGTCAAATCAAGTCTTTAAGTCTTACAGATTTCAGTGTTTTTTTGGGTTTTTTTTTAAATATATACGCAGCAAAAAAAGAAACGTCCTCTCAAATTCAACCGCTTTTATTTCTAGCAAAATTCTTAACGTGTACATTTTTGTATTAACATAAAAACGTTCAACAGCTGAGACATAAATTGAACAAGTTTCATAGACATATGAGTCACAGAAATGGAATAACGAGTCCCTGAAGGGGGGGGGGGGGGGGTCGTTATCAAAAGTAACAGTCAGTATCTGGTGGCCTCCAGCTGCTTTAAGTACTACAGGGCATCTCATCCTCATGGACTGCACCAGATTTGTCAGTTCTTGCTGTGAGATGTTCCCTCACTCTTCCACCAAGTTCTCGATCACGTCTGGGGGGACACATGGTTACATGTAATTTTCCACTGCAAGGATGATCAGCTGTCCTTCCTGTCTCCCTGTAGCACTGTCTTAGGCGTTTTACATTACAGACATTGCAGTTTATTGCTCTGGCCACATCTGCAGTCCTCATGCCTCCCTGCAGCAGGCCTAAAGCATGTTCACGCAGGTGAGCAGGAACCCTAGACATCTTTCTTCTGGTGTTTTTCAGAGTCAGTAGAAAGGTCTCTTTATTGTCCTAAGTTATTGTAACTGTGACCTTAATCGCCTACCGCCTGTAAACTGTCCGTGTCTTAAGGACTGTTCCACAGGTGCATGTGCAATAATTGTTTATGGTTCATTCAACAAGCATGAAAAACATTGTTTAAACCCTTTCCAATAAAGATCTGTAAATCTTATTTGGATTTTACAAAATTATCTTCTGTAAAAAAAAAAAAAAAGGGTCATTTCGGGTTTTTTTGCTGAGTTTATATTTAGATAATATTTATGTATTATTTTATCAGCTTTCTTTTATTTATTTTTATGTATTTCTTATTTTGTCTAGAGATTAAATAAAAGTGTCATGAACTAATTATTTAAAGGTATATTTTAAAATGCAATACTACTGTTTTCCTTGCAGTTTGATACATTGACAAAATGTCTCCGTGTATCATGATATGATATTTTTGTCATATCACCCAGCCCTAATAGAAACACTGTCATCAGTGATGCTTCTGTCAGACTACCACTGACTTACAGTGATAAAAATATCACAGCAGTACAGAAAGAGAGTGTGTGTGTGTGTGTGTTAGATTCTTTAAGTGCAACTTATCAGTATTTACCTGCATTCCATTTAAAATGTATAACTATGTGTTTGTGTCAGAGTGTGTGTGTGTGTGTGTGTGTGTGTGTGTGATGTGTACACACACACTCAGTGTACTCAGCGCTTCATTAATGACTGCAGCATATCAATCGGCAGGGGGAAGATGATGGTGGAGTTTTTCTCGGCGGCAATGGTGTTGAGGGTCTGCAAGTAACGCAACTGCAGCGCAGATGGAGACTCGGCGATCACCAGAGAGGCTTCCTTCAGTGCTCGAGAAGCGTTCATCTCTCCCTCAGCGGCAATCACCTGAGAGAGAGAGAGAGAGAGAGAGAGAGAGAGAGAGACAGACAAAGAGAGAATATAACACAAATTCAATCAGTTCTGATCTCTGATGGAATGCATCTTCAAGCATATAGTAATTCCTAATAATGGTTCAGAATAGTAATATAAACCTGTGATTTGTTTTCTAGCCAGAACTACTGAATGTAAATATTGGCACCCACTATTCAACCTCACTTGTGAATTTTGCCAATTAACCACCACAATCCTATTTAAGAAGGTTTTAGTTCATAATGACTACGTTTACATGGACAGCAGTGATCTAATTATTGACCTTATTCTGAGTAAGACAATATTGTGATTAAGGTGTTTACGTGAGTCTCTTTTTTTTGGAATATTCATTTCATGTTCCCGTTTTACACGTTATAGAACATAGAGCGATTAACGGTACACATCGTTACGTCCCCACGCCGTCCGACGTTCCCTCCAGAATTTCACTTATCGACATACAGTTGGTCTTCGTTATGGTACCGTATACAGTTTTGGGTGTTTTTATTTTTACGAAAGCTTCAAGTGCAGTTAATTATTTGTCATGCTATACGTGCAAATAGACGACTGCTTGAAGCCGTGGGCTGCGTCCCAAACCGCGTACTTACATACTTTATAGCAGCTGAGAGACATGTATTTCTCCTACTATATAATAGGTAAGTACGCGGTTTGGGACGCAGCCGCATTCTCGTTTGCCGTCAAACGGTTGAGCGCTACAGTGTGTGTACGTGTCCTGTCTCACAATGCGGTGAAAACTCCCACACGACGTTAATAGTGTGATTAAGGTGTTCACATGTCTATAATGCACGTCGATAATGCGACTAAAACAGGAATACTCCACACGTCTTAATTTCATTTGTGTTTACTTCGAGTATGACTTTAATCGGATTAAGGTAATAAAAAAAAAATAAATGGCTGTTTACATGCTAGTTTCTTAATCAGAGTACCGTCTTAATCGGGTTAATATCAGATTATTGTTGTCCATGTAAATTTACTGACTGATTGTGGTTTTATTTGCACTCCTGAACTAAATACACATTGGTTAACAGGACACTTTGTGTAAGTACATACATATACATACACATATACATACTTACATACTCATGGTGTATATTTGTACGCTCTAGTTTTGTCTGCACTCTCCCTTACCCCTTTACCCTCTGTTATACTGTCTGCATAGTGTATTGATTGTTCCTGATATTTCTTTGGAGTAACTGCATCTCATTTCACTGCGCTTTATTATCAAATAAACGGATTTCCTCTCGTTTCCGGTTAATCGTACGCTCTTTGTCTTTTAGCTGCTACATCTCATCTCATCGGAGCGTTTTTTCCCCCCTTCTTTCTTTTTAATTTTTACCTGCGTTTGTATGTTTGAGGTTTGTTTTCTGTTTTAACTGCTATGTCCCAATTCACCTACTATCCGTCCTAAACGGTATCCGAAATTAGAATCAGTGTGCCCCAGATTGTAGTATGTTGAAATGAGTATCCCAAAGGTACCTGGACGGTCTACTATTTCTGGTAGATTTTCAAAGTGTGGATCCGTGGACATTTTTTCAGCTAATATTGCCCACAACTCCTTGCGTGAGGGAGAAAATGTGACAGACGAGCATAATGACAGTGATGTGTCTTCGGTATTTACGTGTAAGCACTTACCAATTTTCTTTTACTGTCATGTAAGATAAATGGTTGGATAATGTGTAAAAAAAAATATAAATAAATAAATAAATAAATAAAAGGAGTACCATGTTTATCTTATAGGGTCCTAACAAGATCCTAATAAACTGGCGTGTTGCAAATGACTCCCTTTTCACTGCCAAAAGGATTTGACAATGTTCCCTTCGTTACATGACGTGCTAGTATGTCCCAGTACTTGCATACTCTTTTGCTATACGCTCAAAAGTATGTACTTTTTCTTCACAAAACTTTTAATGCATAGTATAAGTAGGCAAATTGTGATGCAACAATTGTTTTTTTGTTTTTGTTTTCTATCGGTTGTAGCAGAGGTCCAGACCCAAGCTTGAGCAGCAGATTTCTCCAGGTCTTGACCCACCATGTGTGACCCGTGTTAAATATATGAATATAAAAATAAGAATTATTATTATTACTCTTTTATTCTCCGTGCTCCTAATGTAAACGTAGTTTTCCCTGGTTATGGGAAAGGGTCATTCTGAGAGCAGCAGGCTCCCAAAACAAGGAATGATGAAGCCAAGAATGTTCTAAATATAACAGTAAAATGAGCGCTGAGGCCGTGGATATGGCAGTCCACATCCTGTATTATTTGCTTTCCTGTGTTTAAACCTCGAAGGAAAGCAAAGATGTTTGTAATAAAAAAACAGCAGCATACTGCTCATATTGTGGGATTATTTTAGATATCTATGGCTGCTGATATAACTTAGTTTGTTATTGGACAGAAAAAAATGGATAATATTTTGTTAGTTTATACTGCAAGATTTAAAAAGTCAATTTTAATTATGGATGCTGTGGAAATGAGAAAATATTCTGAATCAAGCCTGTGCCATGTGTATAAATGTGCATGCGCATGTGTGTATGTGTCTCACTTTAGCTCTGGCCTCCCTTGTAGCCTCGGCCTCAGCAGCCATAGCTCTCTGGAGCTGTAGGGGCAGTTTAACATCTTTAATCTCCACCCGCTCCACCTTGATGCCCCAGTCATCAGTCGCGTCATCCAGAGTGGACTGGAGGAGAGAACAGGTAGGTGTTTTTATTTCACTTGTTATATTTATGCAAGAACAACGAACATCAGGACTGACAGTTCGAAAAAAAAATAATGACAAGGTGGCAAAGGAGCTGTTTTACATGTTATTAATGAAAAAATGTCGTTGAGACTTAAAAATGTTTATTTTTTTAATTGCACTCCAAAACTGAATAAAATCCAAAATAGCTGAGTATAAAACTAAACATAAAAAGGATCTAGAATTACAAAAATGCAAAACATTTCCACTTGTTCAGAACACCGTTTCAGTGCATTGTTATATTTTTTTGTAACTCAATGTCCTATTCAATTCAGCTCTCGGAGTTTAATTCTCAGGCGGGCGTTAGCATGTTCGCCTCACACCTCCAGGGTCGGGGGTTCGATTCCCACCGTGGCACTGTGTGTGCGGAGTTTGCATGTTGCCTGCGTGCTGCGGGGGTTTCCTACGGGTACTCCAGTTTCCTCCCCCAGTCCAAAGACATGCATGGTAGGTGGATTGGCGTGTCTAAAGTGTCCGTAGTGAATGGGTATGTGAATGTGTGTGCATGGAAGGAGCCTCCCCTGGCGCATCCTGGGCAACGTTCAGTATCATACTGCTGAGCGGCTAATCCTTCCACCACGATGGTTCCACTATGAAGTGGAACCTCGACACGAAAAGAAGAAGAGGAGATTCTCAAGCGATAGGTAGTTGTTAAAATACAGAGGGTCTGCAGGCTGGAACACCTTGTTGATATGAGAGATCAGGGGAGGATGACCAGACTGGTCTGAGCTGACAGGAAGTCTATAGTAATTCAAATACAGTGCTGTGAAAAAGTATTTTTTCTGTTTTTATGTATATCTCATACCAAATTGTTTCAGAAATTAAAACAAAATCTAAGATAAAACAAAGGCAAATACAAAATACAGTTTTTAAATGAGAAGGTTATTTATTGGAGCAAAAAAAAAAAAAAAAAAGTCCAATACCAACTGGGCCTGTGTATTTGCCCCACAGTTACTAATTCCCCACATCTATGAAACTGCATTCATAATGGGGTTCAGCTGGACTAGACTCAATCAGGCCTGATTACTACAGACCCTGTTCAATCAAATCAACACTTAAATGGAACTTTTTCAACAACGTGAATTTGGGTAAATTATCTTAACCAGAAACACACTATGCCAAAGTTGAAAGAAATTCCAGAAATGATGAGGAAGAAGGTGTAATACTGGGAATTCTGGAAAGAGTTACAAATCTATTTCAAAGGCTCTGGGACTCCAGAGAAGCACAATGAGAGCCATTATCGCCAAACGGAAAAACTCGGCACAAAACCTCTCCAAGAGCACAGCAATGACTCATCCAGGAAGTTACAAAAAGAGCCAATGACAACATCAAAGGAACTACAGACCTCTGTTGCATCAATAAAGGTCAGTGTTCATGACTCCAGTGTCAGAAAGACACTAGGCAAAAACGGCATCCATGTAAGAGTGGCGAGGGGAAAACCACTGCCAGAAGAACATTAAGACTCATCTGAATTTTGCCAAAACACCATGATGATCCTCATACCTTTTGGGAGAATGTTCTATGGATTGATGAGTCGAAAGTGGAACTGTTTGGAAGACAGGGATCCCGTTACATCTGGCGTAAACCAAACACAGAATTCCACAAAAACATCATCATACCTACGGTCAAGCATGGTGGTGGCAGTGTGATGATGTGGGGATGCTTTGTTGCTTCAGGGCCTGGCTAACGTACAATAATTGAAAGAAACATGAATTCTGCTCTCTACCAGAATCATTTTTCAGTCCAAAAATGATCCAAAGTGAAGGAGTAAGTCCTAGTCCTAGAAGTAATTGAAAGACTGATCTCCAGTCATCGGAAGCTTTGGTTGCAGTTATTGCTGCAAAGGGTGTCACAACCAGTTTTTAAGTTTAAGGGGGCAATTAGTTTTTCACATTGGTGATAGGTGTTGGATAACCTTTTTTTTTGCTTCAATTTTAAAAAAAAACAACCTGTATTGTGTGTTTACTCAGGTTGCCTGTGTTTTATGTTGCATTTCATTTGAAGGTCTAAAACTGTTTAGTATGAGATGTACACAAAAACTCACCTTGGACTTAAAAGCTGCTGATTTGAGACTTGGCCGTTATGGTAAGTAACCTGATTACAATGCCGGTGTGTGTTTGTGTGTGTGTGTGTGTGTGTGTGTGTGTGTGTGTGAGAGAATATCTCACCTGCATACTGTGGGCAATCTCTTCGCGATCAGACAGGATCTCTGCTAGGTTCTTGGTGCCCAGAACGTTCCTGAGAGTAGTTTGTGCCAGGAGGCGAGTGGCAGCATCTGCATTGGTGATGTTGGCTACGGCCAGGGTGGCGTTCTGCACGCGGTAATACACCACGCCGTCCACACTCACGGTCACAGAGTCTTTAGTGAGCACCTGAGGACACATCGAGACACACACACACACACACACACACACACACACACACACACACACACACACACACACACACACACTACATGAGTCATAATGACAAATGGTGGCCCACAAGCCAGGGAGAACCTTCTCCTGCCTTAAAAGTGGTGTTTCACAACAATTACAATTTTTTATTTATTAATATATGACACTATGATTTTTTTTTCTTCCTGTAACTTATTTATAGTTATTATAAATTTTATGCTGTCCTAATTTAATGCTAGCTCCTGTGTGGTGTGTACACACATACATATATATAGCTCACCTCCTGAGGGGGGATGTCGAAAGTAATGGTACGCATGTCCACGTTGATGAAGCTGTCCGTACAAGGCAGTATAAAGAAAAGACCTGCAGGATCATGACACCACAAAAGACACTGTTCCTGTAGTGATCTTAATAAACAGTAGAATCTGTGACAACAAACTACAGTATGCAGCAGACATATAATCTGTCTACAATTTATTGGGCAAGAGCGCTTCCTGTTTATTTTAGCATATAAACCCACTCTGACCACACTGAACACTTCTTGGAAGTGACTCGAGTTTGTTATGGTAAACCACATCACACAAAGCCAAATAATACTCCAACACTGGGTGTAAGTGGATCAGACTCACATTTTAAATGTTTTTTTTTAAGACTGTGTTTAGTCCTAACTAAAAACTTATCAGACTCAATGTTACTCTCATTCTCATTCTTAAATAACCACAATCAGGTCCTGCACATTCTTTGCTTTTCCAGCATCTTCTGCATATTTCAGCCCTTTCCATCAGCGGCTCTATGATTTGGTGATCCATCTTTTCACACTGAGGACAACTGAGGGACTCGTACACGACTATTACATAACAGTTAGATGCAAACATTCACTGGTGCTCAAGAAGACAACACGATACATTAAGAGTCAGGGGGGTGTAAACTTTTGAAAAGGATGATCGGTGTAAATTGTTATTATTTCGACTACTGTTAAACGTGTAAAAAAAAAAAAATCTTAGGTAGCTTCTGAAGGGCAGTATTAAACAAAATAATTCACACTAGAGATGCACCGATACGATAAGCGATTATTCAGAGTGATCTCGGCCGATACCGATACCGACAGTTCTGTCTTTTATACCTTCTTTTAAATTAATAATGATTAATTCCACAATTCTGAAGGAAATGCAAATAAAAACTTTATTCTCTATATTTCAACAAGCTGTTTCACAGTAACTGGTCTCATAAACAGAAAACACATTACTCTAATTAACATTACCACATGAACTAAATTCTGAAGATTAAAGTAAGATTTCTTAACTTATTGAATGTTATTAATTCATATTAACATTGACTGAATTCTAAAAAACCTCCTGTTAGTCTCACATTCACTCACCACAAACAAAAGCATTTCTACTTCATCACTGATCATCAAACTGGTAATATATAGGCCTAATATAATCCTTTCTTTGATGATATTAACTCGTATTAACATTAACTGCATATGAAACATACTACTCTACAAATATAGTTTTCTGTGCAATATATACTACTTTTTTGTCACTCATCTTCATTTAAATCTTTCAACGTGTACTAGGCCAGTGGTTTTCAAAGTGGGGGCCCCCTTGGGGGCCACCAGGGGGTGCCCGGGGGGCCTCAACAATTTGGTGTGAAAAATAAATAAATACACATTTTTTTCTTTCTCACTCTCAGACACACACACACACACACACAATCAATTCCTAATGTAATGTAATGTAAAGATGTAATATGTAATTATTAATAAAAAAAAAGGGGGGACGTATTCAGAAGTCTGTATTTTAATGTGTTATAAAGACATCTTGCAAAAGGGGGGTCTCGGTCAAATGTTAATGCCATTTGGAGGGCCTTGCCCTGGAAAAGTTTGGGAACCCCTGTACTAGGCCTTTAATTCAGCGCGAGCAGCACAGGAGCACTGCTGCTCACTTCCGGTGTAAAATTTTAGCAGTGCAGAGATTACAGAGCTTACAAACTGCAGTTTTGTCAGCAAGAGACATCATCTTTACACACAGCACGAAATCGATATATGTATATGTTTTCCTGCCCTCTTTTGATTGACAGGATATAATCGCTCCTGATCATCGGATGTTTTTAAACTAATCGGCCGATAGCGGGAAAAATAGCCTGAACAGGATGATAGGTGTAAATTAGACATGCACCGATGTATCGGCCGATAATCGGTGCATCTCTAATTTACACCGATCATCCTGTTCAAATGTGAAATAAGGTGGACTTCTCCATTAAATCGGGCTACCTCAACCACTTATTACGTGAAACCTTATACAGAAATATAAAAAGGCAAGTAATTCAATGTTCATTTTTCACCAAATGTGGGTCAGTGTGCCGTTTCTGCACATTGCTAAAATTTCAGTTCTGTTTCAACAGACCCATGATAACTTTAATGTCCTACTTGAATAAATTCCCATAGGATAAATCAAGGCAAGCAAATGACAAGCAAGTATGCTCACATTCAGAACCATATAGCAGACTTACATCGGACATCGATCCAAAGTGACATAAAAACATGATTGGCTGTGTAAATTAGCAGCAGCTGTTTAAAAACCTTGTAAAGGAGCAGTCTTCTGCACCTACTGAAGGGTTTCAACCAAAACTTACCAATAAATTGACCAGTAAAACTGCTACAACACTTGCAAGAACTTGCACAAATCCTTTATTCCTTCATTAAAGGTGTCCCCCCCCCTCCCCCGCTGATAAAATTCTACTTTTGAATAAAGCATGGAAAGAGAGTAGTGAGAAAAGCAAAGCATTGGAAGAATGTGATGTTGAAGGCAAACAAGTGAAAGCCAATGCCTTTTCAAAAGGCAACTGGGAAGTGAGCCAGAGAGCAGCTGGGTTGTGTTACTCTGTTGTTATGGTGCGTTGCGCCACGCTCACGACTCTAGTGGAAAATTCCTCACCTCAAGGACGTAATCATGAGCATCAAATACAAGATTTGATCTGCTTTCGGACCATCGGCAGGTCAGTGACGGTGAGGTTGGCTAGTTCTAATGTTAGTTACTTCTCTCAGTGCTCTAAGCCTGGTGGGAAATACTTTACATCCCACAAGGTCGAACTCCAAAATGCCAACCAACAGAAAGCCAAATAAAGAAAGAGATAAGTTACAGCAAGTTTAGGATTTAGAAATGCACCACTAGCCTGACCGGACGCACATCTCTAAAGCTGGTCCAGTCAACACAACGCTCCTTTACAGTGTTTTAAACAGCTGCTGCCAATTCACACAACAAGGCGTGGCGTTACAGGGCGGTGATGCAGCCCGAGCTACTGTTCCCGCCGCCAAGTTCATTATTTCGCTATAACAGAACATGCCAAAGCAATTTTAATACTCGTATACCGCAGCATTTTTACCCGTTTATAATTAGTGGGGCTTAAAAAGCACTACTATTGTTATCGTGCATACTTAATAATAATAATAATAATAATAATAATAATAATAATATCGGAATGCCGGAATTCCCGCTACGGAAGCTGAAAGTCGGAAATTTTCCCATTCATTTTCATTGAGTTTAAAATAAGTTATTGTCCGAATTCCACGGGTGAGGTGTCAAATCGATCGGCTTATTGAGAAGAGGTGGGCTATGCCTTTTATAACCGATCGGAATGCCGGAATTCCTGCTATGGAAGTTCAAAGTCGGAATATCTCACATTTCCCATAGACTTCCATTGAGTTTCAAAAAGTTATTGTCCGAATTCCACGGGTGAGGTGTCCAATCGATCGGCTTATTGAGGTGTTCTATAGTATTGGCACCCTATCTGGCCGGCTCTCAGAAGTTTTGGCACCCCACACGGCCAGCTCTAAATGTATTGCCTCCGTACACATTCGGCTCTAAAATGTATTGCCGTCCGATCTGTCCGCCGCTAAAAAGTATTGGTGCCCTGTCTGTCCACCTCTCGAAAGTATTGGCGCCCTACACGGTCGGCTCTCAAAAGAATTGCCGCCCTACATGGACGGCTCTACACATTATAGGTGGCCTGTCTGCCGCACTGCATGGCCAGCTCAAACGGTATTGGCACCCTACCTGTCTGGCTCTCATAAGTATTGGCGCCCTTCACCTCCGGCTCTCAAAAGTATTGGCGCCCTACGCTGTCAGCTCTCAAAAGTATTGGCGCCCTACAATGTGGGCTCTCAAAAGTATTGGCGCCCTACACTGTCGGCTCTCAAAAGTATTGGCGCCCTATGCTGTCCGCTCTGAAAAAGTATTGGCGCCCTTAGCGTCCGGCTCTCAAATGTATTGGTGCCCTACGCTTCCGGTTCTCAAAAGTATTGGTGCCCTACGCTGTCAGCTGTCACAAGTATTGGCGCCCTACGCTGTCGGCTGTCACAAGTATTGGCACCCTACGCCGTTGGCTGTCACAAGTATTGGCACCCTACGCCGTTGGCTGTCACAAGTATTGGCGCCCCGTCCCGGTATCGCCACGGCAAGCACCACTCACATTTTCTTCAGGAAATGTACTGGTCTAGTTATATTTAATGCTGTACGTTTAACGTAATGTCCGAAAGATAAGTCGGCTCCTTACGTATAAACGGTCGCTTCCTCACTAGCCTTCTCTTTTTGCTGTTTGAGTCTTCAACGTAGCTTTTCAAGTTAGAGAAAAACAGGAAAGCGCAAAAAGCCCTCATGGCGGAAAACTCCCTGGAACTTTTTTCAGGCTTTCAGAAGAAACTAGACGAACTGCCGTACAGCTTGCAAATAGCGTCAACGATAGTGTCAGCGGCTTTTGTTGATGTGTGCAATGATCGTGTTATGATAAACTCGTCAAAATAGACTCTACAAGCAAGAAAAATCATGCATTTATATGATTACCGAGTAGCCACCTAATAAGGTTACCAATTTCTTTTGCCTTTTACGAGCATGACAAATTTCTTTATGGTATAAACAACCTTGTGTTGTCACTGGTGCATGTGCAAAATAACATTTACATTCTAATTGTTGATTCCTAACTCTCCTATTAAAAAAAAAAAGAAAGAAATAAAGCAAACTTTTTCTGGATTGCTCTCGGTTCGTTCCAGCCATCCTCCGTGCAGTTTTGTGCATGACTGCAGAGTTCTTTTGTTCTTTATATCAGATTTGATCTTAGCTGGCATTTCAAAACTGCCCCTGCAAAGGACGGATGTTGAATGTAGGCCAACAGGAATGGAAAAACAGTCACACTTTGTTTGTTCTCTGTACCAGGTTTCACTGCATACCACGCAGCCATTGTGGCAGACCACCGTGCCACGAGTAATAAATTAAAATAAACACAGTGAGCTGTTACAGGAAGATAATCAATAATGCGGTGGTGTGACATGCAGGGGAGGTACACTTACACTTACCATCCTGAAGCTGATTATTTTCCTATAAGCACACATCCCAAGTTTGTGTTTATTAAAGAATGACATGCGGTACTATTTATTTATTATTTATAGTCACATTTAATGATGTGGAATGTCTGTGAAAAGTTCCTTTTATCAATTATAAACATTATTATTATTCTCGCTTTTTCTTCTCTCTTGTAGGTAAAAAAAAGACAATGACAAAAAAAAAAAAGCAGTCTCCTTCAATTAATGTTAAATAAACACCTCCTTATTGGAAGCTTGACCATGTTGACCATGTCAATGATCACCATATTAGATCCTTTTCTTTGTTAAATAAAAACATCTATTTATTATTATTAGATTTTAATTATGTGATGCGTTTGTCATACAAGTCTGTCAGAGCTGGATCAACCTTCTGACGAGCCATTCAGGAAATTCAATATCACTGTGGTATAAGGGCAAATAAACAAGTATCATGTAGCCCAACACTGTGGTCTCACTAACAGGAACTTTGGTGAATAGGTTTATAAGGAAATAGGCTGTGACTGTGCCTGCAGTGGCTTTATTATCACAGAATTATCATTATGAATTTCTTCTTCCAGTCTTTCATTGTATTAGACACACAGCAGAAGTAGAAGTGCCTCAGGGAAGTTTGTTATTCCTTCCAAGACTAATTATAATATCAGGTCTAACACTTATTTTGAAGGTATTGCCAGAACTAAACTGCATAGGATGTCTGATCATGCATTTTGCTTGGTATGGAATGATATTACATTCTAACTAAATGAGTTAATAAATGCATTGTTATTACTTAGTATTACTACATACTACGTTACTTATACAAATATTGTTATACCACAGTGCTGAATTCTTATTCACACATTAAAAAAAGTGTTGATTCATTTTCTATTACAGAAGCTCTGATAGTAGTTCCGACTTAAAAAAAATTAAAAAATAAAAATAAATAAATAAATAAAGGACAATAAATGCACTCATTCTTATATATAACCGTTTCTATAGCAACAACTTACAAAGGGATTTTGTATTTTGCATTTTCTGCTGTAATACATTCAAGAGAATGAAAATAGAGAGCCTGGTAAGGGAACGTCTGTTTACAGCTGCTATAATGTCGTATAATGTCAGTGATAACAGGATCTTGTTTCACAAGACGTTAAATGTAACTGTAAACAGATTAAAAGTATGACATGTCGTTCTTTAACAAATAAAAAGAAATGGTAGCGTGGCCAAATAGCTGTAGTACAAGATGAATAAAAGATTTCAGGATATACTGTTACAAGAAATATTCAATTTTAAGGGGGTAATAGTTGATTATTTTCCTTTAACCGCATGCCCAGTCATGTTTTATTCCGCACATGCTATACCCTTCCCTAATTTTTTATCTATCTGAAATTCAGTCATTTATCATGGAAGTATACAGACGTATAGACCTGGCCATTCTTAGACTCTACACATTCACAGTGAAATGCTGACTTGTGTTAAAAATAATCGTCAGTTTGAATAATACAGTAACATAGTTAAGCTGGCTAAGTCTTGAATTTGATTCCCTCCCTCTACGCCTGAACTCTGTGAAATGTCATAAGATAAGCAGACGTTAATCTCAACCCTATTATCTCAAACATTACAATATAACCATTCACCTTTTTCAATTTTTTTATGAAGGACATGTATCACAGAGGACGAACAGTCTTACCTGGTCCTTTGGCTCCTCCTCGCAAAATACGGCCCAGGCGAAAGATTATAGCCCGTTCATACTCCTTCACTATCTATAAGGATAAACAGAAAGATTTAGTGTTATAACCAGAGCATAACCTGTTTATTTTACTTCACTATATATAGAGATAAACAGAGTGGGAAGGATAAACAAAAGGATTAGGCTACATATATATACATATACACATATACATATTCATATTATATATATATATATATATATATATATATATATATATATATATATATATATAAATATAAAATCTCCTTATCTAAGTATGTTCTGTCAATAATTAGTAAGCACGAACTTTCACAGAAAGAGGCTAATTGACTGGCATGGCAAACAACCAGACCCAGGCCTGATTTCAGGACCTGTCTGTAAACATGTACGATTATCGCATTTACTCACCATTAAGTATTTCATGCAAAACTCTTTAATGACTTTTAAAGACGGCATTTTCGCGAACATTTTCATTCAGTCAAAAGCCCTGAAAAGCTCAATGTGTGTGGTTCAAAATTTTGTTTTGAGTCTGGAAACCGTAGCACACCGCAACGCAGAGTGCCAATGAGAATTCAAACTTCAAAATTCTGAAGCTTGGTGCCAGAAAAGTGTATAAAGAATATCAGACGCTCCAGATCCCTTGGGTGGGAGACTATTATCCGTTAAACAGACTTAAGGGCTTAAGGGAAAATAAGAGCAGCCTTAATGAAAATGAGTACCACTGATGTAAGTTCTCATTACATTAAAGGACGTCAGGCAATCCTCTGCTGTTCCCAACTGACCAACGAACATAACCACATCATCAGCCGAGGAACACCCAACAATCGTGTAACCATGTAAGGTCAGCTGTGCTATCATTTGAACTATCTATGACTTTTCTAGTGAGAAATAACAAACTGTAAGCTACTAACTGTAATCCTCTTGACCCATATGACATCACTCTGATCTAGGGCTAGACATTTCCTGTCAGTGTTAACAACATTGACAAACCGTTTCTGTAATAAGCATTCAAGCACATTTGGTGCTGCCACTTACCTTAATGCACATCCATATGGAGACAGGAAGAGTGAGGATGGTCAAGAGGATCGAGAATAGCACCAAACACCAGCCACAGAAGCCAATGTCACTGTCTGGGCTCTCAAGAACTACAAGAATAAAAAATAAGAAGTTTATAGACTGCACCAATTCCATCGCCATAAACCACTCATAACCACTACAAATGAGAGCATGACTTTCAACACGTTTGCACCAGAAGTCAGAGTAGTTAATGAATTAGCTTGTATATATTGTAATATTTATTGTCACAAAGCTGCTTTTTAGAAATATAGGTGTAGAGGAGTAAAGACAAACAGTACTAAGTGTGTTTAAAGGATGTTCAGGATGAGCAGACTGTGAATTAGCGTTCTGAGATGAGCACAGGACAATATTTATGATTACAGCAGCAGTTCTTAGGTAAAAAAAAAAATCTACAGTAGCCAGTTTGTATTTTGCAGCATAACAGTATTTTCAAAAATATTTCAATTATGGGACTCCCGAGTGGCATGACAGAAATGCATTCACGGTATCATCCAGAGATCTCGAGCTGGAATCCTGGCGATACCACAGCCATCCATGGCTGGCAGTCAAAAGAGCAAAACTGGCTGTGGATGGGAGTGATGGCACAGTCTCTCACCACTGTCAATCACAGCAACACTAGCCAATTGTGGGCGTCTGTGAGGTCATGTATGTGGAAGAGGGTGGATAGAACGTTCCGCCGAGTGTGTTATGCCAACCTGTAATGCAGCATGAGCAGCAGTAAATAAACCACATTTCTCATTTTCCTATGCTGGATCCACACTGTTTACAGGAGTGAAATGCTCAGAAACCTCAAGCTTCCATGTTTTCTCTGTGTCTTGTTTATCTGTTTGATTTCATATGAAGCCTGTTGGGGTGGCACGTTGGCTTAGTGGTTAGCATGTTTGCCCGGGGTTGGGGGTTTTTGTTACAGCTCCGTCCTTTGCATGTTCTCCCCATGCTTCGGGGGTTTCCTCCTCCAGTCTGAAGACATGCGTTGTAGGCTGGTCCAAATGCATTTCAAAATTGTCCATCATGTGTGAATGTGTTTGCAATTGTGCCCTGCAATGGGTTGGCATCCCGTTCAGGGTGTCTCCCAGCCTTGTGCCACGAGTTCCCTAAGATAGGCTCCAGGCTCCCCCGGAACCAGAGAATGGATGGATGATGCCCGTCAATAACCTATTCATCATTGTAAAGAGAGTCCAGCAATAAATCAAATTCTTATCACTCCTCTATAACTGAAAGATTATTTATAACCCATATACCATTATAGACAACATGTATCACCTCAACCTCCATTTCAAAACCTGTGTATCCATACTATCAACAACATTGTGCAATGCAAGGATTAGTAGCAACTTTTTAATTCTCTAAAGCTCAGTGCGAAAATCATGCTGCATAAACACTCAGCATAGAGTTAAAAGCATTTTTCCCCCTTCAAGCCACTCTTTACCTTCAAGGTCAGCAGCTGTGTAACGGCATTGATCTAAAAACAGTAAGCATTGCAGTGTTTACTACACTATATACTAACACAATTATCAGTGATCATCCAGCAAAAGAATATGAGTTATTACATACATACGTTTTATATATACACGTATGCATATATACATACACACAAACAAGTGCATCTCAAAAAATTGTTATAGAAAATTAATCACCACCTTCTGACCAATCAGAATCGAGAATTCAAATGCACTGTCGTATAAGCTACACTAGTTGTGTACTGTAACTCTAAATCTAGCTTAGCTAGCCTGCATTTTTCAGTCATATACATACATACATACACACACACACACACACACATACATATACATATATCACAATAAAGATATTTCTAAGTAGTAAAGCTGCTGATGACAAAGCGGTCCAGGAATACGGTCAAGACTTTGAGGTGCACTTACTCTTATAGAGGGGAAAACAGGAGATGTGAATCACTATAATACAATAATTCCTGTACACTGAAGTGCTTTGGTAAGAATAATTACAACAGTACTACAATGATTTCAATAAACGTTAACTAGATATGACTCATTAAGTCTGCATGACTTGCAAAGATACAGATACCGCTGCATTCCCAGCCCAGAGTTGGGTTTCCTGGGGAAATGTTCTTAAGGGTGGCCGTGTCACCATCATGCCACGCCCATGATTATATAATAGTATTAGATAAAAGTTCCTAACCCTGATCTCAGGTCACGTAGTACCGCATGTCCTGCACATGTTAGTGTTTTCCCTGCTCAAACACACCCACTTAATCTCAGGAAGGATTTTTCAATAGATAATTAGATTAAGTATGTGTCTAAAAGCATGAAAATGTGCAGGACTGTGCAGGACTGTGTACTATAAAAAAATATTAATTGATTTGAGATTTAATGAGTTTATTGTTTGTTGCTGTAATGAACAAATGAATAAATATAAAAGTATTTTTAAAAAATAAAAAATCTCCACAAAAATGCAGAATTTGACATCATTCGGTTGCGTAACAGTTGCGTTAACTCCACCTACTAGCAACCACCATGAATTCAAAACAACGCACACTGATTATTCTGCAACGCTGTAACAGCTGCAGTGTAATGTTACCTGTTTGTCGGTTCTTCTTTCTCTCTTCTCTCACTGAAAATGTTTCTTTACTGTCCTCCATTTCGGAAAATACCGTTAAATCACCCAGGACGACAAGATAAAACCCCAAATAAAGACCGCCCTTTCCCTCAGGACCACGGATTACACTGTGACACAAAGCGTCAGCTACAGCCGTGGTCGCGAGTAGAGATAAGCCCCGCCCCTCGTTAGGATTAGCCAGTGGCTGCGTCATTACACGCCCCCAACGCCCCCTACGTGACGACTCAGGGCGTCCGCCATGTTTCGAAGGTCGAGATTTGCCTGTAAACAAAACAATACGTGTTGGGGTTTTTTTGTACTTGTGAAAACGGCTGTAAATTCTGCTTGTTTATGAGCCTTTCCAACACTAATGTATTAATACTGTGCTACTCATGACAAACGATATAATAAAGGTTATATGATATGTATGTAATACTGATTCTAACCTGCACATTTGGGCCTTCATCTTAAATAAATTCACGGCCGCCACCTAGCGCCAAGGAGTAAATATTACCAATTTCACACTGATTAGTGCATTTGTGTTCAATTACTTAGCTTTAGAATCTATAGGTAGTACTGTTTCTCATTGTAACCCCCACAAGACACAAACAAGTGACTTGTCACTTGTGAACATGGGGTAAGGTGAAAGCTATAAATATATGATCAAAGAGTGTTTGATATGAGGTTTAAACTCTTGATTTGATGTAAAAACATGCCATGTACCTAAGATTTTTCCATATGTATAACCATGTCCATAGACACTGGGTATAAAGCAGCTGTCATACTATAGATCTTATATTGAGATGCTTATTTCTAGGTGAGCTGCCCTCATCCACATACTCAAAGTGATCAAGCTCAGAATCTCAACTCTCATTTGCCTTCCTTTTCTGGGCAGCCATCCAGGAAGCCCCTTAGCCCATTCCCTTCCATTTCCTGAAGGTGTGATTATCCTGAGAAAGTAAGGGGAAAGTACGCTCTGCACGCTGGAGTGGGCTGGGACTTCATGCTGGATAATCCTCTTTTAATTAGGCTAAGGAGAGGGGGATATGGGACCCCCTTGGCTTAGTCACAGCACATTGACAAAGCATCAAGCTGGGACAAGTGCACATCGCTGTCCAGCCAGTTAAGGCCTAACGCCACCTTCTCATGCATGAAAATATGCTCTTCTTTTACCTAGAAGCCCCCACTGATCTTACTTTTTTCCAGGGCTGTAAGCACAAGTCTCTCTCTTATTTTCCAATTCTATCTTATGGCTCCTGCCACCCTGTGCCACCCCAGTAAGCCTCATCCATAATAATAATAATAATCATCATCATCATCATCATAACAGAAGTATGGTAGAAAATAAGATAGCAGGAACAACACAACCTGCTCCTGAGGTTGATGACCTTGAATCTGACTACTATACAGTACAACAAGACTACAGTAAGAGTGTTAGGCCAGAAGAAGGCAGTATTGCTCTTCAAACAGGTCATGTACTCAGAATTAATAGATGGCATTCAGTGGTGAAGAAGGCCTGTGCCATCCTCAGCGTGGGAAAAGCTGCTGAAGCTTCCTGCCATCTGTTTCCTCTCCTAAAAGCACAGATACAGGAAATATGGCGGCCAGCGTAGACATTTAATTAAAAAATGTTACAATTTCATTTTATTTAAGCATCTTACCATCTTACCAACTACTGTAGTTCAGGAAAAATAAGGCCTTTGTTTTTTTTGTTTTTTTTGTTTTTCCTTAAATTGAAGAATTAGTAAGTAAACATAAAAAAAATTATCTGGTAATTGTTGATCATTTCAAACGCAAGTGTTTTTACACAAATGTTTTATATGAACAAAAACTTTTATATGAACTAAAACTAGTATAAAACTATACACACACACACACACACACACACACACACACACACACACATATATATATATATATATATATATATATATATATATATATATATATATAGTTGTGATTCATAACTTTTCTGAATTTTAAAATGCACTCAGCACATACTGTATATACTGTATATATAAGACTTTTTAAAAAAAATTGTAACCACCTGCTGGAATTGTTTGATGCTTTCTTTTGATGTCTTTTCTTATACCTAAAAATATTCTTAAAATGTATATAAATGTATGTGTGTATTATAAAATAAAAAAACATAAAATATGGTATTTATTTAAAAGCATAATGTATATATATTATTATATACGTTTTTAGTATTTTTACATTATTTTATAATGTATTCATTTTTAAAGTAGGAATTTATAATTCAGAATTTTACTGAATTGAAAATATACTTAATACATTTAATGACTACAACTTCAAAGAATTGTAACATACTTTAAAGAATATTTAAAATCTTTATTTTGTTTAATTTTTAATTTTTATTTTGTTCTATTAATATTTAAATATAGCAAAAAATGTCCAAGTCTGATTTTCCCCAAAGCATGGATCCACAGAAATCATTGTTAAATGGTAAAGTTAACATCACATTGAACAATCTCTCTTACAGATAGTATGATCTTAACTTTACAATGCTTTCAGGAAACTAGGATCGTTTCTTACTACATCCCAAAGCATTAGTTGTATTAACTAGATTTTTGTCGTGTGACACTAATGGATTTTGGTTTGTCCTGTTGTTCTGAGACAGTGAAAGAACTGAAGGACGCTTTGCATTCTGCCCCATCTCTCTCGCTGAAATGAGTTCTCTGTCAAAGAGGATCGAGGGCCCACACATCTGCTCTCCCCTGAGCTGCTGTACATAAAACATGAAAAGGCAAGTCTATATGAAAAATGCACAGAGCTGTGGATTATAATGCGCTTGATACCCTCCTGTTGTTGAGAAGACAGAAGGACTGAGAGGGAGAGAGATGTATGGAGTGAGTGAGAGAGAGAGAGAGAGAGACAGAGAAAGAGTGAGAGAGACCTGCCCTGGATTGATTTCTTCTTCCACTAGAATGGGTTTGATGGCAGGCCTGGATGAGCGCCTGTGCAAACATTTACTCACAGTGCACCATCTTCCGATCGCATTACAAAGATTGATTGTTCACTCCCAATCTCACCTACTGCTGTTTCATTGGCCAGCGCAAAATCAAACACAGGTTTGAAACAGGGGAAATCGGAAAAAGGGAGGGACTTGGTAAGCGCAGGGGACAGGCAAGCTGGCAATAAAGCGTAAAGGACAGCGAGGACGTGCGTCTTCGGCAAACTCGCCGCCTCCTTGCTGAGATGGCTTGGGAGCAATAAGAAGGTGATAATTTATATAATGTGTTTGAGGGAGGGTGATACCATAATGTAGCCGGAGAGACCTCGGCAATACACACATCACCGTGAGCCAGATCGAACTGGACCCAACTCTGGTTTACAAGGTGACCCAGGGCTTTTACCCCAGGCTTTTCCAGCCCACTTCACAATCCACATCCAATCAGGCCGACGTAACTGATATTATCAGGGAAGCGAGTGCTTCCAAAGACACTACGAATTTTTCCATCAATATCTGAGTGGCTGAAATTAATGTGAGCTAAACATGATGGAGGTTAGACTGTGAAAAGGCAGCAGGGGCTCAGGAGTGGGGAAGCAAGCACTGATGAGGGGCGCTGACCTTACACAGGCTGGGTCAGTACACAAGGAGGGACATCTTGGCTAAGCTAATACCCCCCCCCCTCCCCCCACCCTAGCAGTTCATCCAACAAAGGTAAGACACAACAGATCACGGCTCGAGACTCCATCAGATTAAGCTCCGTCCTCGTGGAAGCATCGCATCTCTCCCTCACGTCGTTAGCATTTAGATAGGCGAGAGCAGCAAGGCCGGGGTAATAGGCTTTTCCCGTCAGCTGAAGAGAGGAGGATTAAATCAAAAGAACAACAATGATGAGAGAAAGAGTGGAAGAGAGCGATGCGGCATTATGCCTGATTGACTATGAACTCATTAAGCGAGACCTTGACTTGAACTGATGTTAGAGGTGATTGCAGATGATCACATTTAGAGGATATTCACCAGCCCTTGCACTCGCTCTACTCTATCTCCTATCACTCCACTCTTCTCCCCATTTCATCCAGGTCAGCTGGTGTCCTGTGGGAGCAGGCTGGGAGATAGCATCACCGCTCGCTGTCTGCTTGATCTCCTAATTCTGCTTCATTTAAACCTCATCAACTCTTCCACTGGACCGGAAGACGAGAAGAATGAAAACAGCTTGCGTCTTTTTTTTTAACCTCCACCCTAGTTTTGTTGTCAGATCTGATATTATACCTTCACACGCCAACACCAGGCTGTCACGCTTACAAACACACACATGTGCGCATTGCACGAGTTGGCGATCTCAACAGAATGGAAAAAAAGGACACTAATCCTGCGTAACCCCCGACGCAGATACACACTGAAAATTTGGCATGCCCTTGTGGCTGATGCAGAAAATGAGATTACTGTATTTAAATGACTATGATAATAGAGTCCATGCCTCTGGCCTCCTGTAGGAAAAGAGGGATTTCACCAATGCCCATTGTTAGCAGTTTAGCTGAAAGGCCTCGTCTGCATGTGCCCATAATGGGGATATGAAGACGAGGTCTTTCGTCTTCACCCTGTTCACTTCTGTCCCTGTCAGTCCCCCCTGGAGGCACAGATGTAGGGGGTTCCCTTTGTATGGACCCCTAAATGCAAGGTGGATGAATGTCTTGCGAAGCATCTTGATGGAAAGCGCTTAGTGCATTTTTAATGACATAATCCCATTGCTAATCAGAGTTTGGTGGAGATCCTTTTGCTGATCGGGACTGAACAGGTGTCCATGTCTAGTGACTGAATACGGAGGGCTTTTTAAAATATATATATATATATTTGAAAAATATACGCCAGAGACAGCCCTGTGCACATTCGTCCCAAAACTATTCTGAGTGAAGATACCTGGAGGAGGATGCATCTATTCATTTACTTCACACTTTTACCCCAACTCTCCAAGCAAGCTTTTATATGCAACACTCGTATTCCAGTTGCACCGTGTTTCTGCACTGCAGAAAACAACACACACAAAAGAAGAGGGAGGAAGTAGAAAGCAAAGAAAAGACACATCACCCCATGAAACTCCAGCTACTGTATACATTAACCCAGCGTAGGGCAGCAGAAAATAGTTGCATATGGACATAAATATATACGTGTAGGAGGGCACAAGAGCATTTGTTTGTACAGGAACGGCCGCTGTGGCAATGAAATCACCAGTGTGTCACAGAGCACTTCATCATTGGTGGGTTTTTCAGCGGGGCCTGAGTGTCCCCTGTCCCCCGTTCTGGCTCCCCAGGTCCCCCGCTGCTCTCCTGATCTATCGCTGTTCTGCGGCACTGGGAGCGATAAATCACCATAATGCTCCCAACCATGATCTGTACTGCAGGTGAGATGGATCTGTAGGAGTGGGTGCCCGCGACAAGCTGCTTACTGATGGAGTTTGTGTGTCTCAGTGCGAGTTCAGGCTCCTGGGTTCTACAGGAAGTCTCGAGGGATGTGACTTAGGTGGGTCAGGATTAGCTGAACACTGATTAAGACACATCTCAAGCAAGAGAATATGATTCAGAAAGGGGAACATAAGATTTAAGTCTGGAACAAAGAAGAGAGTAACACATTAGAGCCACTTTGGAAAGAATAGCAAAAAGTTCATATATAATACGGCGTAAAGTATGAAACAATTAGAGTCCAATTTACTTCAACAGCACAATTTTAGCCTTGTAGGAAGACACAACCCTGGGGGATTGGCGGGTGGAGAAAGCAGTGGATACGAGAAATAAAAAGAGAAATAAATTGATACTTCTAACAAGAGCAAGTAAGCAAAAATATGTCAATGCCAACAGTTTAGTATTACTAAAACAGATTTTCCAGGAGACATAACAAAGAGAAATAAGGAGACAAAACAAACAATTTGGAGATGACCTGAAATCAAAACTGACCTTTTCCCACCCTGTCAGTGCTTGTCCATGGTCATATTGTGCACAATTTATCATTATCAAATTCAAGGACTTCTTCCTGCCTCTGTAATGATTTAAGAAGTATGATACAAATATACTTGCTAATGTATACTTGGACAGATGTTTCAAGTATTCTTACAGTTTACTTTTTTATATACTAGCATATTTATCTATATTTGGTCAATTATAATTACATCATGTCTAAATATACTTGGAAAGAAGTGTCAAGTATATGTACAATTTCCTTTTGATACACCAGTATATGTAAGTATACTTGGGGAGAAATAACCCCAGTGGTTGATATCATCATGTCTTCATATCATCATGTCATACCATCATGGAAAGTATTACACTGCTGTAAGTACAAGAATACTTGCAGTCTACTTCTCATATACTATTAGGTTTATGTATAATTGGAGAGCAGCACATGCACATTAAGTATACTCCAGTTTACTTTATTTTACGATCTTTTAAATGTTTAAGTATACATGGAGAGAATTATTTACCATTCATCCTTCACCCCTGCAGGCTGATAGCTCTTGTGTCATAGAGGATATACTGTACTGTATATATTCAATGTGGTATAATTCTAGAAAATTGTTCTAAAGTGTAATCTAATACAGCATTTTTGGAAGGAGTCTCCAGTGTCAGTACATTAAATTTAAGCTCCTTTATGACACTGGAAAGAGTTGTGCTTTTGTCTTATTAACCTTAAGAGAGAGTAAAAAGTTAGGTTGGAGAGGGAACGACTGTTTACAGCTGCTATAAGATAAGTGATAACAAGGACTAACTTCCATGGCAAATGCAGTTATACACATAAAAAGAATGGTGTCTCTTTTTAATAACTTTTTTTTTTTTCAAATTGTTGACATGTTGCTGGAGTATAAGAAGAATAAAACACTTCAGGACATGCTGTAATAGAAAAAAAAACTCCTTTTGTTGGTTATTTTCCTAAGCCAAGAGTTTTATTCATTACATACTTTTTGTATAGATGTAAAATTGGCAAATATAACCATCCCTCCAACCATCCTCCATGCCACCTGTCCTACACAGGGCCGTGGGGAGCCTGGAGCCTATCCCAGGGAACCTGTGGCATAAGGTGGGGGACACCTTAGACGGGGTGCCAACCTATGGCAGGGCACAATCGTACACACATTCACACACTAAGGACAATTTGAAAATGTCAATCAGCCTACAGCGCGTGTCTTTGGACTGGGGGAGGAAACCAGAGTACCGGGAGGAAACTTCTAAAGCACGAGGAGAACATGCAAACTCCGTGCACACAGGGCGGAGGAGGGGATTCAACCCCCCAACCCTGGAAGTGCAAGGCAAACGTGCTAAACACTAAGCCACCGTGGCCCCCTCCAAAAATAACCAACTGGTGGCTAATCAATAATATCATTTCATTGAAGACTGTTTCACTCAGAAATTTCATGTTAGAGAAGAAAAATGCTCCACATTACAATATCTTTTGCATGCAACGCAAAGTCCATATTCTCCAGTAAGGAATCAGACATTCTGTATAACTATACAGCATGGCCCTGGGATATATAGTGTGATATAGAGACTTGGTTGTCTGGTGTAGTTTCAGTGCATTACATCAGTGTGTAAGTGCTCTAGCAGGTGGGAGGCTTAAGGCACAACACTACTTAAACTTTTGTTTACTTTTGTTTACACTCTTTCAGTTGCTTGTTGCACGTTTCGAGTCGGATGCCTCAAAGCCATTTCCACTGAATTTGACAGAGAGACAAAAGAGAGTGCATGAATGAAAGAGCAAAGAGTGAGAAATCGAAGGTTTTGCAACTCTTCAGGTCAGGTTGAGTTGCCTGAGGCAGAAATATCTGATGCTGCTTTCAGACCTCTGCATTTTCATTCACTCTCCTAGTCTGCTGGATAGTCTGAGAAATTCAAGAGAAAACTTTATTTATACTTTTTTTTTTTGTTCAGTATAAAATTATGTTCTACATTTTTCTTCAAAGAAAACAGTTAGCTTTACATCTTCACACAGCTATATTAAAAAAAAAAAAAAAAAAAAAAAAAAAAAAAAGATTGTCAGCATCCTTTAGATAATAGTTAAGAAAGCAGGGAATTTGAGATCGGAAACATTGTGTGTTGTTTTACATTTCAATGCACTGGGTGTGAATTTATATGAATCTAAATCTGCATATCCACTGTGACAGGTTCAAGTTGGATTGCATCATTAAGTACTGTATATGCCTGCCATTTGAATGAGAAATAGTCACAGGTTTGCAGCAGGAGCAGGTTCTCTCAGGACTGTTAGAGGCCTTTCTCTTATGAGTGCAAGCTTAAACCATATAGAGCACCAAAAATATGTTCTAGGTGAAATTCTAAATGCATATTTATGATGCATTATGAAACTCATATGCTCTACAGATAAAATACTTCCCATATCATCTATCAATCCTTCATTAATTCTTGTATAATAATAAAAATGAACTTGGTCAAAACAATCCTGAACTGATCTACATCCACACATCAAGCCTACAAAATAAAATTTCAACATTGCATTTTAGAAAATGTATCAGTAGTTCTTCCACACTCAACCTGATGCTACCACCAATCTAATCCAATGGAGCTTGTAATACACCAACAGAAGCTTTTATTAATGAAGATTTTTATCCAAAAAGCACCAGAACCAACTTGAGGTGTATTAATTAGTCGGAGTGTGTTGAGTTCCCAGTTCCAAACTCAAACTGATATTGTCATAGGGGTTTTAAATGTAATAAATAGATAAGACATACAGGAAGTCCGGCCCTGTCTAGAAATAAAGGGATGAAAGGGAGAAAGAGAGGATTCACAATGTGGGCATTTTGGTGAACATCATGTGCCTTGAGACTGCCTTAAGAATGCAGGGTGAACCAAGAAGGGAAAGGGAATTGCATAAATCCTGAAAACAGCATAACACATCTGGATCAGAGAAGTCATACAGAGTGTACTAGGGAAATATACTGTATGTTGTAAGAGGTACAACTCACTGACCATCTGAGGGTAGATAAGTAGGATTGTGACTACAAACATAGATCTGCCAAATGCTCTATTCTGACTGATCAGAAACTGCTCTGTCAGTAGATTCCGCTACACCAATTCTAATACGTTATCATTTCTATAGTAACAACTCACACAGGGACTTGTATGGAGGACATGCCACATAAATGGATTCCAAAAAACATTTAATCATTGATTTCTGCAAGGAGACTTTTTTTTTATTATTTTGCTTTTATGGAAGGAGTCTCCAGTGTCAGCGCTTTTTAACAGTCAGAGGTAAAACTGTAACTTTAAAGTGCAATGTTTTCCAACACAGGAAATTCTTCAGGACAATGCTCTTTATGGTTTCTCATGAACATGACAAACTGACCAATTTTTTTTTTGTCTTTCATGGGCATTCAGAGCATTAAGTGTAACTATAAACATATAAAACATACAGTATGCCATTGGTTAATTAATAAAAATTATAATCATTGGCAAATTGCTGTGTGATAAGAGCAATAAAACACTTGTGGTAACAGCAATATCACACGAACCCGCTGTTGATTATTTTCCTATAACAGCATGCCCCATCTTATTGATTTCTTGAACTTCGTTGTATTTGGTTTTTTTTGCTTTAAATTGTGTTGCTTGATAGGTTATTCTAATATGATTGTTGTTGGAATATATTAGTTCTGAAATTACCACAGGTATCTAAGTAACATGTTGCCATAGAATCCTGCCTAATACAGGACCATAGTTGTTCTTAATCTACACTTGAGGAAACCTCACCAAACTTGCCTATACAAACCCATATCTGAGGAGGAGCAACAGCAGCTCATCTCACCATTCCCTGATTTATGCCCTCATTGTGTTCCACTCTCCTGTCTCTCCTCCCGGAGCATGCTAATTCCCTTTTGATGAGGCGTGCTAAATAAATCCTATTTCCACGCCTTTATTCCCCTCTGGCTCCTAAAGCGAAGATCAGGGCAGCAGATTTCAGGGCTTCTGTTCTGGTCGCTGTGTCCTACAATAGAGCCCGTCTGCACCCACTCCAGCCACCAGCTAACACCACTCAAGCATCATTAGCATGCTAACTCCACTAATCATAGAGTAAAAGCACTATGTTTAGCACGTACACCCAGTATGGTAGATGTACTCTCAGTTCTCTCATGTGTTGCCTTTTTCCAACCTTTCCCATACACCCGTATGCTAAGAACACTTCAGCGGGATAAAGAGCATGCTTGGAGTATGTATCCGTGGCTGCAGCAGGCCAGGTTATTAATGAGGAGCAGCTGGGACCGGCGCAGGTACACGCACAGGCAGACAAAGCCCAATCTATAACCGTGAAGCCATTAAAAATGAGCGGATGGAAATGAGCGAGAGGAGATGGCAAGAGGCAAGGGGGTGGATTTGGTTCCTCCAAGTGGAGCTGAACTCAGGTTCCTCCTGTTGAGACTGAAGAGCATAGCTACAGGTCAGCTGACACGGAGGGCCACTTAGCCAGCAGAGAGCAACCCAGAGGTCATGGCAGGTTCAGAGGTCAGCGCTTGAGAGGTCTAGCTTCCCAACTCTCAGACCAGACTTTTCCAGCTCCATTTGTGGCAGTTAGCCAAAGGTGACAGCTGCATGAGGACTGGAGATGTGTTCAATCAAACTAAAGGGGGCCTTCTGAGTCTCATTCAACTCGAGTGTCTGCATATCGTAGCTAGTCACTGTCTACACCAAAATGAACAATATTTAAGCTTTAAGATAACTCTCTGAGTTCTCTGCTACATTCGCAAGTAGCTCCAGCAGCTTTGGTGCCAATTTTGGTCTCACCAAGTGGACGGCATGCAGAGCTCACAACTAGGTCAAGCATTTGTTTGACTACGGCACATGGTCATCAGCACAACATAGAGACCTATTAATCGAGCCAGGATATCTGTGAATACAATGCTAAGTGAAATCTATAAAAGAGAATGTTAAGACAGGTGGGGAAGGAAGAGTTGGGGAGGGGGGATGATGTCACTCCTAGTGAAAGCTCATCAGTAGTACAGAGGCGTGGTGCAAGCTTATTCAGACACATGCCCCAATTAGCTGGTGTTCCTCATGTAAATGCCCTATAAATTATCCCGTGTGCTTCAGGATTAGGGGCTCATAAAGGGAGTTAGCATCTCAATAAAGAGCCAGGTTTACAGCTAGAGTAAATTAGCCCAATAGAGCGAGGAGGCGGGGAAGAGAAGTAGTGCATTGGCGTGTTTGGATAGAGGTTGACATTGTTTTAGTTGTGCATGGGGAGCCAGTAAATGGCTAGTGATGAGAATGAGGAGGGCATGATGTGGACAGAATTAGAAAGTACAGTTCTGAGTGAGCATAGATATAGCAAAGTATATTCTACATGTTTATTTCATGCTAATAAAATGGTTTTTGGAAAAGTCTTTCTCAAGTCTTCATCATGTGATAAGTCTCAAATATGGTCATGAACAAGATGATGATACGCCAAACTTTTCTAATGATTATTAGAAATCAGTATTTTCAGCTTAGAAGGCTCATTAAGCTTTTTTTCAGTGAAGTCTTGGATCTGTTAAACCATAAAGTATTTTCCACGAAAACGGATACAAGGATGCTGCCTGTTCTGTTTTTGTGATCTTGGTCTTGTATTCTATGCTCTTGGTCTTGTCTTGGGCTTGACTGTAAAAAGTTATCTTGGTCGCTACTGAGATGTTCTTGACTACGGCATTGCTAAAATTTTATAGAGAAAGTTGGGGTCAGACCAGTACTCCTTACACCAGTAGACCTGGTAGACCTCAGTTATCTTCTATAACATCTGTTCAAGGGGAAAAAACTATTGCTTATGTGGAGCCTGTGTGTGTAAACAGGAGCAACACTTGATGTGGACCAACTACATCCATCCATTTTCTGTACAGTTTATCCTATGCAGGGTCGCGGGGAGCCTAGAGCCTATCCCAGGCGACTCCGGGCACAAGGCTGGAGGGACACCCTGGATGGGGTGCCAACCCATCACAGGGCACACCAGCAGCATCCAACAGCTGTATTAGTTTGCAGTGTGAATTTCATAACAGCTAGCTTTAAATATGTTCTGCTAGCATTGTTAACTATACCTTTCTATTGAAAAAAAGAGATAAATAAAAAGACAGGCCATTTTACAACCCCCACTATGGATTCTGTGGTAAAATTGATATGAGGTACCACATGGATGCACATAGAAATAGGTCATATGACCTGTTGGGTAACCAATAACCATAACTAGTGAGCTGTATGAATAGGATTTCTGAGTGTTACCTTAATTCAAGCTAGAGTTTATTTCCAAACCGACCATGCAAACATCATGCTCCATGAATATTTGCGTTGACATTGTCTCTAGGTATGCTAATATGATTATGGCAAAGGTTCATTATACATCGACAAGCACAGACTGAAGCCGAGACGGTTATAGCTCACAGTTATCCTTGGCACACAAAGGCAGATTGGTGCTGGATGAGGACAGCTGGAGAATGCGCATTATCAGCTATAACGGAAGACTTTCAGACATGAACATGGAGAGATCAAACCACCCATGTGCAAATGCATGCACACAAAGAAATGCTACACGGCCACTTTTCCTCTTTTATGCAAATTTGCACACAACAAGTGCTGTATGTACTAACTTTTGCTCCCTTTCCCTATACTCACAAGGCTGATGGATTAAGTAAAGGCGAAAGCTAGATTAATTGAGATCTGCCGTGCCCGGATCAGGCATCAGATGGCGCTGTGATAGCAGCACCAGGAGGTAATGGGGACAGATCGGGCCGCATTACTCCCCATTATCTTCTAATTACTTGTGTGAGGAGGGCTGATCCTGGCGTTTGTGTAAGAGGAAGGCGCAGCCTGGATTACTCACACGCTGTCTCCAGGGACTGCAGGGATTCAGCGGGCTGGTGGGCTAGGATGAGATCTAAAAGAAAACAATCCCTCCCTCATCCTTTCTCTTGAATACTGTCTGTGCTGCACCACAGATTGCCATCGTATCACTGTCTAAATGTCTCTCTCTTTCTCTCTCTCTCTTTTTCCTGAACCATAGATTTATGTATCTTTGTAAAATAACATTCTCTGGATCGTGGCCTATGTTTTCACATTTCTGCACACACCACAAGGGTATAGCCCTGCAATGCTCGAGGCTACGTTAGGAGTCCCTGTATCAATCCACCTCCATTCACCTGAAAAAAGGCACATAGACAGGTGTAGAATGAACATCTCTGAGACGAGTGCTACTGCAGGGTCAGAGGGCGAGAGGAAAAGCGAAAGAGAGGTGAGAGAGAAAGAGAATGAGAGAGCTAATGGATAAGAATTGCCAGAGTGTACAAGAGAGTGTGTACATGCTTTTTCTTACTCTCCCAAAGGAGGCTGCTCTGTTTTCAGAGGCATATGGCTAACCATGTGCTGACTCCCCCGTGGCTGCTCTTAAGCTCCACACGCCTCCAAACCTCCGCACTTCATTATCAGCACTTTGTTCCATGCCCTCCGGTTTGTGCATATTAATACCCATCGGCCTCTGCAGCTGTCTGAGACGCAGCGGGCTGGGCTGTGACAAAGTCTTCAAAAACAGTTTCCTCAAGAAGGAGAAAAAAAAATTAATAAACAGAACACTGTCATCTCCAAGAGCCATTTGTAGGTTTATCCACACAGATTGTGAAGTTATTACTGGTGGGTGTGCTAAAGTGCAGGCATGCCAAAGCAGTATTTTGCACAACAGCCAAGAGGAAATATGCCCAAAGACAGAACGAGCATTTACACATGATTGATTGTGTACACGGAGCATGAAGATCTGTGAGTAATATGAGTAATATGTACTTGCATGAAAAAACATGTGAAGGTGCATTTGAACATGGTATACCCTGAATTTCACAAAGAAAATACATGCGACATCCTGTGAACCATGCATGATCCCCTGTGAATATAAATTAATCATAGAAAAAAAAAATCACATGGGAAAAAACACATGGCATACATGTGAATAATGAACAGATTGATATAAGAAAATGACATGCAAAAATAAAAATACATGCATTACATTTGAAAGATAAATGAATCATGTGGAAAAATCACTTGAAAATAAATCACTCACATGGAACAAATAGCAATGCAAATGTAAATCAAGAGCATTCATCTTCCCAGACTTTAATTCCAGCCCGAGTCCAATTTGGTCCAACTAATCAAGATCCTGAAGTGAATTAGCGCTCTAGAACCAGGTGTGCTGGATTAGGATTGTAACGAAACCCAGCAGTAGATGTCCAGAAGCAGATACAGCGATGTATGTGATGTAGTGTGGTGTATATAATGCTCTCCCAGGTGCCAGGGGTGTAGCAAGTCCTTTTAAAATGTGGTGGCCATAGAAGTCCCAATGATTGTTGATTATTTATTGGGGTGACAATCTAGGGTGGGGCAAAATACTAAAAACAGAACATTACAGTATGGTTACCCGTAACTGTATATGCGTATATGAGTAGGATCTCCATTAGACATAAAAGGGAAACAGCTAAGCATTTTGTTTGTCATATAGCAAGCTACAAAAAGCTCATAGCTAACTTAACATGTTATGAAATACACTAGCCTTCCAAATTTAAGCTAATGGTAGCTACTAATGAACTGAAGAAATTCAACTTTAGGCTTCCAAACAATGAATATTGCTAAAA
The DNA here is from genome assembly GCF_023375685.1 of Ictalurus furcatus. NCBI lineage: Eukaryota > Metazoa > Chordata > Actinopteri > Siluriformes > Ictaluridae > Ictalurus > Ictalurus furcatus. Next base: position 5,731,168 of record NC_071272.1, read on the forward strand.
TAAATAAAGTCAGGGAATAGTTCGCTTCAGTGTTAGCTAGCTAAATTTGCTTGTTCCTGCATGACATTACACTCATTGTTAATCCTTGAACGTTCAAACTAGCCTGTCACAGCTAGATTTAACAAGTCAGTCGATTTCAGATCATATGACCATTCATGTCTATACTATGCTTCACATGGGACCGACCTCCCCATACACCTATACCAAGCACTACTGTCAGCTTTACACTCTACAAAATAGTAAAACATCTGGTACCAGAAAACAGTAACTCTGTTTTATCCACGAGTTGCAAGTCTAGTGCCAAATGCTCCAGTTGCAAGACTTAATGGGGCTAGCAACAATGTATGTTGCTGACAAATACCACACCATATACAGACAAACACATCACCACCACTGACTGTTAATGTTTGGCTATTAGAAATGGATCTTAAAAAAGAAATCTTCTGAGGCATGGTTTTCTTTTTCTGATGAGTTTGATGTCTACCAATACAGTTAACTAAACCGTCTTAAAAATGTAATATAAGGACACATTTTCCAAAATGAGGATCCACAGATCCACATTTTCCACAATAAGTCACCTTACTGTGAGTTGTAAATTGGACTAGAACCAGGACCTCAAGCTGAACAGTGCCTTGTTTGGGGCAGGTCTTGTTTGGTGGTTTTGTGACTGAGTAGAGTTTCTCAGAATTTATCTACTGGACATGCGTCTGTGCACTTGTCAGTGTTATGCCTGGAACTGTCAGATTGTGTATATGATTGTTATACCTGGGAGGATTTACCTATCAGACTCCATATATACTCATGGATCATAGTCAGGGTAAATCCTGAGCCTATCCTGGGAAAACTCGGGACAAGGTGGAAATGCTGCCTGGATGTGAGCCTATGCAGCCTCATAAGGCTGATGTCAGGGTGGAACATTTCAAGCTTAAAAGCCTCTGATGAATGTGCAAACACAGAGAACACTGACCAACACTTGAATTCAGGTCCTTTATTATTCAGATCTAGAACTCCAAGCATATATTCTGAAGAACCAAAGACCAGAGCCTTCACTTATAGTCATCCAGTCAAGTGTTATGTAAACTACACATTGAACCTCTTTTTCTCTTTTCAAATTTTTCTTCCATGTACGGAATACACAGTAAATTGCTAGCTATATATTATTGAACCATTTATGGTATATATTTATTCTAACGCCAACATCCTTCAGAAGTTCAGTCATTAATCTTCAGTGACCCCTTTATCCTGGTCAGGGTTGCAGTGGATCCAAAGCCTATCCTGGGAATGCTAGGTCTGTGGCAGGAGTACACCCTGGATGGGATGCCAGTCCATTGTAGTACACCTTGCACGAGCACACATTCACACTCTCATTCACACCTGGGGCAATTTAGAGTGACTAATCTAATGACCTGCATGTTTTCGGGAGGTAGCAAAATGGAGGAAGCCCACAGGGACACAGGGAGAACATGAGAAACTCCACACAAGCAGTAACCTGAGCTCAGGATCAAACCAGGCACCCTGGAGCTGGAAGATTTGTCTCAAGTTTCAAGATATTTCAGACAACTCATGGCAGATATCATCGGGAATAGATTGTGGACATTTTGTATACCCATATACCATCTATTGTATTAATACCCCTATGGTATTAGTTAGATTGGGCTTCCATTGTTCCAAAGTAAGTTTAAAGTATCTTGTGTAGATTCAAGCATACCGTGAATATATAGCTAAACTATATAGTTTTGGATGAATATGCATGTGAATATATTCCATACATGCCAGCTTGTGCACATATGCATGTGCATGTCTGTGTGTATGCCCACTGCGTATGGTCTCTGCCTCTGACTGACATGTAATAAAACATGCCGCTGCGTTGTTGATCAATCTCAGCGGCTCACCGGCCACACAGCGAGGGCATGTACATGCAAATGAGAATAGTTAAATGCCACTGGGGGTGGGAGAAGGAGGCAATCGCTTCATCTGACAAACCATAGCAAGAAGGAGGGGGATGGAGCATGAGATGACGAGAAATAGAGTGATATAGGCAAAGGTGAGTGAAAAGAGAGAAGGACAAGCTGCTAATGAGCACATGTGCTTAATTACAGCCGGGTCTCATGGGATACGTTGGTTAGTAGTGTATTTAGGCTGTAAAAAGCAGCGCTCTCTGGGACACTGAGGCCTTTGTGTGTTGCTCAGGAGGCACGGATGAACTCTGCCACACAGGGGCAGCAGAAAGCTTAACCACAAAGGAAGGAAGCTTCACTTCTGTGAAAATCCTGAAAGAAAGTGTTTGTTGGTACTACGCATTTCTGTGTCTCTGTGTGTGTGCCTGCTTTGTTTGTCTTTGTGTGCGTCTGTGCATCTCTATTGCACCACAAGGTCACTGCAGTGATCATAAGGTCAGCTAATCTTCTTCTGCACACAATCCAAAGCGTACACAAACCAGTGAAAGAGAGAAAAGTGTGAGAAAAGTGAGTGAAAAGATGACGGACAGTCGTGGACATCATGACATTAGTGCATTCTCTTGAATTCTGGGAACTAAAACGGACCCCACAACCCTCCCTCAGCAAACCCTTCTTCATTATGAAGAGACGAGTCGGTCCTGCTGTAACTCGGCAGTCTATTTTCCTTCTCTTTGCATGTGTAAGCAGGTCCATAAGCACTTCATTAAAATACAATGGGATCAATCCTTGGGCTTTTGGAGGCTCATAATCTCTTTTGAACAGCAGTCGTTAGACTCTCGCCGCTTTCTCTGCTCTCACACTGACTGTTTAGCTAAAGGATGAGACTTTGAGCCCGTTCCTCAGAAGAGACTCAGTACAAAACCCAGCTGAACTGAGGAACGGTGAACAGATGATGCACAGAAGGAGGTGATAGCCAGCTGGCTGAATTTTACTTGTGAAAATGTCAGCAGACAATGCACGCAGTGTGTTATCACAAAACACACAAGTGACACAAGTGATCATCTGAACTTAATGCTAGGAATATGAGTACTACAGTACAGACTATGCACAAGAATACAGAGTAACTGATTCGACCATGAGATAATTACCACAGGTTATTTCACAGTCTCAAGTTTCATTGTTTGGCTATAAATATTGGTTAATTGGGAGGGGGGTTTTAACAATGGTGAATTAAACACCCAGCTAAACCAACGTCCAATGAATTTTGTGAACTTTCTTTAACCGACGGCAAGGCAGCTGTTGCATCACCCCTCAAACTCGAGCCCTGGCTGAGAATATTCTGAGAGTGTGTATTTTTTGGTGCTGAGATGCAGCGCACTGAGAAGCTTGTATGGAAGCTTAATCCTAACGGTTATAGTATTCATACATAGCATCAAGGCAATTTTACCAATGATTCCCTGTGATTATTTGGGTTCAGCATATTTTGGCGATCATTTTAGGAGCGGCATGTGTCTTCAACCCAAATTAAAAGTTTACCCACAAAGGAGTTTAGGTCCTCCTCTGTTGTTTTCACCAAACAGAAATAAAATGGCACGCGGAGTTTTCAACCAAAACGGTCCAATCCATTCCATATGGCATGCGCATCATCTATCTTCTGCGTAATATAAGAGGAAAGTAATGAACACACATTCCTCATCTGAACATCTTCCACTCTATTTCCTACAGCTTTCCAGGGCTTGACTTTGGAAAGAGGCTTAAACTCTTTCCGTCGCTGACAACTTATCAGTTCTGCTGAACGCTGACACTTTGACATCCTTGACAGTGAATTATTACTTTTTCATGATGCAACCAGATGCAATTACAGCAACATCCATGCGTCGTATCCATTCCCAACTGTCAAGCCAGGCTCCAAGTGGTACCTCACAGAGGAAAGACATCAAGCCCACCCAGGCGTTAGGAGTCAGACAGGAAGGGGGCATTGAGAGGAATGAGATTTTGGGAGGAGGGATCCGTCTTACCAATGGCAACCCATACTGCCTCATGCATGCCATTGTTCTTTTTTTATATTGGGAGAATAGAAAGTATTTGAGTCCATTTACTCTTGGTCTGCACAAAGACAGTGGGTCTTGCTTCTGTTATAAATAATGTCCACTGTCCAAGTAGAAAAATGGCCTGGATTGCTGTCTTTCTCTCTCTCTCTCTCTCTCTCTCTCTCTCTCTCTCACACACACACACACACACACACACACACACACACACACACACACACACACACAGAGACCCAAACAAATACACACAGAGTTCTCACAGGAGTCACTGACCCCAAGTCAGCAGCTGGCTCTCTCCATCAGTAAGATGACCTATGCTTGGCATCTGTGTTTCTTTTCTCTGAGCGGTGGTCTAATGGCTATTCTACGTCCAGTCACCAACACACACACTCACACTCACACACACACACACACACACAGAGATGTACACATGAGGCTCCCACCTGGCACTAGGTGGAAGCATTACCTGACATAGCCAAATAGCTGTGTCAAAGACAACTAACACCTTAGGACACATAGAACAAATGTACACCCGCAAGGAAAAATATATTTTCCTTGTAGCGGGAGAATTTGAAAACATTTGGCTAGTCAAAGTCCTGTTGTTAGAAGATTATTCATTCAAATATCATCAATGCGGTAGCCATATTTGCCTAGGGATCTTAGAGAGCATAACTGGCTCTCCTCTTTGAATTACATTTACAATCTTTTGGATGGTCTTTTCTAGACTGACACAAACTAATCATAGGTATCTGTTAGCTCATGTATACAGTATCAAGCAGTTAGTACTCTCCTTCATGCATGTTTAGCTGCCATGTGACATTACATAAGTTCAAAAGCAGGTTTAAAAGATTTAAATTATCGCATTTTGGAGATGCTCTTGCCTAGAATGACTTATAGAAGCGCTTCGTCATCTACTTGGAAAATGCATCTTTATGCTAGCACATACTGGCTACCTGGGTGCCAATACAGGAAAGAGCCTGAGTCTAGAGGTGTTGATCTGGACTAGGATCCTCACAGACCCAAAGAAACAGTTGGGGGAGTGGGCTTTAATCCCATGCATGTGGGAGTGGGCGGTCAGGTCTGAAGCTTGAGCAAAAATACAGGCCATGTTGATTAACATGGGAGCATATTGGCCACGATGTGGCATTTATTCATTCATCTTCGGTAATGATGCTTTATCCTGGTTAGGGTAGCTGTAGGGTGGGGTGGTTTGGAAAATATAACATATTGCCAGCAGGTGCAAACAAAAATAATAATCCTGTAAGTGAACAGGATTGGTCAAACTTTCTGCAGAAACAGCAGCATTGGTCAAGACTGTCCTTGAGACTTGAATGGCAGTAAATCAAGCTGACCCGTACTTGTGGCTCAAAGAACGCATGGTAATTTGACTACTGCATTGAGGTGGTCCATTTGTGGAGCAGGTTGTGAGATAAACAAGCAACTGTGTGGCCTCCTTGGAAAAAATTCTCAAATGCTTCTGAAGAGAAATCTGCATGACCAAGTGATGTTCACAACATATCTAAAGAACAATAACTGCTCACCCAATACTATATTGAAGTTTCATGCCTTTTTTTAGAAGGAATGATCAGGGAGTTCTCAAAAAAAAAAAAAAAAGACAGCTATATTAAGATGTTGGCATGCATTTCCCTGTAGGCATATAGTAGCTGGCTTCACATGTCAAAACCCAGAAGAAGCACCTGTTAGCCTGTGCCATCCCAGATTCGTAACGGTTGTGCAATAGAAAAGAACTAGCTAGTGGGTGAAACTTGGCTATGACTAAATTGGATGAAAGTGGTGTAAAATTAAAAAAATAAAAAAGTAAAGGGGTGATGTCAGAAGGGCCATGAGCTATTTTACAGAACCAAATGTTAGCTGTGCTAATTTCCCACAGTGAATTTGCACAGATTAGAGCCTCTTTGTGCACTGCTGAAGTAAGGTAGGTTTTTCGTTGCATCATTGCTCGACTGGGTATGCTGTTACGTCACATACATGCTTGAAGGCACATTGTGTGAAATAAATATGCTTAATAGACCAATTTCCCCCTGCAGCTCCATTAGAGACTCAGAGAAAGATTTCATTCAAGTGCTACACAAGGGAATAAGAGGATATCTAAATCTCTGGAAGCTTTGTGAGAAGCTCATGTGTTTAAATTTTCCTCCCTGCTGGTGGATATTGCCTCATGCCTCTGATTGCTGCCTGTCCTCTGACTGGGTGCCATTGCAGATATATGGGGGAGGATTTGAGCAGACGTTATTTGTGGAGAAGGATACTCATATTTGAGCAGTGAAGAGATGGCCAAGACAGAAAACAAACTCATCACGGAGCTCAGGGAACACAAGGTTCGTTTAAGGACTCGTGAACTGATCACATCATCGCCTCTTCGTCTCTTTGAATTCCACCCCAGGCCTCTTCCATCTTGCTCTCCAGCCTACATCAAGCGCAGCTGACTTATGTAGCTAATGACACCTCGGTGAGCTGTTGGTTTTTCTGGGCCCCCTGTGTGTGTTTCTCTCTTGCCGCCTCATTCATTCTCACCCTCTTTCTCTCTTGCTCTCTTGCTCTCTGTCCCTCGCCTCTCTCCCTCTCTCTCTGTCTGTCAGACACAGATTTATTCTGCCTGTGATGCGTGCAGAGCTGTGCAGTGTGAGCGAGCGGGGAAAGGGTCAGCAGGAGGGAGGTGTGTGTACAATAAGAGATAAGATCATGGCTCCCTGGGGGCTTGTTTGGCCCTGTACTCGATCCATCAAACGCAGGCTCCTGGTGCCAAGGTCAACTCTAATGAGCATTTGCTGGGGTCTTATTCTTGACAGTCCGCCCCTTACACTCCCTCAGTCTCACACACATGTACACACAGGGGTCTGAGTCTGGGAGTCCAGAAATACCTACACAGTTCATATACATTGGGTCATGAGGGGGATCCTGATTATACTCATAACACCGGCTATTCTGTATGACATCTAGAGTATGAGGGAGCAGACAGTTACAACCTTGAGCCTGAGAAAGAAACATTTTTTTTTTAAATTGCTTTTTCATTGTCAATCTTACTAGTCCTTTGCTAACTTTGCACATAAGACATTTACAATAGTATTCTCTGTGTTATTCTATGTACCATGCTATACTATTAGCATTCCAAGTGAAATGCAGCAAACTAGCTAAATTACATTTTTTGAGTAGCATTTTTCAAAATTTGTGTTATCGTATTTTGGCCAAATTAAAAATGGCAGATTAAACTGTTACTCCACACTTTACAAATGTCTTGTATCTAGACAATAGTCATATTTATATTCATATTTGAGTTCGTAGATTGCTCAAAAAAATGTATTCTGTGGTTCAAATTGACTATCTAATGTAACATGGCCACACAGCTTATGTAGCTAGTTGATGCAGTCAGCTTGCTAGCTGCTAACGCAATAAGACTAGCTGAATTTAGCACCAGAAAAATAGTTGTGCTAGTTGTGAATCTGTCCTCAAGCACCAGACCCAATAAACTAGAACACGCTAAAAATGATAAAGTATGTTGACACATGCTGCTTGTATAATTTTGTTCCCTCCAACCTGACCAATTTATCCAAATGATTGTGCTGAGAAATGGAGATTCGTTTTCTCCACTTCAGATCAACAACAGAATACATTAAACATAAATACGGTACTGTGGATTAATGGCTGTGCGGATATAAGCGTCAGAAAGCAAGCCGTGTGGAGAGCGATGTGTACACAGGTACAGAGGTGCGTATAGAGTTGTGTGTGTATATGTATGTGTATATTATTTTTTGCGGTTAATTTTCTGTCAAAAATCATACGTGAATGCACCAGAAAAATGGTAATGCTATTAATTGTAGATCTATAGTGGGCAGAACGGTTGTCAGCTCCAGGGTCCCTGGTTCAGTTCTGGGCTCAGGTTACCGTCCGTGTGGGTTTCCACCAGGTTCTCTGGTTTCCTCCCACCTAGTAAAAACATGTCTGTAGGTGGACTGGCCAAACACTAAATTGCCCCTAGTGGTGAATGAGTGTATGCATGGTGTCCTGCAATCCAGGGTGTATTCCTGCTAAAGTGGGTCCTGAGAATGAGTAAATGGTTAACCCATGGTGAATTTATTTTTTTTTTATCTTGCAACTTGACTTATAACACATCTGACACCTGAATTCTTATTCCCACATTCAGTACTTTATCTATAGTTTTGTTTTGATAGATGCAACTAGTTCAATTCATTGCTCAGCAACACCCTCAAACAAAAATATGTAAATAGGTCAAATTAATACAATGAAGAGTCTATACACACATGAGTACGTCTGTGATCGAAATGTTCTGCAAGTACAATTGACAGATCATTGGTTATGCAGCCAAATGTAATCATGGGACATTTGAGTGGGCGGAGCTAAAATAAAAAGTTATGTAAACCCATAACATGAGACATAACATACAAACTGAATGCGTAACTAATAATTTGCAAAAGTGAAATGAAACGCGTTCAGAAAATTTGTTATAAATAAGTTAAAGTTTTAGGAATTGACTACAGATTTGATGTTCAATTCATGAACAGTTACATTTGACAGGAAATTAAGTCCATATATTATAATGCGTGGGCAGTTTGTATGTGAGTGGATAATATTGTGTGTGTGTGTGTGTGTGTGTGTGTGTGTGTGTGTGTATGTGTGTGTGTGTGTGAAGCAGTGTGTATGTCTCTGTTTCCACCCTCATATGCCCACTGATCGGTGTTAGGGATGTGAGGGGGAGTGTACACTATAGCATGTGGCGTTCACTAATGAAGCAATAAAAGTCACGGCAGGTGGAGGGAGGTTGGGGAGGACATTTTGAACAGTGACAGGAGTGTGATAATTGAGATATTCTGACCTACACATCAACTTTGTAGGAAAATGAGATGGCTGAGCAATGTGTTTAGTGTGTTTGATGTGTTATTTGTTTTTACCTAGAGAGAGAGAATAGAGGGAGACCATGAAGTTTGCTGTGTATGTATACGGGCAAATATATTGTCTTCACACATTAGTCAGAGTCTGTGAATATAAAAGCATCTTCCTCATCAACCCCCTTCCATTCTAAGGGCCTCTTTCTTGTTCAGGTCTCAAGTTAAACAACTGAATTTGATCGCATATATATATATATATATATATATATTTATAAAGAGCAGTGCATAACCTTAACTAATTTAAGCAGCCCTAGTTAGTACTGGCTAACTAACTATACTGTTTAGCACTCTAGAAATGAGATATATTATTATCAGGAAGAACAATTGGTTTCACTGTGGCAATGAAGAGGTTTGGAAGTAACTTTTGAAGAAGAAAATCAAGAGAATTTGAGCTACTTGTGCATAAATCTCCTCATATTGCTCATTAACCTAATTTTTTCAGCTGCACTTTATCCTCCATGTTTGTTTTCCACACTTGTCCCCCAACTAGTAACAAAAAAAGCAGTGCTACTTAAAAGTGGCCACATTCCATGCATATAAATTGTGCATTGGTGTGAAAACTCTTTTTATTCCTGAGAGTGCACTGTATAGATTTGGCATGTACATACTCCATCCTAAATGGCATGTTCTTTAAGCTTTTCTCAATGTTTTATAATTTATTCATCTATCAAACACTGGCGTGGCCTAGCCCACACTAACATGGGTAAAAAATCTTGTCTTATCTATTTTGCATTTCTCCCCACAGTAAAATTGTTTTTGACTACCAAAAATGCATGTTTTTGAATCTGATCTCCAAAGTGGAGAAATCTGAAAATGCACTGTAACACAGTTTTTGCACCTTGTAGTGCGAATAAGAGAAACATATCCTTTCAAAAACAGTATATGATTGACAGCTGTTTTCTATATTAGGTATTTTAATTTCCTGTTCTTTGTATAGTTTACAAGTGACACATGGTTTTCAAGAAAGCATCTTTTATGTTCATGTTGTCTGAGCAAATGAAAATGGCGGCTATGACTTAAAAGGTCATGGATCAGACACCCAGTGAGCATTCTCAGGATGCTGTTTTCTATCATTTTCGCATTTCATTGTGGATGAGAAATTTTTAGGAAATAGACAGCAACACTAACATGGTAAATTTACCCATGTTAATGTATACTAGTGACTCACTTTCTGCTGACACCATAAAGATTTGCACTTCCCAAAACCAGTTTTTACCCAGGTCCTTTCCTGGTATCAGTGGATAATCTCAATGGATACTGGATACTAAAATTGAATATAATTGAACAAGGCTAAAGTCTGGTTCAACACATCCAGACTTTATGTACTGTACTACTGTTCACATGGTCATTAGAGAAGACTATCCTTTAGTCTTCTTGACCAGTTCTTCTATTTTTTATGTAACCCCTGTCTATTCACTGCTGCTAAACTGATTCATAACTCTATGCAATGATGCATCGAAGTCTGCCACACTTGCCAAACCTCTCCCAAATGTCCTGACTGAAGACGAATAGACAGGGGACGGCCTGCCCTTTTGCCCCCGAAAGGCTGAAACACAGGGGCATCTTCGTCTCAGCTTGCGTCCAACAGCTTGTGTGTGTCTCCCAGTGGCAGCTGGGTGGGCTCTCCAGTCCAAGCAATGCCCATCGACCCCCCATCACTTGGTAATGGCTGTGCCATCAGTTAACATTGAACTCTGACTCTTTAATAAAATACTTCCCTTCACTTTGGTTTCCATTGGCTTCCCCAGCTGCAGAAAATGAAAAGAAATGGATATTGCGGGAAATATTTACAAAAGGAATTGGATCATAAAATTGGAAAAAATGCTTCCCCCCCATAAAAACAGTAAGTCAACAGAGAGCAGCACCTTTCAAATAGCTTTCAGGTGCTACACTTCATTCTGTCACATTTTCACACATTTAACTTGATTGCATTTGACACTTGCTTGACGTTTACCTGTCATTACCTGACAAACTTCATATAAAGTAAGAACTTGACAAAAGACGTCAGAAATCATTAGCAGGATTCAGTATTTTGCAACAAAAAGGAAGTGATGCCAAAGAAGCATCACTCATCGAACATTTCACTCAGGGCAAGCTGCAATATTTCATGGGCTTACCTACCCACAACTAAACAACTGAAAAATACAAGCTCCTTTATAAGTGAGTCTTGAATGGTGTGGTCTCCTGAAAGCCAGTGCTCAAGCAAATCTGATGGCACTGTAAGAGATCAGGCTATGGATGTGCCAGCCTGTGCATACTGTCCTACTCTTTATGCCAATGAGGTGATGGATAGCTGAAGCGCCTCGTCCCTGCCCTCTCCCCTACCTCTCCGTTGGCCTGTCTCCATAGCCCCTCTCAGCAGATGTCTTCCATGAACTCTGTCAAATATTATAAACCACTGGACCACTCATGCACATGGGCATAAAGGGGCACAGAGAGCGAGAGAGGTCAGAGGTCAGGGGCAAGCTGCTGTTCTCACACCTATAGCTGTCCAGGACTGGGGCCCAAAGTGCACTGTTCATTCTGCAATATGAAAATGTGCAGTGAAGTCACAGAAGCGCTCATTAATTGTGTATTTTTTAGGATTATAAGAAGAAACACACCATTGGGATTTGTTGGATCACCATACACACAACATATCTCACTTTCCAATAGCACACTTGGAGAATTGAATTCTTAATTTTCGCATTGTTCCAAGGTCCACTAAACTAAGGTATCTTATTTTCATTTTGGAGGGGTTTAAAAAGGCACTCACAAGCACCCTTTGGGAAGCATGTGAACCAGTCTATTATCAAATCTGTCTATTATCAAAAACCCTGTGGAACTTTGGATAGGACCAATCAAAGGGGAAGAACTGTTGACAGTGGAGAGCTGAGAAAAATGCCTTTTGTCTTAATGCTTTAAAATCATGCCTTCTAATTCATTTATTTATCTTTAAACATATTATTTTTGAAAAAAAGTAGGATCTTTTGCGAGTTCTGGTTTTGCTGAAGGGACTGACAAATTGACTCTGGACTTCATTCATCAACAAATTTCACTAGCCATTTCTATTATTTTCACAAGCTTTTGAGTGTCGACTTTGTGATGATGCTGGGTCCTAAATACTCACCCTACGTTCATGATTGAGTTGCTTGTAGTTTGTCTCTTTGTGCGACCACTAATTTTGTTGCATGCAATGTCCAGCTATTTCTTTTATTTCGATGATAAACTGTAGTATGTGTAGCCTACAGACCACTATAATATGTATACAGTGTAATTTTTTTAAAAAACATATTGATTTTTGATTTCCATGTTAAGTGCTTTGTACTAGCTATGTTGGAAAATTAGCAAAGCAAGGCAACTAGCTACACGCACTCACCAGAGGCACCACCGATCACTGACGATTTCGGTTTGTCATCACTGAAATCACAGCTCTGTGTCAAGTACTTACATGGAAAATTAATTTTGCCTGTCATTTTGTCGCTTGATAGTGTGTACGAAGGGTCAGTGTCCCAAAAATCTGCAAAAACCCGCAAAGATCATCAAAGTCCAGGTTTGAAGGAGAATGACAGGGCTTAGGATGTCACCTGGGATATCACTATTGTCCATACACTTGCTTCAGAACCTTTCCTTCCCCTTAATATGGCCTTTTTTTTATAGCAAAACTGATATTCATAGGAAAATATGCACCAATTAGGACAAAACCATGATAGCAGGAAGGATCTCCTGTGTGGACATGAAACGTATGTGATATCTCTGTTTCAATGCAGAATATTAGGTGTCAAATGAGTTCTCTCAGCTGAGCAGAGACGTACTGGACATGGATTAAACCAATCAAATTGTAGCGTGGGCAGCGTAGAAGCAGCAAAAGCCAGCCATGTCAGCTGTTCCTTTGCCAAAGTCACTGAGGCATCACCATATCGACATCCATGTGTATCTCTCTCTCTGTATGTGTGTGTGCGTCTGTGTGTGTGTGAGAGAGAGAGAGAGTGAGAGAGAGAGAGTGAGAGAGAGAGCTTTGAGAAGAAACACTGATGAGTGGTGAGCCAGCTCCAATCCTCTAGGGATTAAATCAAACCCAGTGTTTTCTGTAACCTCAGCACCATGTGAAGTGACTGACCACACTGTCCAAGGATGTGAGTCCGGTGCTCTGAGCGGTTTTACACGAGGTGATGATTTCCTTCTCAAACGTTCTTTTAAAAAAAACACACACACACACACACACACTCGCACAGACACACACACACACACACACACACAGACAACCATTCCCTGAAGCAATCCACATCTTCCCATCCATCCACTCCAGCCCCACCATGGCTAGGCCTCCAATTAAATCAAAAGTGGTTTGTTTTTATTGGTCTTTTGCGCTGACAAGTGGGCTATCATCCTGACGGTTCTACCTGTCAGCGAGCAACTGAAAATCCTCCGTTGACAATGCCCAATGCTTCCAATTAGAGGAGAATCAGACTCCTGGCGTGCAAGCGATCTTTCCACCCTCCCCCAAGGCCTTCTCTCGACCGCAGACCCCCCTCTACACACACACAGACTAACCCCAAGCACCGCCAGCACCATCAGTACCTGCCATCTCTTTCTCTCTCTCTCTCTTGCAGCCAACCTAATTTCTTTCTCCCTCTCCTCTTTTTTATGGTAGGTATGTCTCTGCTGCAAATTACTGACACAAAACGGGGTGGCACGATGCCGCCGAGTCCTGCCCATCCCGAGCCCCCTGTCAGCTTTAATGAGCCGATGAAGGTTTATTTCTCCACCATGCACGAGCTAAATTCTTTCTTGTGTGACAGCTGACTGGGAAATGTGAGTGTTAACCTTATAAAAGATTCAGCGGTTCTCATTATTTTCTGTCAAGTCTCGTACTTGATGGCTTTCAGGTGCATCATTTGCATCCCTGACTGGTCCATAGTTGCACCCATTTTTTCTTACCACTGTTTGTTGTTGGGTTGTTGGTTTTTTTTCTTCTTTTCTTAGTTAAGTCATCTTGTTTATTCCCCTCACATATATATAGTTTACCAAAATGCATGTTTTACACAGCATTTCAAAAAGACGGAGATGCCAAACTTTACCCTAAACAGTGACAGACCCATCCAAAAAATCTATTTAATAAACAAGCAGCAGCATAAATAAATAGAGTGCAAAGCATCGTTTTACCTGGTGTGCCCTGACACATGAGTAAAAGCATAGTCTTTGAAGCTTTTTGTCAAATTTGTTTTCCCTTTGTTTTTTTCCCTGAAAAGAAAGGCTTTTTTTTTTAAACATGACAGAAACATATAACACATCTTAACTAATCACCTAATGTAGCATAATGGCTTCATTTATCAATCTTTTAATACAGTTGTGTGTAAATGTATTTGTAGGTCAATCCAAACTAACAATTCCCATCAGATCTTTAAAAGTTTCTAAAACTCTGATTTACTTTGTACTTACATATGTATGTTGATAAATGCCAATCGCCCCATAAATTACCAAGTACCTTTACGGCACAGCTGATTTACATTTATCACGCCCACAAGCTCCATAAAAGGCAAAACTTTCATAGAAATGAAAACAACTAAATGATAACTAAGAGCACTCTTAAACATGAAGTGCGCTGAATCATCCAATAATGCAGCTCAGCCATGGCAATGCATCAGCTACCATAGACACACACTAACTCTTCCTCCTTTTATAGGATGCCATTACTTTTGTCCTAATTTAATGGATAGTCTTATTTGTCTTAATTTATGAATAAAAAAATGTATGTGCACTTGATATAAATAAGCTTTTTAAACGTGTCAATGTAATTCTTATAAAGAGTTACAGTAACTCATCGCAGGAAAGGTTCACATTATTGAGTCTCCTAATACATAAATTTACACAAACTCAAAAGCTATAGTAGGATACAATTATTTTTTTCCAAACTAACTAACGGTTTTCATTAACATCACGTATTTTGTGTGTAAAGGCTCCTGCCTGTCTGTTATGCCTGTAAATGTGTTGTTCTTCATCTGGATGTCCTTTTGTTTGGACATTAGCAGCCACAAAAAATGTTGAGTGTAGTTTTGGTTCTTCAGAACACACGGCTGACTTCTTAACGTCTTTGTCAGAACTTAAGTGAAGTAGTCAACTGAATTTTATTCGTAGCTAGTAGCTTTCAGACTGAAATGGGAGAAATGCACGATCTTGATTGGTTAATCCTGTATCTCATCAAAGTAGCTCGTAGCAAATGAAATGTAACCAATCAAACAAATAGACTTGTTGATCATTTGGTATCTGGGGTGGTTAAATATGGAAGAATCATAGTGATGACATCATTGTCCTTTTGTGAACATCATTATAGTCCAATTACTGCACAAATAATGTTATTTGACTCATGGGTTTGACATAAAACCTTTAAAAGTGGCAAATGTATTAGATTTAAACCTTTTGTGTACCAGAATATCCCATAAGGATTTGTGGAAGGCGTTAAACTTTATTATGGTGCTCACAGAACCAGTACTGAATTCAACTTTATTCTGGTGCTCACAGAACCACTACAGAATTCATCTACTACTGTGTACACTCTCAGAATGAAATGTAGAGCCTTTAAGGGTTCTTTGGTTTGTCCACTGTGGAAACCCGAGGTACAGCAAACCCCTACAACAGTGTTTTCTTTGAGAGAATAATTATAGGAAACTGAGAACTCGTAATCAACCCTTATTTAAATTTGGGGAAATTATCAGAAAGCATTACTATGTGGTCACCAAGTCCGATAAAACTAATGCGGTTATCATAAGACATAATGAGTCCATAGTGAGTTCACCGTGGAGCCAATACCATTTTAAAAAGTTGACATCTACACCTGTTGTAAATGCATATCTTTCTTCAGACAAACATGTCTGGATGTTGGAGAAAGGGGGGAAATTGCTTGTCAGGGCTTATTACTTTGCACTGGCTATAAGTTCAGGTTTGCGCTTCTTACACTATGTTATAGAAGCAATTTCAAAAACAACACACTATCATACAGTAAATCCCAGAGTTGTGGAGTTCAGGATAAACACATTTTGTTGATATTGGGTCACAGAAGTGCTGAATCATTTCCATTTGGCTTTCAAGCTATGGTTTTGTGACATTTTCGTGAAAATCTCACTTAAATAAAGTACCAAACAGTACTTTTCCTTGTCTCTGTGGTGGTAAAATCAGGAGGACATCTTTTGTACCTTTAGTGTGTATCCTTTATCTGGGAAAGTGCGCGTGGTGTACATTTTGTTAGTTCTTAGACCAAAGCTTTAGATCGGTGGTCCTAAGGTCCAATTATCTAACTTACATTATTTTTAAAGGTGGAAAAATACATGCTAAAAGTACAAAACCTGTCTCCTTAATGGTATCACCCCAGCGACAAGGAAATGTATAGTACTGTACCTTCATTTCTAAGAAATCTGCTTACATTTAAATAGTTACCTAGAAATAGTGCAGAATCTTGAATATTGCAAATTCAATATATTGAACATTTCCTTTCCTTGTTTTTACTTTTTTTATTCTAGAACTTTTTCTGTTTAATTTCAGTTTTAAATCAAATCATTCCCATATTTTGAATGTGATCTCAACCTTTTGGATCCCACTGTATATACAGTGGATATAAAAAGTCTACGCACTGACTTAGTACATCTTGATTTGGCAATTTTATTCCACTCTTCCTTGCTAAATGCTCCAGATTTTTCAAATTATCAGTGGATCTTCTGTGCAAAAACATTTTCTAGTCATTCCACAAATTTGATAGGATTTAGATCTGGTCTCTGACTGGGCCATTGCAAAATGTTGATCTTCTTCTTTTGAAGCCATTCCTTTGTTGACTTGGATGTGTGCTTTGGGTTGTTGTCATGCAGAGGCCTGCAGGAGCAGATTGGTATTTGGAGCCATCTCTTTCTTGACTAGAGCTCCAGTCCCAACTGAAGAGAAGCAGCCCCATAGCATGATTCTGCCACCACCGTGCTTCAATGAGGGTGATGTTCTTTATGGTGTTCTTTGGGTGATAAGTTGTCTTGGTTTTGCGCTAAAAATATCATTAGAATTTTATTAGAAAACTTATACCTTGGTATCATCAGACCATTGCACATTTTGCCACATGTTTTGGGGTGATTTAGGTGGGTACGAAAGGGCTTCCCTGGCAGCCTCCCTGATAAGTATTCATTTGGTCCTTTCATCTATTTTGGAGAGATGTCCTGTTCTTGGTAATGTCACTGTGGTGCCCCATTTTCTCCACATGTGGATGATGGGCTTCACACTGTTTCATGGTACATCTAATGTTTTGGAAATTCTTTTGAACCCCTCTTCTGATCAATATCTTTCGACTATGAGATCCAGTACATGCTTTGAAAGCTCTTTGTGGACCATGGCTTCAGCAGTCAGATGAAACCAAGATGTCAAAAAAAATACTACAGTATGATAATTACTTTTGAGCATGAGTTGAATTAATTCTTAATTCTGAGCACAATCACATGCCCTGTTATAAAAGGGTGTGCACACTTGTTCAACCAGGATATTGTGAGTATTTTCTTTTTGTTTCTTCACCCCTAAACCAAAAATAATAATAATAATTTAATTATTTTTCTTGAATGTTGTTGTTTGTTGGAAAAGGGTGGGAAAAGATATATATAAAAGATATAGATATACATATAAAAAAAACCCCTGCAATTTTAACAGGGGTGTGTAGACTTTATATATCCACTATATATAGTTTATTGTTTCTTATATTTCATTTATTGCTTCCCATTAATCTCATTATGGATTTCATTAGCACTGGAGATGTTATTGTATCTCTTGTAGTCTTTCACGAAGATCTAAAGTTCTAAAATAAACTGTGTGTGTGTGTGTGTGTGTGTGTGTGTGTGTGTGTGTGTGTGTGTGTGTGTGTACCCCGCCTCACTGTGACAGCTTGTAGCCGCGCGCGCGGACCTCCTGGGAGCACAGAGCCAAGTCACCAACCTGCCGCTGCGCGCGAGCCACCGAGCAGCGCCTCCAATCTGCCCTGCGCGGGGGGGTGGGGGAGGGGGGCAGAGGGGGACAGGGGGCTCTACACACTGTTATTATTGGGACATGTCGAAAAGTCACCAGGGGCTAAACTGGCTCGGAGAAATACGTGAAAGGGGGACGATAGAAGCTCATTCTGAAACAGCACACTAAGACCCTAAATAGTAAGTCAAAATAGTGTGCCACTATAGGTTACCATAGTGACCATAAGGAGCGTACTGTTTAGTGCAGTAGTGTGTGGTATGGTGTTTGGGACGTGTCCAGCAGTGTTTTGCGTGGCTGAGAGTTTTAGGTCACGCTGTCGTCCCATTATTGCTCATTAACATTGAATACATTGAAGTTGGGCTCGAGTTAAAGGAGCTTAAACGTTATGGCTGTGAGATAATCATGTTTTGTTCACTTAAAACAATCGAAATAGAAAAGGATAAAATAAAGGGTCGGTAGAAATGATGGATTGGATATTGATTTGAAAACGTACTATCAATATAATAGTACCTAAATATAAATATCTAATACATAGTGCTAAAATGTCTAAATATAGTCCAAATATTGCAAAATTCACTACTACTACTACTAATAATAATAATAATAGGCTAATAATAATAACACTAGTAGCCAATTATTATTGTTATTTTTATTATTATTATCATTATTATTAATAATAATGATAATAATAATATTAATAGCAACAACCACAACAACAATAGGGTTAGAAGAAGAAGAAGGTACAGTTATTGGTCAATAAATGTTGATGGTCATTTTTTGCTCTATCTATCTATCTATCTATCTATCTATCTGTCTGTCTGTCTGTCTGTCTGTCTGTCTGTCTGTCTATCTATCTATCTGTATATATTTATTTGTTTGTTGTTTGTTTGTTTAACTGAATAAAATTCAACATTTTTATTATCGTACCAAAGTGCTTAATTTGCTATACTTATTTATTTATTTATTTATTTTGCCTATTTAAATGAATAAAATTCAGTATTTTATTTTTGCACCATCAAACAAGGAGGTTAAATTGCTACTATAATTTTAAAAATTATTTTTATTTTATTTTATTTATTTATTTGGGTTTTTTTTTTGTTTATTCATTTATTTATATAAATATGTTCTTTATTTATTTGTATACTTGATTATTTAAATGAACACAATCCAACATTTTATTGTTGTACCAAAACACGACGTGTTTAATTTACGAAAACTAGCTTTATTATATATAATAAATATATATTAATACATATATATAATATAATATAATCTACTTTTACATTACAGACGCAGCTAGAGGAAGCAAACGCATAAAACACAATGGTAAAGCATTTGACTGTTTCTAACTGAAAGAGGAAACCACCGACGTGTTTGGCACGACATCAGTCTCATTCATTTTGTTTTATTGGTCAATACAGTGTTGTGTTGCTGTAATGCAATCTCTGAAAAGAGCAGAATAGAAACGGAAATATGGCTTGACTGTGTGAGGAAATGGCTCAGGTTTGGTCGTGAACATGGGCTTGGAGGAGTGCAGAGAAAAAAAGGAGATGGAACGAGAGAAAGACCTCCCCGCTCCTCATAATAACCCCATTATAGGCCTCATCAATGATGTAATGAAAGCAAACAGTGTGTGAAAATGGCCTGTAAACAGTTGGATCCGAGTCTCCTAATGAATTCAATGTCTCTTTCTCATCAAAGTGAGAGTCGTGAGTGTGTGTGTGTGTGTGCGTGTGAGAGAGAGAGAGAGAGAGAGAGAGAGACAGAGAAAGTGTAAGTGTGTGTGTGTGCGTGCGTGCGTGCGTGCGTGTGTGTGTGTGTGTGTGTCCGGTCGACACCCCAAAACAGATCCTCAGCCAATAGAATCGCGCCGCTGGGGACTCACGTGCATGGGGCGCCCTTAAAATCTCCTAAAAGCACCTTAGTTTTCCAACAACTTTATTTTAAAAGGCTTTTTTCCACCGTCGTGCGTGTGTGCGCCTTCACTGTTCGATGAGTCTATTTAACCTGCGCTCATTTCGCCAACTGCATCCTTTCTCTCTCTCTCTCTCTCTCTCTCTCTCTCTCTCTCAACTCTCCAACGACTTTACGTAGTCCGGTTTTATCAGTTTGAGCAGCGAGGATCGCCACTGCAACTTCCTCTGTAGGGGACTGATGAAAATTTTCAGCAGTATATTCACCTCGTCTGTCATTCTGATCGCAGCTCGGGGTTTGTGCTCCTGTCCTTGGTGCTGAAACAGCTTCAGCTCGGCTTTTACACTAGAGCACCATATTATAGTTACACTTTACTGTAGCTTTATCGCAGTAGTGTGTATTACCGCAGGGGTTCTTCACAATTATTTATTTCAAAATGATCTTACAAACAATTTAAAGTCACCATCGGTAATAATAATTATTATTTTTATTATTTATGTATATTTAAAACTTTTAGCAGGATTCAGAATATCAATTACAAATTAGCCTGATTTATTTTGTTGATTTTTGTATCATCGGGGTTTCTTTCAAAGAGATAGAGAGAGAGAGAGAGAGAGAGAGAGAGAGAGAGAGAGAGAGAGAGAGAGAGAAGAGGAAGAAGAAGAATTGGAGATTGTTTCCAACTTCAAACATCCTGAAGAAAGAAGAAACTTTCTCAGACATTGGATGAATATCTCCGAAGCTCTGTTGGATGTTCCTACTGGATAGGCTGTGATTGTCGCATTTTTGTGAGTCGAACTTGACCGAACCCAAATGAGAGTTTGAAAGCTCTGGCCCGGGAGGAAACGCTCTTTTTTCCCCGATGGAGGCGTCCACCCACGGCTCGTGCTCCGGCTCCGGCTTTGGCATCGACTCTCTGCTGTCCCACAGACCCGGAAGTCCGGTGGTGGTCGTCGCCAAGGGTAACGGCGGCTTGGAAGGAGAATGCAGGTCTCCGCCGGAGTTTAGCGCCGCGTCGGACGCGGACAGCGTGTGCTCGAGCCCGCCGTCGCCGAGGCGCGAGGAGCACGAGGAAGACGAGGAGCGCGAGGCGCACGAGCAGAGGCGAGGCCGCGCGCTCGCGCTGCCGTCCCACACGCACCACGGCCCGGTGTCCGCTGCGCCCCAGCCGCGCACCGTCACCTCCTCCTTCCTGATCAGAGACATCCTGGCCGACTGTAAGCCGCTGGCTGCGTGCGCGCCGTATTCCAGCAACGGGCAACCGACGCACGAGGCGAGCAGGTTAGCGTCTAAAGTGGCGGACGAGTTCATCGAGAAAATCCACAGCAACTCGTCTTCAGACGGAGAATACAACAAAGGTAAAGGGAACATTTTAGGACATATTTCGACTTATACGAGAACTTCTACGAAACTTTTCCTCAATAATCTCAGCTCCAACATGGGGATTTTTTTAATCTGTTTTTTTTTTTTTTTTTAATAATCTAAGTTTCATTAACCCCCCCCCCCCCCCCCCCCAAAATGTTGAGATAACCTGCTTCCTTAGCTACTTTCCTGACTTTTGAAGACAAAATTTAAAAAAAAATTCCACTGTACTCTCCGCACGCTTTAAAATGAAACATTTGTTGAGCATCAATTAATTGTTATCACACGGCCCACATTTTAAAGCTATAAAAGTGTTTTACTCAGATGACGTTACAACTCTGTAAACGCTCATAAACACCTTTATTAACATTCCGTTTCTACTGCGTTTATTCATTTGTAAATAATATTGAACGAGAGCGTCAATTTAGCCCAAACTGTAAACTCTGTAAATTGTAGTCTACATACAAAATTTGTTGTTTTTTTTTAAATTATATGCATTTTAAAAATAAAAAGGCGCACGTTCCGCTGTTAACGTCAAATGTATACCATAAAATATTAACATAATTTTCCTGACTTTGTATAGCCTAATAATACATATTGACTTAGGCTACTTATATATTATTTTTGTTTCATTAGTAGTACATGTTGTGACAGGTGAAAAAATTATACTGGGCTTGTAAGGCATAAAACACACCTGTCTGCTGCATTACTAGTACTTGCTATCATATATGTCTGACAAATCATTATATATATATATATATATATATATATATATATATATATATATATATCATTCAGTTGTCAAATTTCACATCAAACTTGTGAAAAAATTATTTTTTATAATGCATGAAAATTATTAGAGATCGCCCTTTTCTTTTCCTCCTCCTCCGTCTCCTCCTCCTTTTCATCATCATCATCATCATCATCATCAGCCGTTGATTATTATTATTATTATTATTATTATTATTATTATTATTATTATTATTATTATTGTTACACGTTGACTACGCCACCCCTGTGCTATAATACTATACCAACATAATGAACACTACACACACACACACACACACACACACGCACACACGCACACACACAAACAGACACCGAATTTCGACATCAGAGGGTTCAGTTTGAATGCTCTATGTATCAAAGTCTTGGTGCTCGTAAAGTGTGTGTGTGTGTGTGTGTGTGTGTGTGTGTGTGTGTGTATGCGTCTGCGCGCGCTGCTTTGATTTCAGAGCTGATTTTTGGTGTAATTTGTCCCAGTGTTAATCAGATTTGTAACGGTGAGCTCTTTATAGATCTGTGTGAAGTTTCTCTCCGAGTCTCGGCTGAAAGCTCGCCGTCCCCTTGTGGCTCAATTAGCCGGATTATTGTGCTCCTTCAGAGACGCGCTGATCTCTGTACCGTGTCCCTTGCTCTAAATAAGGCTTAGAAAGAAGGGTCTCTTATTTCTCTCGGTTAAAAGAAAGAAAAGGGTTAAATTAAAATTAAATTAGATTTTTTTTTCTTCTATTCATCTTCAGTAAGAGCTTCATCCTGGTCAGGGTAGTGGTGGATCTGGAATGTATTACAGAAATTAGAAATATATATATTTTTTAAAATAAAACAAAATTCAAAACTAGATAAACCCGTGTCTTAATACTATAGTAGTATTTTTAACATACCGTAGTACATAGTTTGGTGGGCTAGCATGTAGTATTGGGCTGTAGTCTGTAAACATGACCAACTTTATAGAGGAAAGTTTGTATGAGGCCTTTTTTTTTGTCAACAATACAATTTTATTGTCACATTATCCAACACGGTGTATCAAAGCTGTTTAGCTACCCTATATAGTTATTACATTGTTATAAAATGTACATTGAAAAAGGAATAATAGTTTTATGCCGTGAAAATTATTATTATTTTTTTTAACCGTTCCTGAGGCTACACTCTCAAATAAACAAACCGAATTGTACTTTTTGTACCTTGTTGCTGGAGGTGCATGTTTTGTAGCGTGGTGCATGTGATGTGCCTTTTAGAGTAGTTGTATTTAAGGTTTTATTATGTGCCCTTTAAAATATTTTTAAAGGTAAAATATACACACTAAAGACACATGCACGTGCATCCTTACTGGTGACTCCGCAGCGACAAGAATGTTCTGAGAGTGTCACAACTAGCAACATAGCCTACGCCTTTTCCAAAACGCAGTTATGCATATTTTTTTCTTCAATAATTTGTATTATCTCCCGCCTTTCTCCACTCACATGCGCTGCTGCTCTCGCCTTCTTATCCCCCCTCAGTGAAAGAAGAAGGAGACAGAGAGATTTCCAGCAGCAGAGACAGCCCCCAGGTGCGACTGAAGAAGCCGCGGAAAGCGCGCACCGCCTTCACCGACCACCAGCTCGCGCAGCTCGAGCGCAGCTTTGAGCGCCAGAAGTACCTGAGCGTGCAGGACCGCATGGAGCTCGCGGCCTCTCTCAACCTCACCGACACGCAGGTGAAGACCTGGTACCAAAACAGGAGGTGAGGACCTGTCGGGTTACAGGGTCACATCGCACTACGGAGGTTCCTATTTACTACTTACACCAGTGGCAACACTCTGTAAAGTTCGTGCACCGGAAAAAATGGTGCTTATTTAAGATATTCTACCATGAGACGCTCGCAACTTTTTTGATAGATAGATAGATAGATAGATTGATTGATTGATTGATTTCCATGTGATTGATTCTACACAGTAAACTTCTAGTTGATTAATGATATTTCTAATATTGCAGAAAATATTTTGATGCCATAAAAATACTCTTCTCAGATGACTTGATTGTCAGCACATATAAAGCAGAGATTAACTAGGGGGTGGGGGAAATAAAAATAGAAAAAAAACTTTAATTGCTCATGCTTTGTGTTAAATTGTGTTTTCCTAAAATTGACCATTCGATTTAAATAGATAGATATATAGATGGATGGATAGATAGATGGATAGATAGAGAAAATATAAATTTCTCCTCTTTTTCGGTTTCTGTCTAGCTAAACAATGGTCATAATGAATCAAATCAATGCAAAACCTACATACGTTCAAGAATGAATTGTAAATTGGTGCATCCATAAATTATTAAGAAATCCAGCTTAATAGTCAGACAATTAGGCTATTATAATGATTAATTATTAATTATTGACGGTCAAATGTGGCTCTTTTTTGTCCTTACAATCGCAAAAGTAGGTCTACAAAAACACAACAATCCAAACGATTTTTAAATGTATTTAAAATTTATATATAGTATTTATAATAGGCGTTAGTTATTCTTTAGCTATTTTTTTAAATTAATTATTAACTTTCAGTTTACATCCAATGGAGCATATGGAGAGGCGGGGTCCATTTCTTCCTGCCAAGTTCACATTTATACAGATCACTCAGATGTGAAGGTCAAAAATCATAACTATTCTATTCTAATAATAATAATAATAATAGAATTTAATAGAATTCAATTAGTCGTTTTCAACAGAAATTCAGTAAAGTTTTAAAAACGGTCAAAGTATACGCACAAGTATTTTTCTATGTTGTGTTTAAATTTCACAATTCCTGTGTTTGTTTGTTTGTTTGTTTTCTGGGGTTTTTTTTAAGCCTTAGGTTTGCGTTTTGAAAAGAGACCAATACATTTGCGATATAGGCTAGTCTTTTGACTGACCCAGCTATTTATAAACCTTTTAAGGATTTTGGCATAAAAAAATTCCCCCCTGTTATCAAGGCTTCCCAAATGTTGTTCACAGTTTAAAAATTAATGTGGCTACTCGCTATTTTTTCCCTTGCATTTCTAATATGAATTAGAAATAGCTTTGTCAATATGCTTCATGTGCAACTAAAGCCTATTTAACATTGTACATCAATTCGTCTTGTGCGCGATTGATGGACAGAAACTACACCTTTTGGAGAACACTACCTAACAACTTTGTTCCCTGTGTACAATTTGTCTGTTACATGTGTGTCTGAAACATCTATTAGTGATGTCACACTTTTTTTTTATCTTGGAGGCGGGGCTTTTGTGCCATTCTGTACGGTTATACAGTTTTCTTGGTTAATAAAAGCAAATCTATTTTTTTTAAATACACGTTGCTAAACAGAATAGGCTAGCATAGGGAATGGAGCTGAAGACTTCCTGGGGTGAAACCAATAGAGAACAACACATTTGTTAGGCTAAATTTGTGCCTTTATACAATTATTACTGACCATACACGCTCAAAAATGTACTTCAAAGTTACCAAACTGTAGACTACTTTTCCTTGTCGCTGGGGTGTTACATTGTGTATTTTTAGGATGTATTTTTATACTTTTGAAAATCATTTAAGGACGACTTATAGATCTTTATATTTTTACTTTTAAAGGTACACCACATGCACTTCCCATGTGGTGTAAAAGCCTACAGGTGCAATTTATGTTCCCCTGTTGGTACCACCATAGCGAAGGTACAATTTAGTACCTTAGAAACTAGTCACAGGTTTTACTTAAAGTAGACCTACTAGCTACTTCGTTTTTTAATATTCTTCACATGGGTTTATGTGCTGCTTAACCTGTGTCCCATCTCCTGTCTTTCTCTTTTTAAAATGATCATTAAAAAGAACGAAATGGAAGAGGCAGACGGCGGTGGGACTGGAACTCTTAGCGGAAGCCGGGAACTACTCGGCCCTACAGAGGATGTTTCCGTCGCCGTATTTCTACCCGCAAGGTCTGGTGTCGGGTCTAGACCCCGGAGCAGCCGCGCTGTCCTACCTGTGCCGGGGCGCCGGAGCTCCTCCCCCATCTGCTCCCGCGGCTCTACAGCGGCCCCCGCTCGTACCGCGGATTCTCCTGCACGGACTGCAGGGCGGACACGAGCATCCGCCGCCTCTCCCCCCGCTTCCCGGGGTGGTACTGCCCAGACCCACCCCACCACGATGAGCTCTCCCGGCTCGGACTTTTCTCTTAAGACCATAGACTGGACACTTGGTCTATACTTATTAAGACACACACACACGCACGCACACACACACACACACACACACACACACAGACACACACCTGGCAGCTCTGGACTTCAACCTTACTGTTGACTAAAGGATCGAGAATATATAATATATCATAAAGCCAATATATATGCTTCTTAAATGAAGAAGCAAACGCTAAGTTGATGATATTGTTACTGCTATTAGTCATAATTTAATGTAATTATTTATGCCCCTTTTTGTATTTAACTTATATATTTATATAGGATTATTGTTTGCTATAATTTATGTTCAGAAAAAAAAAATGTTTCAGAAATATTTCTAAAGGACGCAATAATAACAAAAAAGGACAAACCACATGATGGGCTATTATTATTATTATTATTATTATTATTATTATGGGCAGTGATAGATATAGTTATGATTATAGTAATAGCCCCTGTGTTAAATAAAAAAAATCTCTTGATATTATCGAGACAAAAAAACAAAACAAAAACACAACAGATGCAAAGCAATTTTCATTTCTTTTTCTTTCTTTCGACTGTAAAAAATTAAACGTATAAGATTCGTGTAAATAGGAATATTTGAGTCAACAGCAAATCTAGGTTTTCATATAGTTTTTTTTATTTATTTATTTATGTATTTAATCCTTTTTAAGTCTTCTTCCAGGAGAAGATGATCAAGGACACGTCCATAAAAATGAAAACGCCTTCATGTAATAATTCTCATTGATTACAGCAGAATCAAAGAATATCCAAATCCAGTAAAAGAAACACTCCTTTTCTGTTTTCCCCCCAGCGGCTAAATGTAAAGACAGAATGTACTGAAATGGATGGAAAGGATGAAGTTGTTAAATCTGTTGTGAAGAACATTTGTGAAATCTGTTGTGAAGAAAATTTGTTCTCAGAGATCTTTTAGATATTTAAATAGCAGGTCTTTTTCATAGATCATATTTTGCCATATGAAATGGGAGTAACCGAATTGCGGCCATATTTAAAGCTTAGGGTTGCCAGATTGTAATCACTGTTTACAGCCCACTCTTTTCAACTCGTCCCAATTCATTAGCCTATAAATCATCTGAATGTACTCACCAAATGTGATTACATTAGGTCTCTCAGCCCAAAGAAATAAGAAAACACTCCACATTTAGTGGAATGGGTTCAACTGGCAACCCTGCTTAAAACCTGTTTGGGATTAAACAGTCTTCGTGACACGTAAAAGCCTCACAAACTGTCACGTTGCTTACCAGTTGTGATGAATGTCACGGTAAATAATAAGATAATAAGCTGTGATTTTTTTTTTTCTAATTTATTTTTATTTATTTTTATTGATTTTTTTTTTGACAGTTTTAACCCTAACCTGATATGTTAGAACAGATATTGTGTATTAATTCTGTATAGAGCCGTTGTTATTCTTTCTTTGGTGAAGGTGTACATTGAGAATATTGATTTGTGCAGTGATTCTTGTCTTTAGCCCTCCTCCTTTGTGCGTATAGTGGTATGAACTTTTGAGGTTTTTAAAAAAAAAATCTTATAGCTGCTGAATGCACAGGGATGGGGAGGCTTGAGGTAATAAGGAGAATTACTTTTATAAATGTGCAAATAAAGATCTTTCACTAAATTATATGATGTTTAAACGTGGGAAGTGAACAGACCTTTACCTTTACGTGTTTAATTAAATCGTTCATTATTTAATTAGCACACACAATAATGTCCCCCCCCCCCCCCCCCCATTTGGACTGTAAATGCTTTAAGCACTCGTTCAACAGTAGATGTTTGCTGATTTAAGTTTCTGAGTTGTTCTATAGGGTACATTCAGAGTGTAGGACAATCTTACGGTTTAGCACTGAAATCACCCCTGATCTATCTTAATTAATTGAATGATTTCTTAATTAATCGGATGATCCTGCAGTTATGATTACTCTTAATTAATTGGCTGATCTCCCAAGCAGATAAACTTGACAGCTATTCTCAGGGCAACTGATCTTGTATTCTCTAAAATCTCAAATATTTTAAACATGTTCCAACTGTCATCGTCTGTTATATGCATGGAATAATTGACACATTACTTAAAATAAATTCATAAATCCAATCAAATAAAAACGTTAAAGAATTATAAGTCAGATAATAAGGTTAGTGCATTCGAGTGAAAGAGAATAAACTAAAAGTAGGCTCTATGATATAAACAAAAGGAGGAAATGCGATTTAAAATAAACAACTTAAACAATTTTATTGGAGTTTAAAAAATATTTTATGAATATATGTTTGTAGCAGGACAACAGGACTGTGAGATATTTTTACGATTTCTTCCACAACAACAACAAAACAAAATTCTCTGCACGTCATATCATGAAATTATACTTGGGAAAATCTATTAGTGGAAAAAAAATGTGTTTGAATAAATTTAAACACGACTGTAAGACACTTTGCTCACAGGCTGCACTATTTGGTTAGCATTGTGGATTTAATTTGTCAAACCTCCTCCAAAAAAAGGTTAATAAGAGCGTCTCAGCCGAGGAAACTTTAACCTTTCAGAGACGCCTGCAGAGGCTTTACACATCCAAACTCAAGCGGAGAAACTTAATTCTGCCATAGACCATCTCTTATTAATAGATTATATCACAAATATCACTTTAATCACACGCCGGGAATAGCACAGTGTGAGCAGGGTATGAAGTGCTGATCCAGACTGCGCCTGTAAAAACGGGAAATGGATTACAAACTGGCATTCACAGTAGGGTAATGGAGTGGACACACACACACACACACACACACACACACACACATTGCCATATTGCGACAAAGTTGCAGAAAAATCGCATTTCACGTGTAAGCATACGTTTTTCACACGTGACCATGTGCGTAATGTGTGATCACGTTGCACACGTGAACTCACTTAAACACGTGTCAACATGTGGCATCGCATATGAAAATGAATGATTCATTATTCAAGAAAAGTGAAACCACGTGTCCTAAATGTGAAAATAAATGAGCAAGGTAAAAATAAATCACGTGAAAATATCAATCAAATTCACGTGGGGGGGGGGGATACGTGTAGCGGGGGAAGATAACGTGGCAATACATGCATCACGTCAAAATAAACACACATGCCTTGAAAAATGTACTATTAATTATTGCACATGAATTGTTTTTTTTTAAAAGTAAAGAAACACGTGTAAATTCACGTGAATCGTGTCATTATTCAGATGTGACGTCCATGTGACTTTTCTGTGTTGTATTTACGGTAGGAAAATGGATCAAACACACACACACACACACACACACACACACACACGTTGTCTGTTGTATAGAATTGTGACAAGTGTCCAGTTAGGGTTTTTTTGCGCCGCCGCGCTTCACTGTTTTCATTCAGCTGGTCCATAAACAATATGCGATACGTGAAATATTAATGTTCACCAAAGTGTGTAATTGTTTAAGTGCCCTAAATGATCCCATTTGGAAAATGGATTGTTTCCACCCCCACCTTTCTTTTTTTTTCTCTCCCTTCAGAGAGTGTGTCGGTTGTCTGCTCCTTTGCCAACCGACTCCAACAGCTGGTCACCGGCCGACGGGACATCTGCTGAGCGGCGGCCTGGACTCGCTTTAAACCGGGCCAAAGATCACTCGCTACAGGAGTGTGTTTTAGGGGGGAGTTCACTCTCTGAATGGGACATTAACGATCAGACAAAAGTCTGTAATGGCTTTTAATTGAAAGTCGATAACGGGGTTTGTCTCGTATAGCACATGTCAGAGCGCCTTGAACAGAAAATCCCACAGTGCTAAATTATGCCGCGTTCAAGTGCTCGGCGTGTTTATCACTTAAGAAGCAACCGCAAGGAATCATTTGCGTTCAATGCACTTTAGCTATCTCCGTTTTCCCTGTTATTTTTCTCGTTTGCTTCTGTAGCAATGTCAAATTCAAGATTTTGTGACATTCAGCAGTTTGTTGTTGCTAGAATTCCGCTCCAAAACCGCCAGTCACAGTCATTGTATTGGATACATTGTTATTGCTACTGTTATTGCTACATAGTTAATATTACTAACATTTTCAATATATTACAATATCCACCGCCTAATCGGTGACCAGTCAAATGGTTTCCAAACCAGGTATCAAACTGACATTGGCTCATTTTGTGTGGCTATGTTGGCACCAACCCTGCCAAATTTGGGCCAACGTTGGCAAGGTGAATTTAAAGGTGGCTGAAAGTCTGTCAGCACTGGTGGCCCGGCGTCAGTTTGAGGTCAGTACCAAATCTGAACCTGACACAAAATTATCTATAAGCGTTTACGTGCAACTTTAACTTGGGGACCCATATATACCATCATGTAGACCGCACGTCAAGGAAGCATTATTAGACCAGTCTACTGATCAGAGGTTTGCTAAGGTCTATTTTGGTCCAGTTAGCTTGCTGCTGAGAAATTAAACCCTTTCTATATAAGTCTTTATTTATAAGTAGTGTAATCTATCTGTATGCTGGTAATTTTTTGTTATTATTATTATTATTTATTTTTTTTTAGAAACATAGCACTGGCAGTTAGCATTGGCCAGTCAGTGATTGACGATATTTAGTTTATTCTTTAAAAAATAAGCCCCAATCATAACACATTACTAATTGTTTTAAGAAACCAATAATACTGCTATTTATTTGCAATAAGGTTCCTGGAGATAGTATGAAGGGTTTCAGCAGTGAGACAACCACAAAAAACTCTTAAAAGATCTTTTAGGATCTTTTAATTCCAACTTCTTCCATTGTCTTTTTAAAGTCAAATGAAATGTAACAGCACGTTCTGATGAGAGCATGCGAGTGGACATATAGCTACGAAGAGTATCAGTAAACATTATTTAAAAAGCTAAAAAATAATAATAATAATAATAATAAAAATAAATAAAAGAGCACGCAATGTCCTATATCACAGTTTTTTAATAAAACAAAATCGAATGCGTTATTGTTTAGCCTAATATAGACATTAAACAAATGAAATATTTCTACTTTTAAGGGGGAAAGGGTCAAACAAAGAAGCTTTAGTTGTCCCTCTGGCAGAATTTACACAAACAATTCATTTCACATTTAATAACGTTTTTCCTCACGTGATTAGCCTATGCGTGTGATCACAGGTGATCATCATATGTGTCACATATGAGAAATAATTATGCATGTGAGAAAATCTGGAAAATGAAGCCGTCAAATTAGCATGTTGAAATAAATGAATCATGTGTAAAAAAAAAAAAAATCACATCTGAAAATAAAAAAAAAACATGCACTACATGTGAAACATGAACAACATGTGAAACATGAACATGTGTAAAATTCACATGTGATTCTCATGTGATTGTTGCTTTTCTGTAAGGAAACTCTTCAAAGTTCTATATCCCTGTTAGAAAGGGGTTTAAACTAAAACCCATAGGAAGCTTTTTTTAAAATAAATAAATAAATAAATAAATAAATAAAGAATACATTTTAAAAAGGAAACCTCTAATTATACACAAAGAATCCTTGAAGAACTCTGATTCATGATTCATGATTCATGATGTATGGATGTAGGCTAGATGTAAATCCAACAAAGTACGCAGATATAATAAATGGTAAAAATGTCAAAGTGATTTTAACACGGATTTTTGTAGAAGCCGGTTGCTCAAACACATTTGGAAATAATCACAATCACACGGATCTGTGCTCCTTCCCAAGAATGGCAAATACCTCCTCGGCATTAATGAAAAGGGGTTATTCTTGCGAAGTGCGCAGCTGATTGCTGAGAAAAGTCGCTCACCGCTCTTGTTAAAAGGCTCCGAGATTGTTCTTTTGCATGTGAAAGGACGGCTGTAAATCCCCGCGGCTCTCAGCGCGGATTGTGGCCGGCTCAGGGTTAATGAAGTGCGGCCAGAGCGTCACTAAGCTCCCGGCAAAACACCAAACACGATCACGGAGCATAGAGGCGCAGGATCAGGGGCTCTCATTAAAGCTCATTGACTCAGAATAAATAAAGAAAAAGACCAACAAAACAGCAGTCGGATGGAATTAAAGAGTCGATCAAAGCCCAATTTGCATTGTTATGGAGGCGTCTGTTTTCTCTCTCCTGAGACTTTTTCCCCACTAATAAAGCCTCCTGTATAGAGGCAAATAGAAACGTAGATTAAAAAAAAATTACAGTTGAATGTGCAAAAAAAGGACAATATTAAGGATATTAATATAAAGGACGATATTGTTCGTGCCAAAAATATTTACGAGAAAGTTTATGTTAAACAGTAAGTATAGTAACCAACATTTTTTTTCCAATCTAATTTTTTTTTTAATACAGATTGAGAGTAAAAGAAAAATAATTAATTAAATAAATAAATATAATAATATTTATTAATAATTATATAGAGAGAAAAACTTACATGTAGTAGTAGTAGTAGTAATAATAATAATAATAATAATAATAATAATAATAACAATAATAACCTTATTGTGACATTATTTTAAAGATAAAGCTTTCTATTATCCACTGATACCCAGACAATTTTGGAAAAACAAATGTGTATCCAAAGCAGTTATGGATAGCTGGGACAGGGACTGGGCAGCAGAGTCAGGGATGCCCACTGAAGCGTCATGACCCCTGTGACCCCAGGACAAGGTTGCTGGGACAGCAACAGCATGCCAAGTCCATCGTCCTCTGTCTCCCTCCAACACACATTTACATGAAGAAGAAGAGTTCGATTTGAAATGAAGAGGTAAATAGAATACACATGAGAAGTAGTCACCAGAATCACAAATAAATGGATGCATTTAGTGAGGAGAAAGGACCGTTGCATTGTCCTAGATCTTAATTCTTGATCCATGCCTGAAGGAAGTGTATAAAACAGTCAGTGTGGGGTAGGGGAGATAACCTCGGTAATCATATCCACAATAAAAGCCAAAGCATCCCAAACTTCACGAGCCAGGGGCAGAGGGATTGACATCCCAATCTCAGCAAATAATGAAAACATTCCTCTCTTGGTCCTTAGAGAGGAAAGAGGAAAAAGGAAAGAGATAGAGTGAGAGAACAGTGAGAGTATGGACACAAAGCACAAAACGCAAAAAGCTCAATGACGGACATGAAAAGAATCAGAGTGAACGTTTCCTCCAGTCAGCAATATCGGGGACATGTCTCTCTCAGCAGGGAGCATGTAAAAGATATGTGTAATAGGTGACAGGGTGATTATCTAATCAATATATGTTGGATGTGGGAGGGCTCAGAGGTTGTCCTAAGTCCCTGGTTACCCCCTAGTACACACTCACACACACACACACACACACACACACACAAATGCAGACTGCATACTAACATACATGGATAAGTAGAAGGCACAGTCCTTTGGGAATATTCACATTTGCAGAGAAGAGCAGACACAGCTAGTGTCAAAGCCTCACAAAAACACACACAGACACACACACACACACACACACACACACACACTGATGACCATCACAAGGGCCAGCACAAGGGATAACGCAGTCTGTATGTGTTGCCCCTATACTCTGTACTGACCCCTACTGGCTGGGACATGGTGGTGTCTTAATAATAATAATAATAATAATAATAATAATAATAATAATAATTATTATTATTATTATTATTATTATAAGTAGTAGTGGTAGTACAGGTTTATTATACTATTATATTATAATTACATTCTATTATACTAGACTATGATCTGGGATATAAGCATTGTACCTATAATTTGAATTATCAAATATAATATTGATTAACCTGATAAAAATGCATTCACATACTTATTAATTACGCTATTGAAAAATAGTGTGTGGGTTGGGGTGTGTGTGTGGGGGGGGTTATCCACCATGCATTCTGGTCTAACCTTAACCTCCATCCAGGAGGCTGTGCTGTAATGATCCCAGTGTCCAGTATACGTTTGTATGTACGGCAGCACATCATGTTTTCAGGGCTCATTTATAGTGAATTAGATTTGAAAAACAGGAACTTTCTGGAGCCTCTCTGAACCCCCCTGGGCCAGCGGCGTGGACCTTGGGAGCCCCAGAGCCTCATAAACATAAAGGAGAGAGTAAGAATGAATAAAGGATGAGGAGAGCTATACATGTATTTTTTAACGCTCGCCTGTGTGAAGCGAGGCAAGAGTGTGTGATGGGGTGTGTGAAGGCACAAGGGGCAAAGGGAGGGGATGGACACCAGGTTATTATTTGTTTTCATGCTCCGGTGTGACAGGCCACACGCTGCATTAGGAGGAGGAAAAAGCAGACATAGACACTCCTGGGAGTTTGCAGCAGGATCTGAAGTGTCAACTGCCGTTCTCTGTGGCTGGAGTCCGATTATATATAAGGATATCAGACACAAGAATTGAGCTATACTCAGTGACATTTTCTTGCCTTACATTTCTAATTCATGTATTTGCTGCACTATAACATCTTAGAAAAAGCAAAAAAGTTACCGTTCCATTTCCCCAGCATGAGCTCTGCTATCATGGACAGTGTGATGAAGATGTTTGGTGTAAAGTTGGTTTATTTCTTCTTGCCTTTAGTCGGGCAGCTGTTGGCATTCCTGAGGAAAGCCCATGGGGAAGAGACTCATTGCAACGTGCTGCTCTCGGCATTCTGAGTCAGTGCTTGTGCTGTTTGGATACAGCACATGCAGATTTTACCACTGAAAGCCATGTACAACATGTACACATCTCCACGGGATACATTTTTTAAAAGGTCAAGCAACGATTCGTCATTGATCCGTCACCTGATTCTCTTCTTATGCTAGACCATTAATTATGAACTTATTTATATGTGCTTGTATGTGTGTGTGTGTGTGTGTGTTTGGGGGGGGGGGGAGGGGGGGCGTGGGTGTGTGTATAAAACTCTAAATGTTTTACTTGATCTATTTATTTTGGATGTTTTAATTTTTTCTTTGCTTTGGTCATATAGATGTCTTCTAAATATTTATCTTAAGTAAACAAAATAAAATCATATATCGCCTGGTCTTTTTCCAGTCATCAGTGAGCCTCTACCCACTGTAGGCACAGATTCCTGTTCTTTGATGGACTGTGGTAGCCGATCCGTGTCAAGGGTCGATGTGTTGTGCATGCTGAGATGATTTCCTGCTCACCACATTTGTAAAAAGTAAAGAGTTATTTGAGTTACCATAGCCTTCCTGTCAGCTCGAACCAGTCTGGCCATGTTTCTCCCTGCAGAACTGACACTTACTGGATGTTTTTTTTTTCTTCTCCACATCATTCTGTGTAAATTTTAGAGACTGTTGTGTGAAAACAAAACAAAACAAGAAAACAGCAGGTTCTGAAATACTAACACCAGCCAGTCTGGAACTAACAACCATGCCACAGTCAAAATCACATTTTCCCCCCATTCTGATGTTAGATGTGAACATTAAGTGAAGACTGTATCTGGTCAAGTGTAATGTATTTATAGGCCAGTACTGACCCTCATATCTGTACTTTGACTGTTACATCCTGAAGAAAAGGTTTGGTGTGTTCTGTGACAGTAGATCGCAATGAGTGTGGAAAAACAGGAAGTAGAACTAGTCATAGACAATTGAAGTAGACAATTAAATAAACATAATCGTCTCCAGTGCTAGTAAAGTAGCTAACTTTGGTTTATAAAATCACCCACTTTCAGTTACATGCATACATTTGGTTATTTGTTTGTTTGTTTGTTTGTATATTTGCTTGTTTGCATGTTTGATTGATTGATTGTATATTGGTGGATTGTTTATAATCAACAACAACAACAACAATAACATCATCATCAACAACAATAACAACAACAACAACAACAACAACAACAACAACAACAATAATAATAATAATAATAATAATAATAAATGTAATTTCTATAGCATATTGTTCATACCCAAGTCTGCTTTACAATTTTGGAAAATAAAACACACAAAAGCAAAAATTAATGCTAAAACAAACAGTTTTGTAGCAGTAGGCATGCATATATGTGAGTATGTACATAAAAATGTACATAAAAATATATATTATGTTATTATTATATACATTACAGAAGGAATATAGGCTTAAACTGTACAATCTAAAAGAAAACTGGGCGAAACTAGTTTGTTCATAAATTAGCTAAATAATTAGCTCCCTATATTAAGTACAATAATCAGGATTATTATGTTTG
The DNA here is from genome assembly GCF_023375685.1 of Ictalurus furcatus. Classification (NCBI taxonomy): domain Eukaryota; kingdom Metazoa; phylum Chordata; class Actinopteri; order Siluriformes; family Ictaluridae; genus Ictalurus; species Ictalurus furcatus. Next base: position 5,767,361 of record NC_071272.1, read on the forward strand.
TGCCACTAAGAGGAAGTGGGGACCAGCAAGACATTTCTCTATAGCAGTATTGATTAGTAGAGACCTTATAGTGTCGGGTGGGAAGGTTGCCTTTTTCTAGGTATAGTCTTGGGAGGATTTTAGATTAGGAAAGAGGTTTGTGAAGAAATTCTCAAGAGACATGCGGTAAGTAGTGTCTCCCAATCCCAGATAATGATGTTAATCGTTTTTGTGCTTAGAGCACAGCTACAGTTAATGGTACTAAGTTGGATCAAGCAGCACCTAATTAGCTAGAGGTGTGGAAGAAGTGGGCACTCAACAACCAGGGATTTACCTTTAACTTCCTGCCTCTGAGGACTCTTATATCTGTCCAAGCTGTTGTCAGACTGAGCTGTGATTCTCGGGCAGGGCCAGGACACGAGGAAAACAAGGGGATGTCGGAGAGTCATCTGGAGAAGTGAACAAGGTATGAGGTAAGGGGAAAGAAACATGGCCCAGTCAACAAAGAGACAGCAGATGTAGGTAACGGCAACAACACCCCGTGCTTCTCATGCTGAACCACAACACAGTGCACAAAATCTTACTTGCAATGTGCAGTTTCAGCAGTGCAAAAATAAAAGCTTGAAGCTTTAGCTTGCGATGCAGTAATTCACATTTCTCCATCAGAGATAAGCGCTAATATAAATATTTCCATACAGCAGAAAGATGTGAGGATTTAGAGAAGACTGTGTGGCAGATCAGAGTGCTGATTTTTTTTTTTCCAGCTGAGGCGCCAAGCGACAGAAGAAGGATATGCGCTCACAACATCCAGGCAGAAGAGGAGCCTTCCTGCATTTTAAGTCTGTTGAGAGTGGCAAGTGGAATAAAGACAGAGAAGCCTGATACCACATAAGGTCTAAAGATGGAGGGGGGCGGGGGGAATAGGCTTCAAACAGTTATCAATAAAATTGCCTTTGCCAAGTGCAACAGTTTAACCTCTTTAGCGTGTTAGGCATCTCCTAACAGGGTGTGACGTGTGCTTTGGGTGCAGTCTGCTTCACGCCTGTCTGCACAAAGCACTCGGCAGGTTGATAGGTTCACAGAGCTGTGCTCACGCAGGTGAGAGTTCCTTTGGAGTCCCACCGACTCCGGCATAAGACATGACATGAAACAAGAACCCCTCACACACCTCCAGAAGAAAAAAGGCAAAGATGAAAGAGGCACAGACTGAGTTTCTGACTCCAGACCTGCAAGAGAATCTGTCTCAGAAAGGGCAATACAAACACCAGCATATTCCCAGAGCTGTTTTCACATTAATGTAGAAATGGTGAATGACATTAACAAATCAGTATCACACTGTGAAATGCAGGTTTAGAACGTCTCACAAAAAAAAACTTCTTGAAGATAAAAGTGCCCTTAGGTACTCTACTATGAAGTAGCTCTATATTTTTGTAAAGCAATGGGCAAATATGAATGACATTTTTGGTAAAAATACAAACAAAAACAACAAAACAGCGACATATATAAGAATAACAAAAACAACAACTGAAATAACAAGAGCAACAAAAACAACAACACCAACAAGAACAACAGCCATACCAGCAACAGTAACACCTCAAAAACAACAACGACAACAACCATAATCACAACAATAACCTCAATAACCATAACAACACCAATGACCAAAAAGATCTAAAAATAAAACTGAAACAACAACCACAATACAGCAACAATTTCAGCAATGACACCAACACGGCAACAGAAAGATAACAGCAGCAAAATGTTGCTCTTATGATCAAAATAGCAATATATGCATACTGTACGATAAGTAACAATAACAGTAACGTGCACAGAAGCAACAAGCAAAACACTAAAAAGAATAAGAATGAAACACAACAGTAGAACACACTACACTAGGGTTGCTGAGTCCATGCTTGCACTCTGATCGCATTGTAAACCCTTTTGAACCACTGTAGGATAAAAACATACCTAATAATCTGTTCTCACTTTCTGGCAAGCTGCATGTGCACTCCTATTGACTGACGTGTGGCTGGTGCCAGATCCTCACACCCTCCGGACCGGTTTGATACTTTTTCTTTTACTTGTGACTCACTTTCTGCTACTGTGCATGGTTGCACATGGACACTCTAAAGATCTGCACTTCCCAAAAACAGTTTATACCCAAAACTCACCTTTGCTTCAGTGGAAAATCTCACCTGGATACTGTAGATTTGCACCTAAGAACTGGTACTACAGTACAATCATTAAGACTGTCCCTGTCCTCATCCCAGGGTTCTTATTCACAACAATCTGCTCAACACATTTAGTAGTATTTGTCTTTACTCATCTACACCAGTATAATGATTTATAATCTGACTACCCGGTTCTCATTTGAATCTCTGAGGGTTTCTTCATCATGTTGTCTCAGGGAGTTTTTCCTTGCCATTGTCTACTTTCCTCAATAGGGATTAAGATCAACGTCCAAGCTTCTTTGTGACCATTTCTACTGTTAAAAGTGGTATATTGATACTCATATTGATTCAGGACTGCCTGTGATTTGCGCTACCTTTTTTGTAAGTGATCTTTCATTCCAGTGTAATATATATTTTTAGCAAGCAATATTGCTTACTACTGAAGATTTAATTGTGACATTTAAAAAAGCCATCAAAAATAGCAGGGATCAGGAAAAACACACTGACAAATATATTTGAAATTAACCTGCAAGTTGAAACCAAATAGTAAAAAAAAAAAAGTAAAAGAAGAAGAAGCTCCTTTTTCATCAAGGTATCATGTGCAAAACTAATGATGAACCTCTTTTGAAATGAGTGTATGACCTGATAAGAGAGACTGAGTTGAGTAAGAGAGACCTTGGCTCAGTGAAGAGGCTGATAAGAGGCTGTTATTGCGCCATTAAGCCACCAAAGAGAATAGTTGGAGGATAATGAAAGAGAAATGGTGACAGGAAGGTACAGGTATACAGTTTTGTGGAGGCAACTGTACTGAAATTCACTGGGAAAAAAAAAATGTGAGTACAATAAATCACAAAAAACGATGAACACATTCACACACACGCACACAAACATACGCTTGATGTGCATTGGGCCTTCAGTAATTGTTGATATTGCGAGATAACAAAGCCACAGAAAGGAGAGTAGGGTCCTCTCCAATGTCCCTAACCACAGCTGTCAACCACAACTTTATCTCTCTTCTTTCCTGGGTTGCCAACACATCCACTCATCCCGAGAAGTCCAGGAGCATGCGCATGCACATGTACACGCTCACTGAACACAGTGTGTGTATGCTGCCGGTGTAAGCAGCAGGTGCAAGATCAGTACTGACGCAGATGGTTCTGGTGCCAAGCTTATCATCGTTAACATGACTCTTCATTCTTCCTCTATATATAATAATCAATTTTCCTTAAAGTTCTCCTCAATTCTACAGCATCAGTCATGGTTTTAAGCCATACGTCTATGCAGTGGTACAAATCAGTTAAATCATAGTTAAGTTAAATCATAACATAATTAATAGTAGTAATAATAACACCCACTATTACAGTTTTTTGATTAATTAAAGAACATCATGTCATATTTTTAAGCTAGTTCTTATTAGCACAAGTTATAATAGCTATAAGAGGACTTTCCTTTAATTAAGAGTTACAAAGACACCATGAAGAGCAAAATCATCTGTCCTGAAGTCAAGTCAAGTCAAGTCAAGTGGTTTCACTGAAGGTTAAATACATTTACATTTACATTTATGGCACTTGGCAGATGCCCTTATCCAGAGGGACTTACATTTACCTCATATATACAACTGAGCAGTTGTGGGTTAAGGGCCTTTCTCAAGGGCCCAGCAGTGGCAGCTTGGTGGTGCTGGGATTTGAACTTACAACCTTCCGATTTTCTCCTTAAAAAAGCTTCACCACACCAATGATTTTCTTTATCATATAACAGCGCATTATCAGTCAACATGAACCCTTGTTTTTTTTTCTTTACAACTTTATGCCAATCGAGACCCTTAGCCGGATAAAGCTGTTACTAAAGATGAAAGAATTAATACATGTTTCCAAATTTCCCCTTCCCTACCGCTCCGTGCGCAGCTCTTAGCATTATTCTTGGTGTGTTTTACAGAACAGATTATTATATACTATTATTATATATTATCACAACCTAACTGGATGACCTGCTCATGTTTTTTTTTTTAAATTTTGGACATAGATATTTCTCAAAAATGCAGATCTACAGGATTTTATTTAATGGCTGGATAAAACCAGTTAAAAACATTTTTAAAAATACGAGTGAATAGGGCCTGTGGATGTGGACAGTCCACCATAAAAGTCCCTGTGAATTAGCTGTTACTATGGAAACAAGCTAATTCAAATTGAAATTTAATTTGCAGCCCACATATCTGTCAGAGCAGCTGTTAGACGTAACAGAGACGACAAAGTATGTTATTAGCAGAAAAAGAAATCATTTTAGTCGACATTTTTTTTTTCATTTAAATTTTTTTTTTACTGTATTTAGTTGCAGTCACGCTCCGAGACCGACACACATTTGTTATTACTATATAATAGTTATTACCTATTACATACTATGTAGTTACCATACTGAAAAAATAACATGGTCGTATAGACCATGTGAGGAAATCAACAGACTCTCTGTATGGAGACCGTAAGCAGAGAGAAGGCCTTGCTGAGCACTTTTCATCACTTTCCATATACTTAATCTCTTCTCTGAAGTCTAACTCGTTAACTTTAGCCACAAAGTATACCAGTGTGGCACAGTTCCATTTTATACAGAGTTTGTATTAATTTCTTTAAAAAACGAAGGAAGAACTTATTGTTTTTATATGAAATCTATTCCCTCAGCGCACAGGCAATAATGACTTGATACAGTGACGGCTGTGCTATTTGCTCGCTTTTCCCTCTGTTCTGCTTGCTGGTGATTGAGATGGGCTATTTTCACACATAGAGAGAAGTGCTTAAAACCAGGGAGGCCAACGTCTGTTTGATCAAAGTTTATGTGAAATTTCCCAGGGCCACCAGGGGAGTCAGTGTTTATGAACTGTAATAAAAAGAGTCATTTTGACGCTGCGACCTCGGTGTCGTGGCAGGAGGGGGGGATTTGGTTATGTCTCTGTTTGCCAGAGGAGATCAGTTGCCTGACTCTCTCTTATAGGCACTCAGAAAGAGGGAAAGGCTTTGTGTTGACGAGATGTGCCATCCACTAGCTCGTGCACACTTTATTTAATTCTGTGAGCGCTGGGTCGGTCAATATTTTGGATTATAGGAAAATTACTCAAAGATTTTATGCATGTTTGATAATTATATATTCATTTCTCATCTTATTCTATACTAGGAAAATCTTATTTTATGACATGGAATGCAATCTTACTGCCTACACGTTTCTTTTTTTTTTTACTCTGTATTTGTTAAATGCACCTGTGTTAATCCATCCATCCATCCATCCATCTTCTATACCGAATATCCTTTTCAGGGTCATGGGGGAACCTGGAGCCTATCCCAAGGAGCATCGGGCACAAGGCCGGGTACACCCTGGACAGGGTGCCAATCCATCGCAGGGCACAATCACATACACACTCACACACCCATTCATACACTACGGACACTTTGGACATGCCAATCAGCCTACCATTCATGTCTTTGGACTGGGGGAGGAAACCGGAGTACCCGGAGGAAACCCCCGCAGCACAGGGAGAACATGCAAACTCTGCACACACAGGGCCACGATGGGAATCGAACCCCCAACCCTGGAGGTGTGAGGCGAACGTGCTAATAATTACTTTAAATTACAGTGCATGTTCAAATACGATCTTGATAAATAACCACAAATCACACCTGCTCTGTTTCAGATAAAGGAAAAAGAATACAAGTTAGTGAGCAAATAATGATTTTCTTTGTGTAATATATAAACTATCAAATGTTTACTGAAACTTTACACACTAACCCAAGATTTTTCATTTCAAACCTGACTATAGAAGTTCTATCAACTTGTGAACACCTATTGTATGTCATTTTTCACAGAAACTTGCATTCTTTCACAAAGATGTGCCGGTTTATGAACACGAGCGCAACTAGAAAACTGGATTTGGTTTGAGGCAAATAACAGTAGAACAGATTTTGAGTGAAATAATCTGCCATTATATATGTTAGCCTCATAGCTTTGATTAAAAAAAAAGAATTAAGAATTAGATGTTAGATGGCTGATCAACTACATTTGGGGAAAGTAGATCATTGTGTACATTTGATTTTTTTATCTGTATCATTCCTTTAAGAAATATGCACATTAAATCATAATCAATATACATTCTCCATCCACTTTATTAGGAACTCCTGTACACCTGCTCATTCATGGAAACTGGACAGCTGAAGATTGGAAAAACATCAGGTCTTTTTCAGTCTTCAACTGTCCAGCCTGTGCCTACTTCCTCTTCTTGGCTGACAGGAGTGGAAACTGATGTGTGTCTTCTGTTGTTGTAGCCCATCCGCCTCAAGGTTCAACATGTTGTGCATTCTGAGATGCTTTTCTGCTCACCGCGGTTGTTAAAGAGTGGTTATTTGAGTTCCTGTCAGCTCAAAGCGGTCAAGTCATTCTCTTCTGTCCTCTCTCATCAACGAGCTGTTTTTGCATAAACAACTTCTGCTCACTGGATGCTTAAACTGATAAGAAATTCATAGCACTGACTTTTTTTTTTTAATGAAGATGAACACAAGAGAACTAGAATGAAGTTTGAAGCACATACAGACTGCTTCACCCTGCCCATACACACATTTCTATATAAACCATCCCAAGTTATGAAAGCTGCAGAAATCACAGGGTGATCCATCAAGCTTTGATATGAAAACATTTGTGTACACACACAGAAAGTGTCAGAAAAATCAATGCCGTCTGCTGTAAGCTGGCATACGTACAGATTTCCTGAGTGAGTGAGAGACGGTGCAGGTGGGAAGCTGACATGTCTGAGGGACTACCAGGAGGCTACACCATTTCTGCACCAGTCTGACACTGTGGATCGAAAATGTATCTGGTCAATTATTATTACTGCATAATAATCGCTATTACTTCAGACATTTGTGCAGACTAAAAAAAATACACACAAAGAACTCCAGTCAGGAAAAAGAGATGCATGTGCAGTGATGAACACACACACACACTTCTTGATGCACGCAAACACCTGCTTGCATGCACACACGCACGTGCACACGAACACACAGCAACACACTGGGTGAGAGAGAGAGATCTCGATTATTGAGGGAGTATCATACAGGAATAATAAAGAAGGTTCTTAAGATTTTAATAAGAATAAAATGAAACAGTAACCACCAAGAGGCCAGAGGGGTTAATCCTCTCAATATTACTGAAAATAAAATGAATGGGAAAAAAGAGGGGGAGGAGAGAGAGAGAGAGAGAGAGAGAGAGAGAGCACTCGAGAGGGAGGGGTAGAGAAAGGAAACAGGTTCCGATAGAAAACGCTGCTGGTCGCAAGTGTACTAAAAAGACTGAATTGTGTGGAACTATTGTGTGGATAAAAATGCAGAGACTTGCACAGCCATTTGCATTCACACACACACAGACACACACACACACACACACACACCGTTTTATTTTTTACAATTATTTACAGTAATGTCTAATTTACATGTTTATTTTATATTAATTAATTATATTTTACATGTGATTCTTATATGATTCATTCATTTTCAGATGATCTTTACTCATGATTCATTTAATTTCATGTGATTTTAATTTGATTCATTTTTCCCCTGCGAATCTTTACACAGTTCATTTATTCTGACATGAGATTTTTACACATCATTCGTTTTCACATGATTCTTACACATGATTTATTCATTTTTATATGTGATTCTTACATTTGTTTTTTTTTCACACAATTTTTTATACGATTCATTTACTTTCATGTGATTTGTTCACGTTATTCATTTATTTCCACAGGTGATTCTTACACAATTCATCTATTTTCACGAGATTTCTACACGATTCACTTGACATCCGATTTCAATCTGATTCATTTATTTTCCACCTATTTATTTTTATATTCCACCTATTTACCTACACGATTCATTTATTTTCACTTGAGATTTTTAAACGAGTTTTGACGTGATTTTAATTCCATTCATATATTTTCAGGCGATTTTACACATAATTCTTTTATTTTCGCGTGATTTGTTTACGGGATGAATTTTTTCAAAAGCGAATCTTTACACAAGATTTATTTTCACATCTTTAAACGTCATTCATTTATTTTCAGATAGTGGACTTATTTAGAGTAGTACATGTATTTTTATTTTCACATATAATTCTTACAAGATTTGTTTCTTTTCACATGGGATTCTTTTTCCACACAATTCATTTACTGTATTTTTACATGTCATTTTTTGACCATGTGCGAACATTCATTTACATAATTCATTCATTTTACACACAGTTCATTTACTTTCACATGTAATCTTGACATATTAATATTTCACATGCAGGACATGAGGTTTCATGTGATTTTCTCACATGATTCATTATTTTTCACATCCAATGATCCAGTTACACACAGTGTCAGGTGTTTATTTGATTCCAGGGCGTAATATGTTTAAAATGCACTTTTTGCATATTTTTCACTATCACATATAACTCACACAATCACAAGTGAAAAATGCATGATCACATGTAAAATGTATGTGATTTTCTTTTCCCAAAAGGAACATCGTGCCCGCTCTTCCCGATCCTTGATTTTCCTCAATGTCAAAATCAAGCGCACAGGCAGCAGATGGCATGAAACAGTTGGCACAAGTAAGTGAGCATGAGTATCTGTTTACTAATAACCCTTTAATTACTTCAGCTGGTGGAAGGGATCAAAAAAAGGCAGACTCACACAGGAATAACCCTTTAGGTGGCCAGAGACACATTCTTTTCGAGGACAGGACATGACAGAAAACCCTGCCATATGCAATCATTCTGCTCTCATATGCAATATAAGGATAATGTGGTGGAAAGGAGGAAAAAACACATCTGCGAATGTGATCTGTGAGTGCATGGACTTGAGTGTGACAGTAATAAGCCATGCTGAAGATTTACTGTACCTTCACTGCAAGTAAATGTCAAGAGAAATCCATTCATCTCGCAGGATAACTTTAACCTTCTCCATTTTGTTAGTCTGAACCCACCCTATGGGCAAATATGTTACAAAGATGTGCTCCATTTCCGATTTTTTCCCCTTTTTCTCTCTCTTCTCCTCTCTCTCTTTCTTTCTTTCAATAATGTGAAGCTGCGTTCGCCGGCTGCCCTTTGCTTTCGCCGTGCTGCAAAAGCATACATTTTAATGATGAGACCTTTTCTTTTAAATAACTCCACTACAGGAGGAAAATAAATTGCTGTTCAAGAGGAGATATTACTCTGGGCATTGTGGGATTGAAGAGGATTGGGAGGCTGAGGTTGGCTGACCCATACATCACCAGCCAACCTGTATAAATTAAGATATAAATAGCTTTATATGGAGCAATTTTACCTTGGGTGGGTGAGGATGAGTGTAGCAATGGAAGTGTATTTCACCTTCTGTGTGTGTGTGTGTGTGTGTGTGTGTGTGTGTGTGTGTGTACGTAACAGAAAATCCCCTTGGAGTGCTGGGCAAACAGAAAGCAGGCCGTGTAAAGGCTGTGAAGGCCTAGCCTGGTTATTGTATACTCTTCCTCGGGATTTGAGTAAAGACTCCCACCCACCCCACACACACACCCAGCCTCTGCACTGCCATCACGGCCACAACACCATCACGGGCAGGGGGCATTATCCAGAACCCTGGCGCAGGCTCCAAAAGGAAATTAAAAGGGGATTATAGCTGCCTGACACTCTGGAGGACTTTGCCACATCCGATTCTTATTTATTTCTCAGAACTCTCTGATAGGTGAGAAACAGAGACTACTCTCGCTTGTCGCTGAACGCCAATGCTGATCATATCATTTCAAGGGGATCACTTCAGGGATCATCTGCTGCATCATATCACATGTGAAAAGGGAGGGATTTTATTCAATCAGGTTAACTTAAAGTCAGATTCTTATTTATTTACTTTCATGACTAGCTCTTACTATTAGCTATAGCTTCTGTACTTCTGTATTCACTATTTCCAGCAAAGAAAACATATTCTGTTTGTCTATTTAATTATTTCTAAACTTTATAAATGCTTTTAAAACATCCTTGCACCATTTTTTAATATCATAAAAACATTAACACTAATATTTCAATATTATAATTTTTTTGTCTGACTGTGAATATTGTGTATGCAATGCTCTAAGATCACCGTGAAGCAAAACATTATTACAGCTAATGCTTTTTAGAACTTTGTATGAATGTCATACTCTAGAAAGGAATAAAACATATGGGGTCATGCTGTTAGAGGAAAATAATCAATGATGGAGTGGTGTGATGCAGCCCAAAGCAAAGCAGAGTTACTTTTATCTCTCCGAAGTTAATTAGTTTCCAATAACAGCACACCCCAAAGCTTGATTCTTCTTTATTCTTATTACCACAGCACAGATTCCCACATTGTACTTTTCATCTATTCATAGACATATTTAATGTTGTAGAAAGCCCACAAAAGAAGTTTTTCCTGTTATCACTTATGTTATAGCAGCAATAAACAGCAATTCTATCTCATTTCTTTCTATTTCTTGAAAGTAATTTTTTGTTAAAGGGAAAGTTCTCTGTCCTGAACACTTTCCTTAAAGTTATAGCTTTACCTCTGACTGTTACAAATCAGTGACACTGGAGACTCCTTCCAAAAATGTTAAATAAAAGTCTCCTCACTGAAAATTTCAAACAATTAGGCACTTTTCTTTTCATCCATTGTGTGGAATGTCTGCCATAAAAGTCCCTGTGGACATTGTTACAAAAGAAATGATAATGTATTAACAAATTAGCACTTTAAAATAAACCTGGGGTTTTGATTTGCAGCTGGAAATACTGTTGATGCTGATGTTGTAGAAAATGAATCATTAATCAGAGCTGTAGTGTAAACTGTTATAACCTTTTGCATATGTACTGAATGTTTTAATAATGGTCATTGTTAGCTGGGATGTTGAAAGAAATTCTAAGTCACAGTGACTGCAAATCTGTGGTTGGATGTAACAATAAGCATGATTTGGACATTATAATGTGTATATTTGAGAGCAGTCTTCACACTCTTTACATGAGTAAATAATCATGTAAGTACAGTACGGTATTTCCTTACATCCCAGTGTACTGTTCTGTCCCTTGTGCATTTGGTAAATTTCTGTGTGTGTCTGTGTGTGCACACACGCAGTGGTGTTGTTATCAATTATCCAGAGTGCAGTCTCACTCCGGTTCAGTGTTAAATTAAGTTGTCAGCTCTGTCTCTGCGATTTCCCCCTTCACAGAGGCAGGAGCTGATGAAGCCTGACGGCCGCTCGCTGGCTCTGCTCGCCGGCTGCCTCTGCGCATCGTGCCTGCAATTCATCAGCACAAACCCAGCACCCACAGCCCGGTCCATTGGCCAGACTTCCAGCTCTCGCGCCAGCCAACGGACAGCAGCGCCAGCCCGGACTTTCCGAGATCGCTTTCTGGCCTGGATGGCAGGAGAATGAGCTGGATCACCTTCCAAAAAATACACTGGAGGAGATCAGCACATCTTTTACAGAAAAGTCACACAAACTTTGCATGTGAATACTCACATTCGGTGTGTGATATTAGATGCCATATTCAGAGTTGAAGTCCAAAAGTTATGTCTATATTAGTTCAGGGAAAGTTATGTGTATTTAGAATTGGTTTATGCATGTGCTTAAGTCAATTTGCTTTGTGCTCCACCACTGACTTTTAATACAAAGACTTGCCTTTAAGCCTGAAAACAAATCAGGGACAGAAAATGTGGACTGAATAAGGAAAATCTAAGCAGGTGATTAGGTTATCTCCGAATATGCACAAATTACCCAGTATAAATATTTAAGTAACTTTTCGACTTAAATCACAGATTTAAGTGGCCAAGTCAGAATATGGGCAATTACGATTTACTTGAGTTCACATGTGCAATTATAGGGTGTGGCACAGTGATATGCACCTTCGCACGTTATCCACATACGAGCAAATATTACTCATGTAAGGGCAAGAAAACATTATATGGAAAACATATAATGACATTTCTTTGATAAAGGCAGTAACAAGTTTTGCCAGATGCTAGAGTCAGTCCTTTCACCATTATGATTCTCTCTCTCTCTCTCTCTCTCTCTCTCTTTCTCTCTCTCTCTCTGTCACTTTTCATATTTATCTATATCAACCTGCTGAGCTGAAAAAGCAGAACTGAAGCTTTATGTAAAATACCAGCCACCAAAATAATGGTGTAACACGGCAGACCGCTAAGCTTTCCATGCTTAAGTATTTATTTGTAATGAATAATAATGATCACACAGTTAATTTAATACAGAATGGCATTAGCAATGGGCATCACCTCACCAGGGTCCTTAGTGTAGAGAGCGTCCCGGAGTGCAGGAGATTCAGTACACCTCCCACAGCCCTTCATGACACACTCTGTCCCTGTATAAGCATTCCATCCCTGTGCTGACACTGAATAAAACATTATACACCGTTTTCACATATTAACCTAGTTAATTTAAAATAAAAAAAAAACGCTCAATGATTCATTTTGCTTTTTGGCTTCCACAGCTACCAGCTGTCGAGGACTGGCGATAACCTAAATAATCAAATGATGATCTTTTCATTTTCTGGGACTTGATTGGATGCGGTATTAAAAGAGACATTTTGGTAACTTCACTTCAAAGGGAGAGGAAAGATTTATTAATCCAGGACCCTAGCACAAGTCCCACTGATGGCCGTTTGGGAGAGAGATGTTAGGTTACTCTTAAAAGAACAAAAATGACACTTGCTCAGCCAAAAGTACAATAAAGTTAGGTAACTTGTTTGAAAGATGGTAAAATGCTGCACTCTCTGTTAAAGGGATCACAGATGAAAGAGTTGCTGGCAGAAGCTGTGGGCCAATCAAACAGAGATGATATTCTTCCTCTGTAGGGAAGCCCTTGGTGGATCTAAAGATCTCATTTAAAAGTTTATCCTACTTTATACGTCCCGTTAATTTGGCCCACCACAATACAATCAAACAAGTGGTTGCAGAGGTGTGTGTATTTGGAGGTTCCTATTGCCAAATACATGCTGGTAGGTGGACTGGTGTCTCAAAATTGTCCCTAGGTGTGACTATGTGTGTAAATGAGTGTGTGCATAGTGCCCTGTGTTGGATTGGTGTTTCACCATAGGATAAAGGTTATCAATTAGAAGAACTTTGTATTGATTTTTCCAGGACCCTTCCCTCTAAAAGGACACATGGACACAAACCATGCAAGCTTCTTTTTTTTTCATTTAATTTGTCACTCATTTCTGTAGGTTGTTCTCTGTAGCTGGATCTCCTGAATTGAATAAAAACAAAGAAATTTCTCCCCCCCAAAAAATCCCCCCAAATGGTCAGAAAGACTCTGTGCTTGAAAGAAAGCTTCATCGCAGGTACCCATCATCCCTCTCACCCGATTCCACACCTCTCCAGGATAGGACAAAAGACTCAATGCTTAATGGGCCACTCAGTCAGATTCTCATGGGCCACGCTTTAAGAATTTCCACCAAGCCAAGGGGAAGAAACAGAGCCCGGCAAACAGAGAGACACATGGAGAGTAGAGAGGAAACGGAGCACAGGGTTTAATGTCTCTGTTTGCCAGTGTATCTCTTCCTCTCCCTCACTTGCTGCGCGTCTGATCCATGGGAGCGAGAGCAGCATGCCATGTTGCAGCATGCTTACACTGTTCCAAGGACGACAGAGCAGAATTAACCCCTGATGGAAGCCGAGCAAATCAGGCACCAATGTTAGTCTGAGATGTCTTTCCATACATCTATCCATCTATCTATCCATGTGTTAGCATTTTGTATAAATCCTTTTATATAGTTTACATTTAACATGTTAAAGATACACTCAATCAAGCTGATGCTCAACCAAAATAATTGTAAAAAAAATATTTCTCCATTATCGTTAACCCCTAGTCTTGACTTGTTTGCCTATATAGTTGACTCACTTTTGACCTTTAAAAGAATAAACTGTAAAAGGCAACATAGTGAATAAAAGGGGACAATTAGGGGGCCAGTTACCATGTTCTAAAGGAATAATCCAACATTTTTCAACGGTAGTGTTGCTGTAGTGTATACAGTATGTGACTACCCCAAACACAAATTTCGACACATTTCCCTGTACTGAAAATAAATAAATAAATAAATAAACACACAGTTTACTCAAAGGTCACTTCTATGGACATCTAAGGGCAGTTGTTGGGGCATCAGTACAGTTATATATTGTTTATATGAAACATATTTTGTAGAAACCTTTCATTAATTCTTTGATTCAACCTTTCATTAATTTTTCAGTGATTAATGAATTTCACTGAATTCATTACTTTTCACCTGATTGTGCATAGATATGTCATAACCTTTGGGAAAGCATAAGTAACACAAACTGCTTTTTACTGTAATGTTCATAGGTACAAAGGCTGGTAAAAGTAATTTCCATGTATGTCTCATTTTAATATATTTATTGTCGGTGCAGTTTTCAATTTTATTTGTATAGTTACATATTTGAAAAATTGTAGAATTTAGTAACGGCCCTTTAAAAGGCCATTTCAAACAGGTTTTCTCATTTTTTTCCTGAATATAAGGAAACATTTTGTCATCCATGGTGATCACACATATGTTACAGATACGTTGGATTGAGATTAGGTAGAAAACTCTTGCAGTATTCCCTTTAACTAGAGAGCTGTGAATGAACTGGATTACATACAAGACAGTGCTACAGGGTTTGGTATCTGGGGTCCATGCACTCACAGTTACAGTTGATGTTTTTATATTGAATAACAAATGTGCAGATGTGCTGAGGTGTAAAGCGCACTGTAGCTGAATGGGAGGTTCGTTAATGAGTCATTCATTAAGGGGAATAATTAAGCAGACAGAGTGTTTGCTCAAAGACACACAGCAGTTTCCTCATCAGGAGGTGCATGTGTGATGCCTGAGGCCTTAATCAAAGTGAGCAAGCATGTATGCTGAGAAGGCTGATGCTGATAAATACACATGTAGAAACTGTACTTTTTCATTATATAATTTATGGCATGACCTACAAATAAATATGAGACTATCAGATATGTATGTCTCAAAGCTTCTATGCATTCTTCAAAAAAAAAAACCCAGAAGTCTGTCTTGGTTCCCATCATGCAACATAACTCCAGTAGAAATATTCAGCCCAAACAGAACTCTGGTAATTAATGAATAATTAAGCAGCCCCTTTTTCTTAGCCTTTGTTCCAGCCCATCAAAGATAGCGGCAGTTAATCCCTTTCTTATATAAATAGCTCTTTGGCGTGGAGGGCAGCAGCCGCACGGCAGTCTAACCCTTCTGTCCCTGAAACTGAAGCCAGGATAAGCTGTGAGTGTGTTGGATTGGCACGCGGTGCTGCCCAGGGCCTGCCGCTGAGCTGGCCTCCAGTACAGATGGAGGGCAGGGCTGGGCAATGCCAGCTTGTCAGTCGGATTAAAACGACTCATTTATTCACTGAAGTATCGCGCAAAGCGACCACGCCAAAACAGGGTGGCATGGAGGGGGTGAGGGAAAGCCGGTGGGCAGGAGAGGGGAGGGAGAAGGGGTCCAGTTATTAAGTGAGAGTGGCTCCTAAACTAACTGACCCTTTGCCAACCTGCTTTTGCTCTCTTTCTTCCACTCTCTCCCTTTTTCTGTCCCATTACTTATCTTTCTCAGCCTGCCAGAAGCCATTACGCTGGTGTGCGGAAGGTGGCCAGCGGGGTGGCGTCCTCCAGTGCCTCAGTGACAGATTGCCACTCCGCATTGGTGGCGGAGGAGGCAACAGCGGAAGCCGATTGGCTCCGACGGTCAGGAAATAAGCGCTGAGGAGACGGCAGAGTGGCGGAGAAGGAAGATGGGAAGAGGACGGAGAGAGAGGATGACAAGAGCCGGCTGTGTGACCTTTAGCATCAGGTGAGTTCCTTAAAGGGCCGTGAACCCTGTTGTTAGGAGGGAGCCTGGCAGTAGAGGGCAGCATGGAGCAGTGGGGGTTGATGGTAGTGCCAGGGCCATGGACAGGGCAGGGGCTGAGCCTACTGGCCATTTGGAGTAATTGTGCCATTTCATAACAGTCCCACTAAAATGCTAAGTGTAATCCTATAAGAGAGGTAGAAACTAATTTGTAAACTTGGACATGAAAAAGAAATGCAGACATATCTCTAGGATGCACCTTCACACACATTTGGAACAGTATTTTTGAGGGAAGGTAGATGGATAAGCTGACATTCACCTAACACCTCTTGATTGCTTCAATGCCAAAAATAGTTCCTTCAAAAGAGGCACAGCTTGAATAGCCAAGTAATGAAACACTCATGTCATGCTCTTGAGCAAGCATCTGAAAGAAAAACAATGCCAGTCAAAAAAAACATAGAAAAAGGCAGGCCTGACTTTCTGCAGCCACATCTGTGAGAGCTGTAGAGAAGAGCAGGAGCTGAGTAATAAGAGAAGAAAGTGTCACAGACAGGTTAACTGTGGGATCGGTCAATGCCAGCAACCCTGTGCCTCTCAAATCCCCCACTCTCGTGTCACTGGCAGGCCAAAAGAGAGAGAGAGAAAGAGGGGGAGAGAGAGTGAGCGCGTGGGGGACGATGCTTGGAAAGGTTTTATCGGGTCTAATTACTCCCGATAGCTGTAATTTACAGGTTGGCAGCAGGGGGAAATCGGCAAGATTCACACTTCTACGGGTCAGCATCTGTCGTCATTACGGCACAAGGCTCACCAAGGGCCGGTCAGCAAGCCTGAGGAACGGTAAACAACAAACCGCATGTGACAGATTAGTGGCGCGGGCTAAAGGACCTTCCACTGACACATCATTCCTCTCACTCTGCGAGTTTGTATCACGGCAGCTGTCACCAATAAAACAGAGAGGCAGGAGAAAAAGGTGGGGGGAAAGGCTGCCAGAGGCTTTTGTTCCAGTTCCAAGGTAGAAGGTGGCAGGAATGAAGGGAGGTGCTCATAGAGTGACCTGTTTAACAGCCTGGCCTTAGTTAGCACAGGAATACTGTATATTCATGTAGGAAAAACCAGGGCACCATTATGTCAAGCCAGGAATTTTCTGCTGAGTGTCTCATAATTAGCAAATGCTGGGTTTTTAGGTCCCTGCTACAAATTGCGCCTGTCAGCTGTGGTGGTACTTAGTGGTAAGTTCTATTTGTGAAATGTGTGTGGCTCAATAAAGTAGGGAAAGAGAAGCTAAGCGTTTGCATTGGGAGGCCTAAGGTGAACCTGTGCTGGCTTCAACCCACATACTGCTCCACCTTTCTAAACCACAGGAGAGAATCTAAAGAGCAGAGAGGAGAGGATGTGGTCAGCCAAGGCCCGGTGCTGCTCATACCCTTCCTAGGATCCAATTCACATTCCCTCCTCTGATGGATTCTGGCAGGGAAACTCTTCCCTGACCTCCCCTTGAAGGACGTCCACTCTGCTATCTAACTCATTCAAACCACAAAGGACTATACATCATTTCCAACTCTGTTCAGGATACAGAATATTGATTAGTTTGCAAGATTTTTAAGGTTCACTTGTTGATTTCATCACTCTTCTTCAAGATGCTCAGCATGCCAAAGGCCTCAATAAATCAACTTTCATCTTTGGATACTTCTCCACATCCATGTTAAAGTTAATACTGGAGGTGTGGAAAGTGTCCAGCTTTAGTACCAGCAGTTCCAGGTAAATGAAACTTGTCAAGGACATGACCCATGAGCTCTAAATCTCTCTCAGCTACCCACATTTTGGCCCTTCTTATTGGCGAGCTCACAAAGGCCTCACCCAATGCTGTCCAATCACCAAATGCATCCATTAGGCTGTCCAGCAGTGGGCAGAGTCTGGTGAGGATCTGTCCTGCCTCAAACCTAACAGCAGAATGGCTGTGTGGTCCATGTGCCAGGCTTCAGAGGGCCTCTACTCCCACAAGTGCCATATGGGCAGCCCAGCCCTGTTCCATTAGCACGGGAGAGATGAGGATGAGGGCCCTGGCCTTCACAGCCCTCTTGCAGCACTGCCACAGGGCATGCCCTGCCCAACGCCAGCTGTCAGTACCAGGCCTTTGGACGTCCAGGTCTTGTCTGACCCAGCAGTGCTGAAAAGTTTTTTAAAAACAATCTAATCGTACTGAAAATACAGTGACATGCCAATGGAACCAATGGCTTACTCTGAACTTTAAGATGTATTCTCTTTAGCATGGACATGATATGCATTTCAGAACACCAGGATGCTCTCAAAGTTTTGAAGAACAAGTAGAAAAAGAAGAATCTTACTGTCACAAATGTACTGAAATGCACCCCACCGGAGGGATGGAAGCAACTCTGCACCTGGCCTGAAGGAAAGACAGAGTGGGAAAGCAGAAACAGAAAGAAAGAGGGGAGAAAGTTCAGATGTTCTGTGGCTCGCAGGGGAATGTCAGTATGTGTTTCAGGCTATACCTGCCACAGGACCTGGGGCCTTTTTTTAATTAATCATCACACAGCTATGAATTATTAATCCATTATCACTATGCATACATACGATTACTCATTTGTCTCCTCTGCTTTTTTTTAGCACACTTAAGTTTCCATTTCTTTTAATGAGTCCCAATTCTGTAGAGAAATAAAAGTAGATTAACCCACGTGCACACTTAAATGAAATGTGCTACAGGCACTGGCAATCTGCATCAGCTACTTCAGGGAATTTTATACCCAGCATGGCTCCAGACAAGTTTTTCCCAGACAAATGTCGCACATATTATCTAGATTATCCTCCAGGTTCAAGGGACTCGCTGATTTTGATCTCAAAGTTGAGGGTGTTTTAATAGCATTGATATTGAATGTAAGGCAGTTTTTATGTTTTTCACATATTTGTAAAAATTGGCAGTAATACCAGCGTGGCACTGGTTGATATAACCTTCATTCTTAAAAGTTTCTTAGTGCATATGGAATATTGTACTTAGGAAAATGTTGCCTTGTGGGTGATGTGCTACACACTGATCAGAAATCATCAGGCTCTCAATTAGGAGAGATTTGGCTGCTCAGAACGGCCACGAGGACGCCTCGGCCTAGAGCGGCCCAGAGCGGCCCCGAGGACGCCTCAGCTCAGGAGGAGACTGAGGATCTGAGAGAGAGCAACACCTGTCAGGTAAGCCTTCGCAGTTGACGGCACACGAAACATGCAAAGCCGTCAGCTCTGACGGCTAATCTCCGGCGCCCCGTCCTGCCGGGCACGGCCAGACTCCACAAGGAGACACAGGGGGCCAGAACACAACAAATTTCCCTTTCCTGCCTGAGACAGCACCGGCACCCACGACTTCCTCCTCAAATAGAGATGGTGGGGAGGGTTGAAAAAGGAGGAAGAGGGAGAGAGAGCGAGAGACATGCTCTAAATACATTTCATTATCATCATTATAATTATATCAGTGATTGTGTGTTTTGGGTAATGCGCTGCAGCACCTCTCCCCGGGGGTTCACCCAGCTGAATGATTAAAGCACATGCAATGAACCATCCGTCACTGAGTCCCTGTAGGACTCGGGCAAGATGTGTTCAAAGAGCTCTGCTGAGAAGAAGCGCTGGAATGAAACAGTAAATCTACAACACCAGAACTGATAGCAAGGATCTCAAAAATATTTGAAAGATTCAAAAGTTATATTGTCGCTGTTGCATTATCTACTTGTTTGCATAAGTAGCATTCAATGTAAATCCTGTCCAAGCTGAAGAAAAACAATAAGACCCACAATAATCAAAAACATGGATATCATATGCTATTATACAGAGTTGGTTTTTTTTTTTTTTTAAATAATCTTCTATATATAAGCTATTAGAATTAGAGTGGGTAAATCCAAAACACCACAGTCAATTACCCAGGTACAAATAGGATATGAATAGCGAAGAGCGCGTCAACTAAGGTTTGTAACACATAATCCGATAAGCCATGCGGTCCTGTAGGACTAGGCCTGCTCAGACGCAGGAAGAGAATCTAAGAGACAAGGATTGATGAATGTTTAATCCGACAATCCTGCACATGTCTAGGAGAAATCATCCTGAGTCAAACCCCACAAACGCACTGCAGCAGGTCTCTGAAATATTCATACCATACACGCTTCATTAAGATTATAATACACCGAGGTCTCTATTTACTTATTTATCTGATTATTGAAACAAATGACAGAAAGGGGGAGATTAAAATATTTGTGTCACCACTACATATTTGTCTCACAGATTTGTAACAATTTGTTTCATTACTACCGAAACCTCTGGATTGCTAAATACTTTTGACAACACAGCCCACTCTACTGAGTGAAGCAGTACAGTGGCTGAGACAGGATTCAGAGAGTTTTAATGAAATTGGGTTCATCTATGGAATGTCCAGAGCACATAATCCATGCTTTTGCACATCTGTGAACTAGCAAGTGAGTTTCAAATATCAATTAGCAGTGTCCATATTCTTTCCTAATCCTGGCCCTTCAGTTCTCTATTTTAGTGTTTCCCAGCTCTAACGGCCTCATTTTAACCTGATGTTCTTGGTGAGAAGTTAAATGTATCCAGTGACCATTAGAGATGCAGTAAAGCACCATAGGATAAATTTGGTTCTTCAAAATTGTTTATCAGGGATACACAGCATATAGGGTGAAGTAGAACACATTTACAAAAAAGAAAAGGGAGTTGGGCTTTTACTCAGTGATTAATCCTGACATATACACAAAATGCCTCAATTTAAAGCTTGTCCAGAAGCCCTATGTTCAAGAATTTCACTTTTAGAACATGGTCTCAGAAGAACCCCTTTAGAAAACTAGGACTATTCTGTTTAAGTGTTCCTCATATATTCTTTGGATGGTTCATGGTTTTATCATTCTAATTGTGTTTTTCTCTGCACCTTTAAGAGAGCTTGTCAATCTGGAGGAACTCTTAAAAGTTCTATATAAATCTCTTGCAGAAATTTCTTGCAGAAAAGGTTCCAAGAAGAACCCCTTTATTGTCACTAGGGTTCTTTGGATGCTTAATGGTCCTATTTTTTTATAAAAGGGAACTCTTGGACTTCCTAAATGTTCTATGAAACTCTATGACAGAGGGTTTTTCTTTTAGAAAAAATTTCCAAGAAGATCCCCCTTAGAAAGACAGGATTATTTATTATTTACAGAATGTATGATAAAACCTTTATTGATACAAAGGGTTTCTAGTTCAGACAAAGGTTCCAAAAAGCAGGCATTGTGATAAAATGTCTATGTCAATCAAAATGGGGGTGGGGCTAAACACAAATGATAACAAGCTAGGTACATGATGCAGCTTTTTAAATATTCCAGAAAAGCAGAAAAAAGGGGGTTGCCAACATTTTATGACATAGGAATATTCAGTAAGGGCTTTTGGGTTGAATAAATGAATGTAAAGAAAACCACATTTGGTATTTTTAAAGTATATTGAATCCTTTTAGTGTTAACAAAAGCAGAAAAAAACAATGGACAGTGCAAGGGTATCTAAAAAAAAAAAAAAACTGTATTGGAAAACAAAGAGTTACCGGCTAAAATGTGCAGGACAGATAGTTTATAAATCATGCTGCTTTTCAAACTGTCACAGGTGTGACACCCTGAAATCCCTCTGCCAAGCCTCCGGATAGGCATCATATGCTTTCAACAATGAATGATCTCTCAAGCTGTCTCTCTGATGTGAGATAAATGATATCACTGGTCCAATAAATTAAATCCTACAAGTGACACATATTCACATCAATCTGATTTTTAAACCAGTGCATTTTAATTTAGCCCTACAACTGTGCATTATAAACAAATGTTGTTGTTGATTTAAGAAATAGTAGAGCCAAAACTTAAATGTACACAATTACCTCAAATGTAGTCAATCAGCAGAGACATGTTTGGTGTTGGAAGTTTAAGAATACCACCAGTCTAACCACCCTGTAAAGTATAAGTACAAATACAATACTTCATGGTAACCATAGCACTACCATGATATTATTATAATACTTTAAGGTAACCATGTCATGACACTACCATGGTATTACTATAGTACTTTATGGTACACATATCATGAACCTACCATGGTTTTACTGTGGTACTTCATGGTAAGCATGACACTACTATTGTTTTAATAGCACTTTTTGGTATCCATGCCAAGACAATACCGTGGTTTTATTGCTGTACTTCATGGTAGCCATGACAGGTCTTTCATTTTACTTCATGTAACCATGTTACCACCATGGCTTTACTATAGTGCTTCATCATAACCATGACACGGCCATGGTTTTACTGTAGTACTTCATGGTAAACATGACTCTTCCTTTGTTTTACTATAGTACTTCATGAAACCATGACACTACCTTGGTTTTTCTATGGTATTTTATCATAACCATGACCCTACCATATATTTACTATATTGCATCATTGTAACCATGTCACTACCACATTTTTATGGTACTCCATGGTAGTCATGACACTACCATGGTTTTACATGAGGTACTTTGTGGTAACCATGTGAACCATGAAACTCACAATTCAGTTAACCTCTTGGTGCTTTGGTTAATTAGTGATCTTTTTATATTTACAAAAATGGTGATGTACTAAAACAAAAAAACTAAAAAGATCCTAACCTAGCTTCAGCAAACAACATGTGTTTAAATTAATAAAAGGCACCCATGACCCTGTCGCCACTTCACCAGATGCCCTTCCTTGGACCACTTTTTGGTAAGTACTAACCACTTCATACGCACCATAACACCTGCTGTTTTGGAGATGCTCGTACTCAGTCGTCTAAACAATTTGGTTGTAAAAAAAAAAAGAAAAAGAAAGAAAAAGTCGCTCAGATCCTCCTTATGCTTGCCCATTTTTCCTGCTTCCAACACCTCAACTTCAAGAACTGACTGTTCACTTGCTGCCTAATATATCGCATGCCTTGACAGGTTCCACTGTAACAAGATAATGGTAGGGGAGTGGTACTTTCAGGGATCATTTCTAGAGTATCTAGCTAGGAAATGTGATTTGAAAGCGTTATGTCTCTCTAATCACAATGATAATGATTCTACTGAGCGTGAATCGGATTTTGGCTAATGATTCTTTAATGGCTCTGTTTCTTATGAAGCGCTAGAGGAAGAGGACATGATGGTAGTTCAGTGGTTAAGACATTGGCCTACTGATTGGCACAACGTGAGTTTAAATCCCAGCACTACCAAGCTTCTGCTGTTGGCCCCTTGAGCAAGGCCCTCAACTGCTCAGTTGTATAAATTAGATCAATGTAAGTCGTTCTGGACAAGGCAGTCCGACTAATGCCATAAAATGTAAATAATCAATGTTATTTACTCAACCTGTCAGTGGGTTTATGTTATGACTGATCGGAGTATGTTCTAAACCGTGTAGATATTTTATTCTGATAGACTTTAAATAAATATTGACTATAGAATTGAAAATGTTCCCATGCAAACTTCTTTTTTTTTTACCACTTTTATTCTTTTTTTAAAGTCATTTTATTACCAATTTAACGTTATTTCTGCAGAAGAGTGATTATTATAAACATGGCAACTCGCACTGAGAGGCGCTCAAGAAGTCCCGCCTCTTCCGGTACCGCCACTTCCTGGAGACGGAAGCGTTTATTTTCATAGGGAAAATGGCGGCTTCTGAATCGAACCGCGTTGTGGATGTGGGCGAGGCTGCGTCTACTGAGAAACAGGGACCGGATGTTGGTTTCTGGGCCGGACTCGGGCCCATAGTGAAGCGAGAGCCGGTGGTTAAGCTCCTGAGTCCAGTGAGCGGGTTGGAGGCTTTGACGTGGTCGGAGGATCACCGACTCGCCGTGTCCACTGTTAACAGTGTTTCTATCATGGAGCTGGTGTGTGATCAGCACACACACAGCCAGGGTTTAGTGCTTCACCGCACTCACATCCCGGTACCGGAGTCCGTGTGTGAACTGAAGGCAAGTATCAAAACAAACAAACAAACAAACAAACAAACAAACAAACGCACACGCATGGAGCTGCAACAATAACAACAATAATAACTCGCCTACACTGCATGCGTTATTACCGTATGTTATCTAGTGCAGGGAAAATAAGAACAGTGTGACGTGAAGGAGAATTAAAGGTTAAAATGTTAAGGAAAGGGGCATAATATTATTATTATTATTATTATTATTATTATTGTTTAATTTATATATTGCCTTAACAGAACTCAATGATGCTTTACAATAGCAATACAATAATACATAAACAGTGAACAATCATGTGAAAAACAGTACACATAGTACAGTCACTGAGAGCAAAATGCATAACAAGACATTAGGACGAATAACACTAAGAAACAGACTGAAGTTGGAGACGGACGTGATGCTGCGAAGCATCAGACAGAGTGAATTCCAGATCCTGGGTGCTACAACGCTGAAAGACCTGCCATACCCTTAGTGGAGAGACGAGATCTAGGGACAGAGAGGAGGCCGAGCCCAGAGGACCTATAGGTCCTATAGGGGATAAGCAGTTCACTAAGATAGCGAGGTGCCAAACCGTGAAGTGATTTAAATGTAAGAAGGATTATTTTATATTTAATGTGAAACGAATCCGGTAACCAATGCAGTTCAGACAGAATTGTGAGCAAAGTAATGTGAGCTGAGCGCTTGGTACGTGTAAGAGGTCTAGTGGCAGAGTTTTGAATATATTGCAACCTAGCAATAAAACTTGCAGGTAAACCAATGACGAGAGCATTGCAACAGTCAAGACGTGAGGATATAAATGCACGGACCAGTGTTTCAGCATGTTTGAGGCTAATGAATTGACGGAGGTGAGCAATGCGACGAAGGTGAAAGAATCCCGTTTTAGAGAGTGATATGAGCTTCAAAGGTGAGGGAGGGATCAAAGACGATGCCTATGTTTTTTTTACAGTACTAGATGGGATGGTTTAATGAGAGTACTGTCATGCAAGACATATTCTACAGCTTTGCTAGATCACTTCTTAATTACAAAGTTTGACATGTCAGTTGTTCAGGGGGGTTTTGTTTCCTTTGAGAGCAGGAGACTACGGTTTTATCATTTCCCAGTTCAACAGCTAGTGAGCAGGTTTTGTAGGTGTGATGGCAAGAACATGTCCTACAACTCATCATAAATCTCAGACATTTAAAAAAAAAAAAAAAAAAAATGTAACGTCTCCTTCTAGTTTGTTAAAAGTACCACACTGCAGTTAAATGTGCATTCTGTAGGTGCGACATTGTATAAGACGAGTACATTTTCGAGGCAGTTTTCCCAGGATGTCCTCATGCAAAAACAAGTACCTAAATTGCCTACGTATGGCCAACCTACTTTGTAAGAAAGTGATTAACCATTCCGTCACTTGTCATAAATTGCAGCACACTGTCATATAATTAATCGAAAAGTTTCAGTGTTGAGGGAGTGACCTTGTCATAAATAATATCCCCAGTCCCACAGTGATGCACTGCGTTACTTTGAAATTTGTCTAGACGGCTTGTTTTAACATCGACACACACTGAATTGTGGTTTGTCAGTCATCTCTGCATAATATGATTATAATTATGTTTTTTTGTTATTAGGTGGGCCCGGAGGACAAAGTGCAATCGGCGAAACAAAATTTTGAGAACTCTGATGACCCTTCAGTAAGGCAGGTTTTTCTGCTGGACAGAATTATGAATCCCCAGGGCGGGGCTCTGCGTGGCATGAAGTACACCAGCTGGTCGCCGCTCGGCTGCGATGTGAACGGGCGATGCATTCTGGCTTGCCTGACTCTAGACTGCCGCTTGACCATTCACAGTGGCCACAAGCGACTGCAATGGACTCAGCTTCTGAACCTCACGGAGCTTTATGGTGACATGCTAAAATCGAGAAACTACTCGAATGCTAATGCCTCTGAACCCTCGCTGGAAGACCTGGAGGATCTTGAGGTGCTTCAGAGTAGGTATCAGATGCAGACACCTGTGCGCATGGAGTGGTCCAGCCTGTGCAACACGCATCAAATCCAGAGCAACAACGAGTGCAAGGATGTCGGGACGGTCCTCCTGGCTGTGCTGATGGAAAACGGGGACTTGGTGGTATGGCAGTTCCGCCTGCCTGTACAAGGAAAGGAATCGGTTGTCTCTTGCAACACAATCAAATCGGGAGTGTCGTCACCGAGTGTTTTAGCCTGGTGGGAGTACGAGCATGGTGGACGCAAGATGAGCGGCCTGATCGTGGGCAGCACAGTGGGACCTGTTAAAATATTGCCTGTGAATTTGAAGGCAGTGAAGGGATACTTTACTCTCAGACAGCCAGTGGTGCTGTGGCAAGACAGCGATAACATCCCAGTGAACGACGTCAAGTGCATCGCACTCTTCCACCCGCAGCAGAAGTGTAACTGTAGCTTGGTTGTTGCAGCGCGAGGCCCATATGTTTTCTGGTGCTTGTTGCTCATCTCCAAAGCGGGTCTAAACGTGCACAACTCTCATGTTACTGGCCTTCACTCAGCACCAATTACATCCTTAAGTGCCACACACAGCGGAAGCTCAGTCTTCACCTGCTCACTGGATGGCACAGTCAAAAAGTTGATGCCGGTCTTTACTGACTCTGCGATCCTCTTTAAGCAACAGGAGGTGGAGCTTCCCGAAGGTGTTCGTGGTTGCCGCATCCATGGTATCGCCACCAGCCCAAATGGTGCCTACCTAGCTCTGGCCACCACAGAAGGCATGATCAATGGGTTGCACCCAGTTGTCTGCACCAACCTGGTGCAGTTCATCACACTCATGACGCCAGACAAAGCAGGGGCAGAGCTTCTTGAATCACAAACGCAAAGCCTGTACAAGCAGACTGACCTGCTGGATCTGGTACGATGGCGTGTAATGCATGACAAACAGATTCCTCAATTCCTCCAAGACGAACTAGATGAAAAGACACCCACATCAAACTCGACGTACCTTTGGAGACTCAAGCTCTTCCTCTTGCGTGTCCTCCACCAGTCCTTACAGAAGGTGCCAGTGGAGGCACGCTGGAGGCCCACCCATGAAGACAGCAAAGCTTTTCTGCCCGACGAGGTGGAGGGAGACACCGTGGACGAGAGCACGGTGGCCGACACCTCTGAGATGAACGAGTCCAAACCGAAGGAAGCTGAAGTAGAGCCAGATGAGGAGCGAATGAGCGAAATTACAGCATGGATTGAGGAGGTGGAATCGCACCTGACACGTGAGCACATGAAGAGGGTGCTAGGAGAGGTCTACATGCACACCCTCATCACAGAGAATACGTGCATCCCCACTAAAGGGATCTGTGACTTCCTGTCCAACGATCCTACTAACGAAGATCGAGCTGCCAAGGTGAGTCGTCACACTGCGGCAAATCTGTTCAAGTACATTTGGGGTGTTTTGTAGTGTATATATTAAAGTGCACCTATTATGGTTTTTCAAATATTACCTTTCATGTAGTATTATAGAGCTGTTTGTGAATGTAAAAAGTCTGCAAAGTTTAAAAAAACCGAAGCGCACGACAAACAGAGTTATCGACTCCCAAAAGAAGGGACCGATTCTGATCAGCTGAAACGAGTCTTTAGTAATTCCAGACTTACTTCCTGCACAAACCTATGTAGGTTTGTAACAAAAAACCCAGACTCTGGTCTTCATTGGCTACTCGCTGACAGCGGTAGACCAATCACAACAGACTGGGACATCTGACCAATCAGAGCAGAGTATGCTCTCTGAAAGGAGGAGTTTAGATTGAATCCTTTAGAACGGATCATTGAACGAGTCGTTTGTGCAACTGGGAAAAATTTTAATTATGAGCACATTTAAAGTGTTTTTTTTTTTTTTTTTTACCTTGGATGCATGTAAATCTATTGTATGAGACCTTTTAAAATAAAATTAGGCACGTTTCAAAACCATAATAGGTGCACTTTAAAATACATTTTGATTCATCTTTGGACATCCCTGCCTATAGCGTTAGGTTCAGTTCAGAAGGAACGAGCACTGATAGTTCCACATTAAATAGAGATTTCTATTTGCTCTATGTACGCTTCATAATCTGGCACACACTCGGCACACTCAAGCATCAGAAATCTAAATTTAAATATAGATACTCTGATGTTACGATGTACATCACAAATTCAAAGTTATATCCTCCAACACAGTGTTTGTACTTAAGTCATTAGCATCATCGTTTATGAATATAGCAAGCCAAATCCTTTCTCATATTAGTATAAAGGTTCATCTCGAATATTGCTGCAGCATTAGATTTGTACAATAAATCTTTGCAGGCCTGATGTGATGTTATAAGCAAAAAGGGCAGATAGATTAAATAAATAAAGATTGATTGGACCCTATTATAATATGATGTGGATTTTGTTTAAGGACGACTACGTATTTCAGATGTTTGCTCAAAAAGTAATAAAGTCGAACGATGAGAGGCGGAAGCACACTAAAGGTCAGATCTCAACATATCTATAGCGAATGAATAGAAAGGATTAAAAGATTTATTGTCTATCATGTCTTGCATTCTCCACAGGTTCTGATTGGTCACATAATGAAGAAAATGAACAAGCAGACATTTCCCGAGTATTGCAGCTTGTGTAAAGAGGTTCTACCCTTTACTGACCGCAAGCAGGCTGTGTGCAGTAGCGGACACATATGGCTCAGGTAAGACTGTGTGCTGTTACACAGCTGTATGCATCCTCATTATAGTCCAACCATATTTCATATCCAAACTTAAGTTTTTTCAAAATGACAAAATTGTTTGCAGGAATTTAAAATGTTCCTTAGGGATGTCATTCATTTTGGCACATAGTATTAATACGGAAAATACTGTTATTTTTCAAAGGTAGTTATTACCGAATTATTTTCGCATTAGAACATTTCTATTGTTTGAGTCGAAAAAATTGTTAAAAATTGTATATGAATTGAATTATAAATTCACCTTCGTCTTGTGATTTAAAAAAAAATTTAAAAAAGGTAATTATGGGAACCATGTAGTAAAGCTTAAACTAAATCAATCATGTATGGGCCATGCTGTTATAGGAAAATAATCAACGACAGGGTGGTGTGATGTGATGCTCAGTCACCTCCTTCATTACCATTCTTCATTATGTTAGAATATCTACATGTATCGTAGTGTTTCATACTTTTTATGCCACAGCAATTTGCCAACTATTAATTTGTTGTTGGTGGGTTTTTTTATTAAAGAATGCCACATGGCACTTTTTTATTGATTTATTGTTACTTTTAATTTTATTGAATGTCCCTGAAACAATTAGTTCCTGTTATTGTTTACTTTATAGCCACTATAAACAGTGTTTCTTCTTTTTTTCTCTCTGTCTTGAAGTTAATAAGACAAAAAAAAAACTCAGCTTGTCAAGTCCTTCTTTCCTGAAAACTTTCCCACATTGTACTGTTAAAGTTGGTTATAAAGATTGAGATTCAACTTTATTGTGTGTGTGTGTGTGTGTGTGTGTGGTAAAACATGATTTCTACACATATCCCCACTTGTGGAAGGAAGTTGAGGTCAGAGCACAGTTAGATCCCCTGTAGCAGTTGAAGGTTAAAGGGTTTTGTTCAAGACCCCAACAGAGGATCCTGGGATTTGAACTCTTAACCCTCTGGTCACTAGCACAGAACCACTAAGGAGCTGCTACATACAACCAACATTTGTTGGTTGGTTGGAGAGCTCTCACTGGGAAGACAATGTTTACAGCAGAGAGCAAAATAAAAATAAAAATCGATGCCTGATCCCAATATTCAGTTCATTAGACTCTCACAGAATGGGCAGGGGGTGGATGGGGGTGGATTGTTGCTCTCCAGCCATGGGGGATTGGCTTCAGTATTGCCTTGATATTGCAGGGGTGGACATAAGTTGCCCAGAAGCCTGGGACAATCTGATTTCCTGTGTTTAATGTCTGGGATATTTGTATTTTTTTTGTTTGTTTATTCATATACACTACCTGTCAAAAGTTTGGAGACACTCGACTGAAATGTTTCTCATGATCTGAAAAACCTTTTGATCTGAAGGTGTATGATTTTAAAATGTTTGAAATTGGTGTTGTAGACAAAAATGTAATAGTGCCAACATATTCATTTGTTTACTTTTTTTTTACGGACGACTCAGATCAAAATATTCCGAAAAGCAGCCGATAAGTGTCCAGCGTAGGTGGGAACTCCTTTAATACTGTTTAAAAAGCATCTCAGGGGAATTCCTCAAGAAATCGGTTGAGAAAATGCCAAGAATACATTTCTGGAAATTCTAGGCAAAAAGCGCGTCTACTTTGAAGATGCTAATATATATATATATTTTTTTTTTTTTTTTTTTTTATCGTGACATAATTCCCATAGTTCCATTTGTATTATTCCAGAGTTTTGATTATTTTTACTTTATTATTATTCTAAAATGTGGAGAGAATAAATAAATAATGAGTGTGTCTAAAACTTTGACTGGTAGTATATGTTCAACAACCAGATAATGAAACAAACTGACTTTCGCAAAACAAACATTTTAATTTGTCTTTAAAAGTGACGTGCTTCATGGTGATGCGATGCATTGCCAAATATTTGCTGAGTTTTTGTCAGCAAGTGCATGATCATAAACCCGTTTGTTTCCCTTAGTTCCCTTAGTCTGTATTAATACTAGCTAAGTAGCTCGTCATATATTATCTCATTATGTTAGCTAACCAATTTTATCCCAGTCAGTTAGATTCATGTTCAAATTACCACAATAAAGTTTGTTTGTTTTTAAATAACAAATATCACCGAATTTGATTGACTGGATCTGACTGCCCCTGACTGTTAACACGGAGAAGTGCTACGTACAGTGCTGTAGGTTTATGAAGTGTAACACTGGGTTGAAACTTCCTTGAATAGTTTCTCGAGCTCCTGTGTGTGCGTTTCCTCTTTATTTTAGGTGTGTGCGGTCATATCAGGTCTGTCAGAGTGTGACGTACCGTCGCTGTCTGCTGCAGGACAGCATCGCTTCAGTGCCACAGCCTGAGGGTAAGACCTGGTGATCCATCGGAGTTCTGCCCAGCGGCTTCTCTCGACACACACACTACCTTTAATTTTCTGTAGGACAAGAGTTGGATGATATGATGGTAGATCAATACTGCAATATATTAATTTGGGCTGCATCAAAACCATTTTTTGGTTCATACAGCATATGATGGCAATCAAAGCAAAGCAGGCTGCAAACTGCACTCCTTGAAAACATTATAAGGATATTTTCCTACATCTTCCTATAAGTAATCTGATAAAATGTCTTAAACCTAAAACTCAGCACAAGGAGTTCATTGTAGGGGTTTAAAACTCCATGCGATACAATACAGTTTCCATTCATAAGGCAACGATTTGATATTTAACCATACCACCACTGAATTCAAATTCCGTTTAGTAGCCTCAGATTGATACGAGACCAACTTTGTTGAGAATCTGGAGTAGGCCTGCCATTCATTTGTGAACGATGACGTAGAGAAGGATTATTTTAAAAGTATACAAGTTACAGACAAATCACCTTGAGAGCCTATTAAATTTTATTTATTACATTTATTATTTTTTTTTTTTCCGGTAATAATCAGCTTGTAATCATTAATAATCGATAATAATGATGTTACGATTGTTGTCGGATCATTACACCCTTAGTTCATTGCACATCGCAGCAAACAGCACTGCAATAAACACTATCTCGGTGAAGAAAAAAAAATGTCTACAGACAATCCTAGGCGAGTGAAAATAATCGTTCTTACCAAGTCTGTTGGTTTTGATGTTCTTTGAGTGATTCTGACACTATAAGAACCAAAAAATACTTTACTTGCAGCTGTAGAGAAGCACTTTTCTGAAATGGAACATGCATTGATTAATAGGTTGCTAGTAATAGTATGTAATTATTAGATTATTAGTAATTAATAGGTTACTCATTTCGGTATTCGTATCAACGAGTACCAAAACTTCTTTCGTAGTTGTATTCAGCCTGAAAATGGTATTGATGCATCCCAAGTTATCACATTAGCCTCTAGGGTCCAATGCAAAACTACTTCCCTGGGAGGGAATTTTGTACATTTCGTACATTTTTTGCCTAAGCGGTTACTTTATTAATTCCCAAAATAAACACAGACATCATTAGACTCAGTTTTCAAAGCGCTCACAAATTTACCCTGTGTATAATACTGCACAGTAAAAGGATCACTAGTGCATCCACAGAGATGCACCCATGCTGACATCAGCTTCCATTAAAGATGTATTAACTAACGAAACCGTAACTCTCATACCTGCGGTGTGACATTAGCTAATCATGTCGACTCAACCCCACTTGGCGAAACACAATCACGGAAAACGGCGACTTGATTGCTGGGTTATGTTTGCATCATGTTCTTCGCCTCTCTTGGATTTCCATTTCCTCTTTGCCTCTTTACAGATCCAGACTGGGTGAAGAAGATCTTACAGGGACCGTGTACATTCTGTGACTCGCCGCTGCTTTGACACGCACAACGTAGCAACGCTGCAAGCTGCTGATACATACCCGAAACCTTTGAAACTGGATGAATGAATTGTGTAATATTTTTTTTCCCTCTTTTCTGAAGGTTTGTTTTGTCTAGAGCTTAGGATTGTTTTCAGTCTGTGATGCCGAGGTCAGTTGTGTGTACAAATAGAAATGGTGGGAAAACCGCCTCCACCTAAGACACCTATCCCTCTTTTTTTTTTTTTTTTTTTTTTTTTTAAATCTGCTGAACACTTTCTGTTTGAGACTTATGCTGCTACGATTCCGTTTTACCACAACTTTCTTTCAGCCTTTTGGTGTGGTTTCGCTTCTTAATTGGCTTTCGGAAACATCTCCATCGTCAGCGTTCTCCGTCTTCACATGAGAACTTTACACAGGCTGCTAGAGGAGAGATTAAAGCCTGCGAGAAACAAATCTGCAGCCAGAGACAGAGGCAAAAGTGTTTTAAGAGTGCGTTTCGGTGCTTCCCAAGGGATACGCCTCTAATGAGATACCAGAGTAATGAGGTGCGGATTCCAGCCACAGATGTGATTCTGATTTTAATTAAGAAGAGGCGGGGTTAGAGTGCATATTGTTAAATATAGTTAACCCTCTTTTCATGGGCCATGGGGAAATAAATACGGAAGCCGTACAGTTTGACACAAGATCCGCCTACATATTCCTCCCTATATTTCTACCACTGGGTCAGAGCCATGAGATGAAAAATGGTGTATCAGCACTGTCTTGTTCACTCTTGTCCCCTATAACAGCTACTGGTCCCCCAGAATGCTGGGGTCATTGGAGCGTATCACTTGCCCCTGGGGCTTGAAGTAAAAGCGCTTTAGATTTGTAAAAAGACGCCGGTGTCATTGCTGACAGTACAGCTTTGTCGTAATGTAATAAAAAGCACTGCTGTTTGTGTTTCTCGTGGTTTATCAGTCCTCCACAAATACCGTTTTTTTAAAAATACACGAGAACATATTGGACAAGCAGAACTCAATTACGCAATGTTGTTGCATACAAAGCAAGCACTTCGTGATCAAAGAGGAGCGAGAACCCAATGGGAGATCTTGCTATAGCACCAAATGTGACTGTTGTGTCTCACTGTAAATTTGTCCACAGTACCATCTTGAATGAATACTCCATCGCTTTGACCTTAAACTTATTGTAATCTCTATGTAGAACATTTGTGTGATTACCACAAACGACCAATTTGAGCAAGTGAGAAAAGATTACATTTACTTACATTACAAACTTGCTTGAAAACTGACTGATAAGGGAAGTCTCAGGGCAGCTGTTAGCTGTTGGAGTGTCAGTAAATGTTTATAGCAATCATACTTCTGTAGAATGTGCTCTATAGCTATACAAATGGTCCTTTTTCCATTTGGGGGATAGTGGTTTTTCTGGGGTTTCTTTGTTTTTTGTGCAAGACTTTAATTGTTTGTTTCTAAAATAATGGGTCAACTGACAGTATAATATTGATACCATGATAAATGATTTCTGAGAATGTCACTATTACTTTCATAATATGACCTTGGCATGGGTGTGGGTGCCAGATAGGTTGGTTTTAATTATTTTGTAAAGCTCATATGCTGGGATTTTCCCAGAACAGTCTCTAGAGTTCACACAGAATCATGCGGAAAACATAAAACAACCAGCGAGCAGCAGTTCTGCAGGCGGAAATACCTTGTTGTTGAGGGAGGCCAGAGAAAAAAGGGCCAGACTAGTTTTAGCTGAAAGGGAATCTATGCTAATGCAAAAACAACTCTGTACAACCGTGGTGAGCAGGAAAGCATCTCCAGAATGCACAATATGTCAAACTTTGACTCAAATGTTCTGACCGTTCTCCTCAATAAGGTGTTTCTTTTCAAACTTTTTTTTTTTTTTAATGGAGTAATTATGGATTGTTTTTATAGTTAAATTGCAAAATAGACTTAAATATTCTTCGTTTTGCAATCGTTCTGTGATCGGTGCACGTAGACTACACATCCGATTGTTAGAGATTACAACAACAACAACAAAAAAATTCATTTGAATGAGG
The DNA here is from genome assembly GCF_023375685.1 of Ictalurus furcatus. Lineage (NCBI taxonomy): Eukaryota > Metazoa > Chordata > Actinopteri > Siluriformes > Ictaluridae > Ictalurus > Ictalurus furcatus. Next base: position 5,801,889 of record NC_071272.1, read on the forward strand.
TGGGACAAGCATAAATGTCTCAATGTGTAACGTTAAACATGTTTTTTCTTTTCCTCGTTTGTTAGTAAGGCTGTTTTTTTTTTTTTGTTTGTTTAAAAAAAAAAAAGGAGCTCGCCCTTTTGGTGAGGGCGTGTGCCATGCCGATAGGTGGAGACCGATCATGCCGAAGAGGTTAGCCGTGTTTTGGCGGAACCTCCTACGTCTTTAATATAATGAGATGTCGGAAAGCATTTGTACAATAATTACAGCCCCCTCCTCCTCCTGTTCTTTGTGTGCACACACTCAAACACTTCAAACACAGGCTTTGTTTCTGCAACAGACAATATTCATAGCCTTCAGGGCCATGGCGGAACTTCGTTTAAACAGTCATTTGGATTCAGTACTTTTGTTAAAGTGTGGAATAATGTAATAACGAGTTGCTATTTTAATTCATATTCATACGAGAGAATCTGCTTTGTTGAGCCAATATAATGTGTAGGTTCATTATGAAACCTCTCATCATGCACAGTATTTAGCTTAAAACTTTTAAATGAGTGATTGTTCCACTGTTGTAGGGAAGCTACTGTGGAATTTCTCCAGTGCCATTTCTTTCTTTCTGCTGCTTGTATACTGTATGTGCTTTTATTCCTTAATGGGCACCGTATGTCATAAATTAAAATGATGACTATGTATGTATATCTATATAATTACCTTTTTTTGCTGCCATAAAATGTATATATAATGTTATACCTTGAATAAAGGCAATGTTTTGTTTTGGTTTTTTTGCAAAATGAATTTTAGCGGTTTATTTCGTGTTAAATATGAATGATGTCGAATCAGTCACAGCACTGTTGAATAGCCGATTCTGATAGGTCAGAAGGCATTGGTTAATTTTCTGTAACAGCTGCTCTGAGAGTAGTTCCAGACATGTGCCAGATTACATGTTTATATCAATCAAGCTCGTTCTTAATACGTGTTCTATTTAAAATCACTACTAAAGGTTTTTTTTGTTTGTTTTTTTTTTAATCAGTGTGTTCATTATTCCAGTATAGGGGAAGAAAGATGCAGACATTTAAAAAATAATAATAATAACAATAATTAAAGTAAACGAGTGGTTCTGTGGGTGAAAAGTTTGTGATGTGCCTTCATGGTGCGTGCCCTCACATTATTTTCTCTCTACTCTTAAAGGATTCAGTAAACACATTGTACCCTCAGACTAGTAAGACACACCAGCCCTCGTTTGTACCACAGATTCTCAAATCAGGCTGTTAACATGGTCCTTTAACAGCTACATGGTCCTGCTGGGATGCTGCCAGTGACCCATGACTGGCTGGTTTGCATCTGTGTCTGTGCGAGTGTGTGGCAGGGGGAGGAGATGTCAATAAGCACACTGCTTGTTTGACAGTGTTAAACCGCTCAAGTGGAACTAATGTGGACTCGCACAAAGGGCACAGACAGGCCTTTTACTGCTATATTAATTAAACCTCTACTCAACACCAGACCCACAACCAGAGAGAAGTGTCAGGGGAGTGTGGGTGTGGGTGTGTTGTATATATTATGTACATAGGTCATGCTAATACTTCAACTTGAAAAATAAGCAGACATCAGTGTTTAGGGCCCAGGATTGATGGGGAACTGTTAACAGGCCACCGTACAAAAAGGGATTCTATGAATAGTTCAGGGTCCTTTATTTCGAATCCTCTTTGAAAGAACCTTTAAGAGTTCCCCCAAAGGAACAAGCCATGTTCAAATTTATATTAGAAGTCGAGCTGTTCTTCAAATCAGAAACCAGAAGCGCTCGGCCCTTCAATTATGTGATATCTGTTAAAGGTGCAATCAGTGAGTTTAGAGTAAATGACCTAAAGCTACACTTTATGGCCAAAGGCATGTAGAAACCTGACCATCATGCCCATATGTTGGCCTTTCCCAAATTGTTGCCGCAAAGTCGGAAGCATACAATTGTACAGAATGTCTTCGTATGCTGTTAAAATACAATTTCCCTTCAGTGGAACTAAGAGGCCCTGTCCTCTTCCAGCATGGCAATGCCCCTCTGCACAAAATGAGCTTGATTAAAAGATTGTTTGCCAAGGTTGGAGCTGAAGAACTTGTGCTCTGGCCTCGACCCCACTGAACACCTTTGGGATGAATTGGAATGCCGACTGTACCCCAGACCTTCTCAACATCAGTGCCTGACCAAACCATTGCTCTTGTGGCTGAATGGGCAAATCCCTACAACTTCACTCCAAAATCTAGTGGAAAGCCTTCCCAGAAGAATGGAGGTTATTATAACAGGGGACTAAATCTGGAGTGGGATGTTCAAATAGCAGATATGAGGGTGATGGTCAGGTGTCCACAAAATCCCATCCTTAAAACTAAAACACATAGATCATGTAGGTTAAAACACTTAAACGCTAGTACAAGAGGCAAAACAGGTGAAATTGACACGCTACACAATTGACAGGAAAGCAGAGAGGCTTCCTTGTCCTAACTAATCAGATGATGGTAGATCATATAACTTGTTTATTCCTGCATTTACAGAGCGTGAGGGGCATGGGGACCAGAGTGTTTCCGGTGAGCAGAGTTGCAGGATATTATATTAAAAAGTTTTGGGGTTTTTTCATCACTGACTGCATCTTTAAACCAGAAACTCAGTAGGGCACTGTATTTTATTTGTCTCTATTTTCTACAGCAAAAGTGCAAATGATTGGGGGTATGTTTGGGTGTGTGTGTGTGTGTGTGTGTGTGTGTGCACGCGTGCGTGCTTGTTTTTGTGCATGGTATTATTTAGAGCATGAAGAATTTATAATGAGTATTTTTGTTTTTTATATATAAAAAAAATAATACCGGAAATAACTACTATGCAAAGCTATTAGAATGAATATTTATGAGTCTTGTTATGAAATATTCATAAAGTTGGTTTAAAAAAACAAGGAGAGAAAATGGGGGAAAGAGATATGAGTGAGAAGTCATTGAGATGGAGGGAGGGAGGGAGGGAGAGATAGAGGGAGGGATTGGGCTACTGTCTTGACTTTGTCGTGAGGGTTTCTGACAAAAATGGAATCAAAAATCTGACATCTATTAAGAAAAGCACCCGCAGTGTCCTCCTACCAGCGGGCCTTTTTTTTAACTTTCCCTCCCTCTTTGCCTGTGGTGATGTTTCTTTCATTCACCTGATCCCTCTCTCTCTTTCTCACCCTCATCTCCGCCTTTCTTTTTTTTACTTCCTTCTCCGTTCCATCTACCCAAATAAGGAAATTAATGAGGGATAGATTCTTTACCGACTGCCCCCGCAATGTTTACCACTGATGAAATTATAATGCGGCCTCTGCTGTATTATTTATAAGCCAATTAGAGGAAGTGTTACTTGATTTGATGGGGAGCCGACACACAAAGTACATTTAACTAATACAGCGCGAGAGAGTAGCACCAGGAAAGAGATACGGACGGAGGGGAGGGGAGGGAGACAGCGAGAGGAAGAGGAGGACAGCCGAGCCTGCCGAGTCCTCGGCGTGCTCTAGTATTACGTGCCTAATTGCCCTGCTTTATCTGTCTGTCACGGAGAGCCATGCATATTTCAGTGCTCCCAAACACTTTGATTGTTTGCACTCGTGTTGCGGCTGTAACAAGTAGAGCAGTGGCCAAAGTGGAGTGTAGTTAAAGACTGACAGAGAGCGAGGGAGAGGTGGGAGAGGGAGGAGGCCAGAGGGAGTGAGGGGACACACGACTTGGACGCACTGAAATATGATTAGAATGGGAAGAGATGAGAGAAATTGTGGGGGACTAATGAGTGCAAAACTCTTAGTCTACGCCCCCGATTGCGGCAACAGGCGCAAGAATGACTCCTTTGAGAGTGGACTTGAGAAAATACAAAAAGGAAATCAGGCTGTAGAAACGGGAGGTAAAATAAAAAATCCAGGACGAAAATTTAAAACGAAGTTTACAATGAGCGGTTTAGATTAAACAACAAGGAGCAAATTTACTCACAGGAGAGAGACACATTAAATAATGTTCAACAAAACAATATAGAAAAGAAATACGTAATTCAGACTGAACTGATAATACAGTATGTTCCACGAATACAAATACAGATATGAATAGCAGGTGCACTTTTTTTCTTGCCAGAAAGGTTCACCTTTAGTTGCGCGTGGTCAGATATAAAGCTTGTGGGACAAACAAACAGACAAAACAGATTAATATGAACATGTTGAACTGTGCAATGTATTTTCAGCATCCTTAGTAACCGCCTGCTCAGGATTGTGGTGGTTTAAATTAGGCTACTAGTTTGTTTATATTTTGGGAAATAGAACCATGCTGGAAGTTATCGTGGGAACGAAAAAAAAATAGCGCAAATAACTGCACAAGTAGGATAAAAAAAAAAAAAAAAAACAATCCAATTAACATCTCTAGATGAGACTGGAATTCACAGACCAAAAAATAAACCCTTGTTCTGATTTAAGCCACGCCCTCATGGTGTTTAAATCTGAATACAGACACAGATACAAATATTTAGACTAATAAATAGATGCAAATACAGATACAGATAGTGTCATTGTTTTACACCCCTAATAGGGTGCAGTTTTGGTCTTTAAGGCCTTTTTGGTCTTTACTTATATCCAAGGAATAAGTGTCACTAGGATTTAAACATGCACTACATTTACTTCCCAGGTAAAACACACATAATAAATGTACAAACAACACCCCAGTGACAAACTTTGTACACTTCAATGCATAGTTTACGGCTCTGTTTTCCAAAAGCGTGTGGCATGATTCTTTTCAAACCCTTCAAATCTTTATGACCCATTTTTCCCACTGTTTATTGCATAGCACAGTGCTTCAGAAAGAATAGTGCCTGAACACATCCTTCATCCTCCATCCTCCCCACAATCTGCTTTTGAAAGCCGATCAGACACTTATGCAAAGGAGGGAAATTGGAGCAAAGGCATCTTCAATTATCTGATGAGGCAAGTTTATCGGACCGGGTTTCTCTTTCCTTTTTTCTGCTCCAGGATCAAATAGCGGCTCTTTACATAACAAAAGAGCTTCCTGCCTGACCCGCTTCACTGAGCCTACCTTCAGATGCGGCTAGTGTCTTCCTAAGACAAGGCTGATGAGTTTTTGTTACTGAAGAACTCTAACCTGACTTAAAAACATAACCCAAGACACTGAAATTGCACTTATTACACTCAGCGCATTGAATGTTAACATTTAATAACATCAATTTCTTGTTTCTCAAAATCCATGAGCTGCATCATCACCTGTTTTATTTATTCATTGCTTTTAAAGCCTGTGTAACAGGATAGCTGTTAATTAATATAACTGTCAGGTAAAAGGCTGCTGTCGGACCATCACCGATCCATCAGTAACATTAGCCCGGGCCTTCCACTCATGCTAGGCCGCTAACTCTATGCCTGCTGCTCAATTAAGCTAATGCTATGTAAATGAGGTCTCCAGCCATTAGCTCCCACTTCGGGCCCCATTAATGGCATAATTGGGCCAATCCAAAGGGCATTTAATATGGCAGCACTCGACTCAGCTTCTCTCATCTGTAAACATGCTCCAGTTTTTGCAGGGTTACAGGTCAACAGCAAAGAAGCTGAGGATCATCTGACCCAGAGCTGGGAGTCCCTGACCCGATTCCAAGCTGAAATTTAACACAACTCGTTTCTAAACGACTACTTATGAATTGTTTATGAATATAATTATTATTTCTTACAGAATAGGCACAGCCAAATACAATCAGCACAAAGAATAATATAAACTAATAAATATACAGGGACAAACATATAAATATATGACAAATATACAGGGACAAACTGAAGGTGGTGCTAGAAGGTGGTGTTATTTTCTTTTAAATATGACTACACACACAAATCTAAGTTGGTATTGAACACATAACAGGCAAATGTTATTGCATCATAAAATGTAAGAGCCAGCCATGTCATATCAAGGAATTTCCAATGACATGTGACTTTAAACCATCATAAACCACATGATACTGTACTAGATTATACTTACAAAAACAATAAGTAGCATTTTCTTGTTTATTAATAACTGTATGTGTAGCTCTCTAATAGAATCTCTAAGCTTTGTGAAATATTTTTTGGATTTAGTCCTTTCACAGGAATTACCCTGAGTGTGCAGAATGGTTTTGCCACATTTTTGAATATCTCAGTGGGGAATCTGAGTTGGTATTGCATCATAAAATGTTAGAGCCAATCACGTTCCAATATGCAAATGCAGGCCATGCAACATCAGTTTACTGGGCAAAAGGAGATGCACAGCATATGTGTACACTTACTTTTCTCAAAGGGGTTCTTGAAACTGTCTTTGATAGGGAACTACTCTTTAATTGAATATTTAACGGTTCCTCAGGAGGGATGAACTGAATTTAGAGTTCTAGATTTTTTATTTATTTATTTATTTTATTGTAACATTAATGTTATCTGGTAAAGTTGTAGTTGTTTCTTTACCTTTTCTGTTGCATAATGGCATTTTTTTAGTGGAACTGCCACATCAAGAAATGTAATTTATTCAATTTAGAGCCAAATTGGTGGCCCTTAAAGAAAATTTTAGATGATATTAATATCACCGATCTTTTTTTCAGGCATAACAATTATTATTCTGCTGAAGATTCCAATCAACTTCACTAGGCCGAATGCTTGGAAACCTCTTTTCATCCTTCTCAGCGCAACGTCTCTAAGGGAATTTTAGTAGTCAAGCTTCTCTAAATCTTCCTGTTTCTACAACACAGAGTCGATAAAAATAAATATCCTTTGTGGCACTCTTCTCTCCTCTACTGGCCACCCAAACATCCTCAGGCAATCTTTAATATAATCCCCGTTTCTTTTGCTTTTAAATGGCTCAGATCCCAGGTGCTGTTTAGACAGGGGGAGGAAAAACTAATGTTAACATATGCTGCGAGTGCCAAGAGCCAAGGCCTGGCATCGACCAGCGCAGTGTGTGATTAGGCTAGTGAAGCTAAGCCAATCCCAGACACCGATCGAAGTCGTGCACCTTCCATATGGACGCGGCCCTGCTCACAGCAGCCACGTTCAGCTGCCTCCATTGATTTTTTCCTCAATTATATAATGGTAGCTCTCTGTCCCGGATTTAAGCTAGATCACACATATTGGAGAGACGGAGTCTTCAAAATCAACCGTTTTTTTTTCTTTCTTGGGCTTAATAGGATTTTTATTGGTAATGGTTTAACAGTGTCTCTAGAGGGTCTCTCGCTGTTGTCTTCATGTCTATGTGCGCACGATTCTGTGACGGAATACGGTCCTTAAATTCCATTTGTCGCCGAAGCGGCAATCCAGCCAGTGTTTGTTATCTTTTCCAAAGGCAGCAAAAGAAGCTCTTACAAAATTTACAGCCAGACAAAGAGACCGTTCTGACTCACAGATCTGACTTTGAAGAACAATACACAATCCTATGTTGTCTTTTGGATACTGTCTTCAGGTGTTGGTTGTCTGGGTGAGACTTCCCCAGAAATTTGAGTGTCTCCCAGGCGATCTGAAGCACTGCAACTGAATATGGGCAGAAGAGGCTGCGTGTATACATGTGACCTTTTCTGGGAATGTAAGCTGAGGACAGGTAGAGTTCCTAATCAGGACAGGGCCCAATCAGTGGAAAACCATTAGTGAATCTAGTCTACTGTACCTATAACTGCTTATACACAAATATCAACTGGATTTATAGCAAACAAAACATCCCAGGAAAAGCTCAAGTAAGATATAATGGTCAGTTCCTCAAGGGTACCCATGGCGAAAAAATTGTAACCATTACAGAGTTCATGGATGTTATGGTGTATAATGGTTTGTAATGATGTTTGGGTGATTGTGGAGCCATTTAGCTATGAACGATATATTAATATTTGAAATACTTTCAAAGTCATTCACCATCACAATGTCATTGAAAATAATGGGGTGGAAACAATAACAGTCTTTCTTGTGCATCGTCTTTCCCATGCTCTTCAGAAAATTCAGGATGATGCAACTTCTTGAAAAACACGTGACTTATGGAACATTCCAAATATAACTAGCGGTGAATGTGTTCAAGCAACAGGGTTGAGTCAATGTGTTAAAATGCATGATATGTTTAAATGGATTCACTTTTTTGTAAGTATTCATTTCAAGGTAAAGTGTGAATTATAGTTATCATCCTAGCTATGTTGCTTACACCATGCTAATACAATTGAAATACATTTTGTTATATATTATAATTACCAAAAAATACATTAGAATTAAAAATATGGAAAACGATTTGCAAAACAAAATAGCTTAGCGATAGCTTGCTGTTAAATACGCTGCAGTATGAAGCCGTTATTGGTTTACATTAGCTAAACATTATTATCTAGCTTGCAAATACATATAAAGGTAACATCTAGCTAACTTTGTACCTCATAAGCTAGCTGACTAGTGCTACGTAAATGGACTGTTATCTGAGTATTTGAGGTAAACAGAAATGTTTAGCCAGCTAATAGCTCCATAAATGAATTTGTTATGTAAACTATCTATCTAGTATCACACGAAGGAGTTGCTATTGGAATAGGTAAACATAAATGGCTAAATAGCTAGCTAATCTATCACTATTTTTTTTAAAGTTATAAAAGCCATTAAACAAGCTGGAGCTATCACTGCAATCTGGATAAACTAGATAGCTAGCTCAACATTGTGTCATGGACAGTGTCCTCAGTGGACTACCTCAGCCTCAAAATCATTACCATAGTTTCTTTTTTTTTTTGTAGTTTCTCCTTGTTATTTACCATCATGCTTCTAAATACATATTCAGTAAATGTTTTAAATGTTGTAAATGTTTTTGCATTCTTTTTCTTGACTTCTGTTGTTCCACTGAGTCAGAGTTAATTGATATTGTAGAGGAATTACCAGAGGTAGATGGATGGAGAAATCTTTCCATTTTTCCATATTACTGAACTCCTACACTAGTAAAGCATGTCAAGTTAAAAACAAAAGCATGTACACAATTCATTTAAATGTAGTTTGTTTGAACTCCTAGTCCTACTATTTATCTACTACTAAATATCTAATCTAAGCGTTACTATAGCCTGTAGGTAATGTTCAGAATAACGTGTAGGTGGTGTCTTTGCTCGATAGCCATGTAGCTAGAAACATGACTAAACATGAGCCTAGCCACTGAAAGCCCACAACATTTGGATAAGCATTTACATGAGTATTGTGAATTTTCTTGATCACTACATTTACTCAAGTGAATCATTACTACATTAGCGGTACTTTTACTCAAGTCACTGTGTTTTGTACTCTTTCCACCACTGCAGCACAGTAACAGTTCTGAGACCCAACACTATCAGATAAAAGATCCCCCTTAACAAACAAGCCCTGGGCAAAAAAACAACCCGAAGTCAATGCAAACCGGGTTCACGGGCACAATGACCAACACGGTCAGTTCACGCACACAGTCTCGACCTCATTTCTCCTCTCATCTCCACTCATCAGCCAAAGCAGTGTCATTATCAGTACCTGCCATCAGACACCCTGCTGGCCACGAGACGCCTGATGGACAACAGGAACGGAGGAGAGGAGCAGAGCAGAAGCGGCTCACGCTGTAACTGGAGAAGTGATGTTAATCTAGCGGAGCGCAGGGCATTTGGGGGATAATTGTAGCACTACACAGCTAGAGTGATGATGCCAGAGAAGTTAAGCCCAAGATTTGTGTTCACTAGTTCTTCCTCTACCCTTTTTTAAAATTTCTTCCAGGGGCCATATGAATATTCCCTGGCACGTATAAGCCCACGACAGAGTGGGGCAGTGGGGAAGAATCGGCAGCATAGCTTTAGCTCAAGTAATGAGGCCTAATCCCCTGCTGACTGGGTCCTGTTTAAACAGCTCCTGCCTGAGCCACCCAGTAATCGAATAATTAACCTCGGTGCCCTCGCCTGCCTACCTGCTCTTCCACTAACACACCAACTACCCTGCCTCCAACCTCCACCAGCAGGAAAGGTAAGGGAGGGAGGATCAATAAATAGAAGATGGCAAAACAGTCAATGAAATTTCATTGGAGTGTAAATGGGAATAGAGCAAGAACCATCATGGAAATGGCCGCTCCTGTCTGTGGTTGGCCAAGACCCACTAGGGGCATATATTAAACATTTCAGAGCAGTCCTGTCCTTGGTATAAGACTTTGCAAAATGGCATAATAAGCACCAATTACGGGCACGTCTATAGACTTCTGACAAGGCTGCGGTGAGTACATCCAAAGAAGACAACCCGAACATTATTTATGTCTCCGCTAACTCAGAATTACATGCACATAACTGGTAATGCTCTGCACTGGGTGAATTATTGAACTTGTACTGTATTATGCAGGCTTAATGGGGAAGGACATGGACCACTGTGCATTGGAACAGCTGTTAACAACGTCTGTGCTGTTGTAACACTGTGTAACCACTGAACTGACCTTGTCGACAGCACAAAGACAGGTGATGTTTGGTACTTCTGTCCTTCTCCCAAGTTCTGCTCAAATCTAGAAGAGCTGTGTAGTCTGTCAAAAGAGGCACAAGTCTTTAGGTAAGGAATAAAACACTACTGTTCAAGGAAAATATTCAATGGTGGAGTGGGGTGATGTGTCCTGATGCAAACTTACCATCCAGAAGTTGATTATTTTCATATAACAGCATGTCTCACAGTGTTTTATACCACAACAAAGGTTAACGCCCCCCGCTTTTTTTAAGTTTTATTTTAGAAAGAAATTTCATAATTTTTAACCATTTATAGATACATCTACTATTGTGGAATGTCCATGAAACAAGTTTGTTCCTGTTATCACTTACACAATATATATCACTTTAGGTTTAACTGAATAAAAGTAGGTAAAAAAATAGACATTTTTTATATCATATTTCATTATTTTTAAGAACGATATACTGTATACCACAGCATCGTTGAATTCTCGATTCTGATGGTCAAAAGTTGTTGCTTCATTTTCTTTAGCAGCAGCTTTGACAATAGTTTATATTTATAGTTTTGTTTAAGGAGATGTTCTATTTAACATTATGGAAGGAGTCTTCAGTGTCAGTGCTTTTTAACAGCCAGTAAGTTTCCAACCAAAGTACTGACTTCAGAACAGAGTACTTTCTGTTTTTCTCAGCAACATGACAAGCAACTGTTTATAGCTGCAATAACATAAGTATTAACAGGAACAAACACGTTTTGCAGATTTTCTGCCACGTTAAGTGCAATTAGAAATGGTTAAAACTATGGCATGTTGTTCATTAATAAATTAAAATAGTGTTGACAAAGAGGACGATTACACTTTGGGATATGCTTTTAAAGGAAAATAATCAACTTTTGGGTGGTATTAGTCACTCCATTTCGCATCGGGATGCACCGCACCACCCTGTTGTTCATTACTTTCCCATAACTGCACACCCCATTATGTTTTATTAATATATATCACACACACACACACACACAGTAACTCACAAAAGTGAGTCCACCCCTCACATTTTTGTAAATATTTGATTATATCTTTTCATGTGACAACACTGAAGAAATGACACTTGGCTACAATGTAAAGTAGTGAGTGTACAGCTTGTGTAACAGTGTAAATTTGCTCTCCCCTCAAAATTACTCAACACACAGCCATTAATGTCTAAACCTCTGGCAACAAAAGTGAGTACACCCCTAAGTGAAAATGTCCAAATTGGGCCCAATTAGCCATTTTCCCTCCCCAGTGTCATGTGACTTGTTAGTGTTACAAGGTCTCAGGTGTGAATGGGGAGCAGGTGTGCTAAATTTGGTGTCAAATATATATATACACATACACACACACACACACACACACATATATACATCAGTCCCTTTTAGACAGTAAGAGTGTTGATGTCTTTCAGTGGAATTTGAATGTAATCTAGAACTACACCTTTCACTCATTTCACTTTTTGAAGGTAATCATACTTGATTTAACTTTGCTTGCGATTGAGATATGTGCAAAAGAATAACATTTCAGTTCAAGAAAGCCTACAGCTACCGAATAACCACCAAAAGAGATTCTCCTGTCTTCTTTTTAAAAAAACATTCATCCTGATGTGTTTGATCGGGGTGCATGAGCCAGATTGACTACGGCACTTAAAACACACAGCCTCCAAACACATGTCTTTTCGTTTCCCGCTACAGGCCAATCAGTTCAGACGGAGACGGCCTTGTACAGTAGCAATCTACTGATCTGATCTTCAGCGCATCACACGCGCCACTTTCCCTGTGTGTTTGTGCGCATCGCTAACACAAAAACGCGATCAAAAAGCACACGGAAGAAGCGATGAACACGTGCTGAAGCGCCTCATTGTCTTCCTCTTCCTCAGAAAGACAGAGAGGAGAGGGGCGTGCGTGTGTTTGAAACATCAGCCGGCACCCATTAGGCCTAGATGAAATGCTGTCATATGTGCTGGGGTGAATGGTTTGTGTCATTAAGCGGCAAAAGCAAACAGCGCGAGGCGTTCTGAGACGCTGGCGTCTCGTTCTGACAGAGGAACAGGAAGATTAAGGCACGTTCAGAGTCTCTCGTCTGTCAGAACTTCAAAGCCGGCACAGACGTTTCTTGTTTCCGCAGGTGCAGCAGCCAAATCGCACAAGCTCGGCTGCCTCTGAGGCTGTCAGGGCCCACCTGACACCCCCTTCATCAGGTGTGCAGCGCTTTAATGCCAACAGAGATAAACAAATCAACATTCACTGCTGAGCTCCAATACCGCCACCTACCTGCGAAGGATGTTATAGGTAAAGCTCACGCGATTTGGAATTTATACCATTTAGGGCTAGATGTTTGAAAGCAAACATATTAACCATACAAGTAATGAAGAAAGCATTCATTAACCATGATCGGATCGGAATCTGATCTGAAGTTCTTCGAAATATATTATAGAAGCTTAAAAATGACAAAATTGAGCTGCTGATACAAGGATTTTTTTTTCCTTTCAGGTGAGCATGTGCAGGCAGACAGGAGGAAATAGAAAGCAAAGAAGAAGATAAATGAGATCTGACAGGATGACATCTGACAGCAGACGGACCAGCACAGGCCTGTTCAGACTGATTTCCTTTCTTCTGCTTTCCACACACATATACAGCATGCTGTACAGTTAGACACAGAAGAAAATACTGTAGACTGAATTTTAGGTTTCAAATGGAAAAAAACAACCCCCCAAAAACCAAATGACAAACAGGATGAGAGGTTAGAAATAACGTGCAACATCATGAACTTTGTTAAGTCTCTCACTCTGCTGAAGGTGAACAGACAACAAGACGCATCTCTGAATATTTCAACTCTATTGATTCCCTCGGTTGATTTTTTTTTTTTATTATTATTCGTTTCAGACACGCCGTGTGCAGAGAAAGACAGCAAACTGTTTAGATTTGAAGCCGTATTCTGCATTTGTTACATTTTGCTTGAACGACTGCCTCGCACAATGAGGCCCGTTGCTTTCAGAATGCTAAAGTGTGCCAAATTCAGCTTTAAAAGCAGCATGAATGGATTCTGATGACAGCGTTGAAAAGAGCCAAGGAAAGCAGTGACTATAGATTCATGAGCAAAAAGGGCAAAAGGAAAATGTATTGAGCAGGACAGATCAGAAAGATAAAGAAAAGAAAAGGAAAAGGGGCGGGGGGTGCACGGAGAAAAAGAAAATTTCCTATAAGGAAAGTGTGGTAGACCCAGGGGGTCCCTGTAACTGGTGAAAAATTAAAAGAGACGGATTCAAACTGTCCAATTTCCACATCAAACAAACCTTGGCTCTTTCCTCCTGGAGAGAGCGCATTGCACACTGCGCACCACAAAATCCAACAAAGATGCCCCCCCATGCTCATCCTCACTCCTTACTACCGACATGATTTTTTTTTCTACTCTCACACTATCTTCTATTTCCTTAATAATCCCACTCTCTAATTCCCTTAAGCACTGTACTGGTTACACTATCCAGTGTCTCTCCCCTGTCTAATTATACCCTTGTGAGTCTATTAATCAACTTGTGAATTATTTACGAAGGAGAGATCTTCTGCCTGTAACTGGCTTTGACACAGAGAGAGGGGGAGAAACAGAGAAGGAAGGTAAAGACAAGACGGGTGGGGAAGGGTTTGAGACAACCAAAAGATACAGTGGAGGGAGAGAAAGAAATATGGGACGAGGGTCTGCGGGTCCTGGCAGGTCCCAGAGGACTGAAAAGCTGCAGAGACGAGACACACATCAGTCAAAACACACTTCATGTTTACTTTTTTATTTTATTTCCAATCCTTCTGTTTTTTTTGTTTGTTTGTTTGTTTGTTTTTAGACAAACATTAGTTCATGAATATACAGTAAGTAGCAAGACAGTGAGGAGTAAAGAAGGTGAAGCCGTTACATAGAGCCGTTACATAAAGCCGTTACACAATGTGCGATTACGACCAAACTAGCATAAAAGTCAAATCGTTTAAAGTAGGCTATTTCATGCTTTTTAATGTAGTGCTTTTGAAATGATGAATTCATATCAGGTGGGATATGTTATGCTTGGCCAAACCATAGTATCAGGATCAAACTGAAAAAAGGTAAACATTAAAATGTAAAGCGACTCCTTCTGCTTCCAGATGTTTGCCGCTGGAAAAAAAAAAAAAAAAATCACTTTCAGGACATGATGCCTTTACATAAAATATACCTTAATTTTAAGTTACAGAAGCAATACAGAAGCAACATAACAGGGTGCATATACTTAAAAACAACAAAACAAAAAATACTTTTAAAATCCCACCTTAAAAAGCAGTCGTAGGCCTTCAAACTTTACCACCACCTACTGAGTACATCTTCATCAGAAGTATAGGTTACCAGTATAACCACAAAAAAAAGCAGTTACTGTTTCTACTGTGAAGTTGAAAGTTTTCTATAACAGCGCATCCTGTTAAAGGACGTTCCTTCATTGCTCATATACCTCAACAATTTACCAGCAGTTTTATATTTATTAGAGAGTGGCACATCATAGTATTTTTTTTAAAACAATTTATAGTTACATTTAAAGTTGTGGAACATTTGTTAAGCAAGTTAGTTACTTTTATCACTTACATTATAGCAACTATAACAATAAATTATTTTTCAGACATTCCCATTCTGGAACATGGAACAACTTTTCCTCTGACTGTTTTTTTCCCTAACCCTAAGTTCAGATGCTGGTAAACATACCTTCACACACTTTCTGACAGAGAATTCAGCCGCACCATGGTATAAAATATCATATGTTGATCTATTTAAATAGATTTAGAAATAAACGAAATACTCAAAAACAAATCTTGGCAAAACAAATACAATAAAAAAGCCCCCTTCCATGCTTGTCGGGCTTCTGGCTCTCAGAGGAGGGCGTGGAAATGAGCGGGCTATTTGCATATAAACACTGCAGCAGGGATTGTCATCGGTGGTGCACATGACACCGTGAGAGCCGAGCGCGAGACGATTTTCATGTGCAAATTCCATCTGCACGTGCAGGGCACATTATTATTTCATCAGCACCCGCTGTCAGTCTGTCCCACAGTCCCACATTCCCAGGTCTCTGTGGACAACTCTGCGCCCCTTCCTCCTCCACTTCCATCATGTACATTACATTTACATTTATTCAATTCGCTTTTTTTCAAAGCAACTCAGACGTAAGAGGGGGTATACTATCCACGCGTTAGCTGTTTGAGGATTTGACAGTGGTACTGCAAGTTCTGCAAAGGAGTAAGAATGGACCAGCAAGTGCAGAATAGTTGCATAAAGGGAGCAGCAACTAAACACAATAAGTGAAAACATGTCCTAGTACACAGGAATGCTACAAACATAAAAGCATCCAAGCAATGCTGAGTTACAAATTTTGTAGATATTATACCTAATAATACACAATACATTAAAGGTGCTGTTGGTAAGCTTTAAAGGTGTTTTTAGACTCTGGCACAAGTATTCATCAATTTTGTTGTGGAACAACTCAATTAGTTCTGGTGCAATCATTTGCCATCAGAAGTCACATAATTAGTTGAATGGAAATTCAACACTGTTCAGCACCTTAAGAAAACCATCCTAGCAGTGAAGCATGGTGGTGGTAGCATTCGCTTGAGCGTTACTCTTAGCCTCTTGGTTGCTTCTCTGACTAATCCCTGGTCACTGATGGGCAGGCTCTTTGTAGTTGTGACATATTTCCATTTTGTAACAACGGATGTAATGGTGCTCAGCAAGATGTTCAAAGTTGGGACACTTTTTTTAAAACCATAATAACTGGAACTTTTCCAGAACATGTTTTGATGATAGTCTGCATGATTCTGTTTGTTTAAATGTGTACATTGGGGTCTTCTAGGAACCGGTTTATTTATATTGAGATCACGTGGCACTTT
Source organism: Ictalurus furcatus (assembly GCF_023375685.1). Lineage (NCBI taxonomy): Eukaryota > Metazoa > Chordata > Actinopteri > Siluriformes > Ictaluridae > Ictalurus > Ictalurus furcatus. The sequence continues at coordinate 5,818,217 of NC_071272.1, forward strand.
CATTTCACACAGGTCAACTCTCTGACTTCAATATTATGGGCCATTTTATGTAGATTCGTGACATAATCCATAAGTCCGATTTCAGTTCCAGGTTGTAACACAACAAAATACAGAAAAGATAAAGTAGTGAATACTTCTGAAGGGCACTGTACCTGCTCCGCCCCATCCAGAACAGCTTTTCATCTCTGCCCATTTTCATTAAATGTAACTCAGAAGGCAAATGCTGTTACAAGAAAGTGGGTGGAGTCTTTCACATCAACTGTCTTTTGAGTTGTCTCACCAACAAGGGGTTAGAATAAACTTCATGCTTATTCTGAAAATGGGGTGCAATCACATTAAGAGCACTCTACTGCTAGCAAGACCTGCTCGCCATGTTTGCCATGCTAATTGCTTTAGCTGGCAGAGAAGAGGCTTGTTGGCTCTCAAACTCAGATCAGACATTACGACCAATTAGACAGTTCAGAGCTCTTGGGACTATAATGCTAGGCAATGATGTTAAGATGGGACAGTACTGCTTGACAACATAACTGCCCACTTATTAAATAGAGACAAGACCTATTTTAGACCCTCAAAATCCCAAATAAAGCCATACAACCCAACCATCCAAGCTTCAATAAGTGCACAGAGCAAAACACCCTCATTAGTAGAGAAACTGGTGGCCCAGATAGAACAAAGAAGCGCTGATAAAAGCGAATGCATGCATGAATATATTCACCCTAACACAAGCTTATTCACCAGCTGTGAATACGAGGTGCATGAGTTATGAGTGTAAGCAGCTTTCAAATTGATTTGTCACGTTCGCACTGAGCACCTTCATCCGGAGAAGTTTATGTAAACTGCCATCTGCAATTTCCCCATCTGGCATGCCGAGTAACAATCCAGTATAAGGAGACCCAAAGCACAAACAGTGACATGACAGGAAGCTCAGGTGGGAGAGACGACTCTGCACCTCAGAGCACTTTATCTCATTTGTTTAGGTAACGCAGCAGAAGAAAACATTTCCTTACAAGTCAGGAAGGGCTCTCAAATCCAATCTGACACATTGAATCCCATAATATCAAAATAATTGCTCAGTTACTGAAAGCAGTTAGTGTCACTCTGCATCACTACTTCTGCTCTGGGTGAGGCAGGTTTGTGTTTCAGTATTAGAAAAATCTGGTCCTTTATCTTCCACGATGTCAACGTACGAGCATTTGATGACAGCTGATCTGTGTGATTATTGTTCCATAGCAGATAATAATGACATCCTTGATGCATTAAAACGTACATAATATAGGGCCAAATTCAGAGTCAGCGACTTAAGTTCAAACAAAAGTTGCATCAATATTTACAAAGGGAAAGTTTCTTGTATTCAGAGTTGGGTTACACACATGCTTAAGCTATACTTACAGCTCACTGTATTGCTCAAAAATTAAACCATAAAAAATATGGACCTCAAGACCAGGAATGTCACAGATTAGAACGCTGTATCCTCTGATGTCTTTTCATGGATTTAAAAGGAAAAATGATGTCATATTTCATATTATTTTTTAAAGTCCAAATATTAAATAAATAAATAAATAAATAATCAATTTCAGAGTGTTTAGAAAGAGGAGGAGCTGTGATATAAATCTTTATAACACACTGTTGGGTCTCAGCGGAGTACAGAAAGTATTTGCAAAGTTAAAAATAATAATAAAAAATCAGCGAGAACCAGCTCTTAGCTTGCAGCCTTGGCTAAAATTTGCTGACTGTTTAGTGGCGACTAATCTCTGTCTGCAAAAGGGCAAAGCTCTCAGGAAAACTCCATACTGCTCCACTTCACAAAGTTCTTAGACCAATGAGCAGCATCCTAACCTCATTCTGTTCTCACACGTGCAAACTTGCAACTATTCATAAGTTATGAAGGTTAAGTTTAGGGTTAGGGGTGGTGCTAATGTTTGTATGATGTCACTTGTATGAATTTGAATAAAATCCCACCACGGTGTCCTTGCTTGCTTGAATTCGTACAAATTTCTTAAGAACTTAAGTAGAGTTGACAGGTCTGTGTGAAAAAAAGCAGTGCAACAGAAAACGTTTTCTATAGTGGGCGCATTCTATTTATAGCAGAAGACATTGAATTATTTTTTTAACGGCATTTTGTTTTTTATTCAAGAAAACATAATAGCACATTAGAAGCACGCTTAATGGAAAAATGAAGTACCTGCACAACCCAATTCTGAATACGAGGAACTTTCTGTGTAAATACTGATGTAACCTTACAACTCTGAATACGGCCCACTTCCTACTTCATATGCATGTACTCTGGTTATAATAGAACAGTATAGTAGCATTTCAAAAGTAGCCCAATTCCAATTTTGCTGTAAAAACCACAGATGTGGCTACACTAAACTTTCCATATTGATGGATGAATTCTAGCGTTTGACATTAAGATAAAATCTAGCATAACCTGTCCAGTTAAGAGCAGAGTCCATAGACTGGGAAAAGGAGGAAACACTGTGGTGTTGGAGTTTTTTTCTGTTCATTTACCTTGTCAAACCAGTAACAGGCTCACAAGACTAATGCACCTATGCAGCACAGGGTTTTGTACAAGCAGCCTCGTGTGTTTAACATGGTAAGCAGGGACACGGGGTGCAGAGACAGAATCCATCATGAGTCTCTCTCTTTCTCTCTCAGCTCCAGGGGAGTATTTGTTCATAGCACGAGACGCTCAGTAAAGTCAACAGCTGTTTCCAGTCAGCCTCCACTACCGCGCTGCCATTCTTCACAGTGATGTGCTTCGCCTTTTAATGTATTGCCATTAACCATGGCCTAATTAGAACTAATGACTGTCTCATTAAACACTCTCGGTAGCTAACCGCTTCATTGAACCACAAGCAGAGAGCTGACTTAAGGAGGCAAACACACCATTCGTATATATATATTTGCCTGAAGGAAGGCTGAGGCAGAGAAAAGTGCTGACTTCCTAATCAAACTGAATTTTTAATTAGAGGTAATCAATATTCAAGGAGATGACTTTATCGTGGTTAATATTCCTATCAAGAATCATGAATAGTTAACATTTGAAAAACATCCACTTCTTTGATTTTTTAAGTCCCTTATTGCCTCATAGTAATCAGGCAAATTAGAAAGGATTAATTATTAATTAAACTTGTACTGCTATTCTGCAATTGAACCGCAACCTCCTGTTCACTCGGCTGGACAACCGACGTGGAAACCTGCTTCAAATGCAGCGTCCGTCCCACCCTCTGGGTTTCATTTAGATCAAAAAGAAGCTCAAACAGACAGAATCCGAAAGTGTTCACAGTCTCGCACCCATTCTGCCTTCCTCACCTTCTCTTTGTGAAAGCAGCCAGCTGAGGAACTCATTACAAATGCTGATAGACATACACAAAGCTAGTGGAAAGAGAATACAAGCAAAAAAAAGGTGGAGAAGAGGTAAAAGTATGCCTTGCAACTTCCTAAAAGTAAAAAAAAAAAAAAAAGAAAAAAGAAAAAAAAAAGAAGAAGAAATCATTCACTGTGTGAGGAAATCACTCTTCACTCTTAAGACGGTGTTGTACTGTGTGATTTCAACGGCTATTTAAAATGATTACTTTCCACACTATGTGACATGATCCCAATAAAATCTTGGATAAATTTTAGAACAGACCGTGTGATAACACATGCTCCACATGTCAGATTATACAATGAAAATCCTCTCATATAAACCTGCGAGTAAAAAAAATTACGTCATCAACCAATCAAAAGGGGCTCGTGCAGAAAATAGACTTGCCTAAAGAGAAACATACAGAAGGGCCACGAATCTTAACTCACAACCAATTAATTATTTTGTGTGATTTTTGCCTGTGACATTAAAATGTAAAATCTTTTTTGGGGGGCCTTTTTGATCAAAAACACATATTTTGTCCCAAGACAAGGATGGCTTTCTATTGTCTCCTAGAGGTTTCCTAATGGTCCTTAATGGGATTTTGTTTTCCATATGGTTTGATAATCACAATGTAAAGGGTCCTAATGGTTTAACAAAGTGACCTATGACTGATTGTAGATGCATTTGATGATTTTTTTATTCTATAGAATCAAAGGTCCTACAAGTGTCTAACCTTTCAAGTGATGACCTTGTGAAAACTGGCTTTGTTTTAATGGTACTCCAATGGATCTCATGTTTACATGATCCTGCACTTTGGGCTTTTGTGGCAATAGAGACTAAACTGACAAATATTAACTTAGATACAACAATTAAATTGATGACGTACTGAATATATCCAGGATTGGTAAATGAATCAAGGAACCATTAAAGCCATTAGATCCAATGGGGAAATGTTTTGTGGAATCCATCAAGCCATTCAGCATTTCCTGCTATTCAGCAAGTCTGTTCTCTAAAATACACATCAACAACCTGAATGCTGCCACAGAACAGCACCTGACATGCTAAGGGCCTGAGGGGTCCCTCAAATAAATGTAGAATAAACTTAACCCTCTATCTTCCATCCTGAATGAGTGAAGAAGTGTGCGGAGTGTGGAGGTGAGACAGTGGTGGCAGGCTCTAACAGAGGAGGAGGAGTGGAGGATTTGCACTCCTGGAGGAGAGCAGCAGGAGAGAGCCATGGCCTGTGGTCTTGCCTTGGGCAGGCCCAAGCAGCACTCAGGTGGACTGACAAACAGAGGATTGGGGGCAGGCTTGTGTCCCTACACGGCTGTTCTTCCACATGGCAGTGTTGAGAGTTTGTTTTGTGGAAAACACTCTTAACAAGGCTCTGGAAAGTTTTGCTTTAGGAGCTTACTGTGGTTCCTGAATTGCACTGTAGACATAAGACTTTTCTTATATCACTATACACGTTGTAAAATCTCATTTAAGCTGGGTTTTTTTACTCTGAGATTTTCAACATGATTTTTTTCTGTCACAGTCAAAAATGAACATTGTAAAAGAGTTCTTTGGTCATGAATTGATATTTTACAGTGTTAGAACACATAATGAGACTTGCTCATCACTGGCCAGTTGAGACCAAAGACTTCTTACAAAGTTCTGGCAATTTTTTTTGGTGTGACTGCTGCTACTTCACTTGCCTAAATGCCACCTATACAAGGAGTGGCATATGATGGTGCAAAATTATCCTTATTACCTCAAGCATGCTTGAATATTTCTGTTTTTATGACTGTTTATATTTTGCATTGCATTGTGGCAATGTCTATTGTTAAAAGTGCTGTACAAATTGACAAAAAGAGGTTTTGATCAAATACATGTAGAACAGGAGTTTCTTGAAACCTTCTGAGTTTGTTAATATCCTGTATATTGTGTGTGTATATATACATATTATATTTTATTTTATGAATGATATTGTAAGAAAAAGACTGAACACTAAGCTCATCTCTCTTTTCTGCGAATTGTAACAAATTTGGTGGGAGATGTTGTTTCTGGCAGTGGACACTCTTTTACCTCCATCAGTTTCCCGGATCAGGACGTAATAAAGAATGGATCATAGTCTAGCACTCTTCTTAATCTGTATGTGGAAAAGCAACCAGTAACCTCTTCCTCTGTCCTCCAGCAGAGCAGCATGACGGTGGGCAATCTGAGACTGCTGGCTGGAGACCAAAGCCTCTGGCATGACTAAGAGCATAGGGAAAGAACACGGACCACAACAGCACTCAAGTGCTCAAACATTCATTACACACCTGGCTAGCAGGGCTCTCCACAGGCAGACAACAGGAACACTGTAGCTCACAATAAAGTCTGTATTTAAAGAGAAACGCCTCGCAACGAATATCAAAATGTGAGCAGCGCACTCGGAGTTCCTGAATCTGCTGGGAAGTCATTACCAGGCCTCTTATGGAGCCGTCTTAACATTTAAAACTTAACTTACTGCCGTGAATGTTTTTAAAAGAACTTCTGCACAACGTGGTGGACTCCTCATTATTCTGAGGATACAAGAAGTCAACACCCGTGTTTGTGCACTCTTTATGTCATTAGACTATTCTGTATTCAGGGCAGCATTTATGTGTGCCACAGACAGTCCACTTCTCTTGACAAGAATCATTTTTATTTAAACGTGACACTGTGCAGCTCTAACAGTTAAGAAAGTCCTGGGAAATGATAATAAAATTCTAGGAGAAGTTAAACATAGAATAAACAGTGTTGCAGTCTGCAAGGGGGTTAAATATCCTAAAAGGAGCCTTGAAATAGTGCAGAATTCACAAGATGAGTGGAAAATACCATGCATAGCATTCATTAGCTACAAATAAAAGAATTTCTCTCTAATAGCCCCCCTAAATCCCAGCGCATCCTGAGACATGGGGACAAAAAAGGGAAAGATGCAAAAGAAAGCTGCGTCCCAAAAGTGCTTGTTAGGCTCAAATTATTATTGCAATGAATAATTTTTCAAATAAATAAGCAAATAGATAAATAAATAAATAAGCAACATTTATAGATCTAAGTATCATCAGAGGAGTGTCGGGTTTGTTGCCGAGCTCTCACGGCGGCTTGAAATGTGCCTTTCATTCTCTCTTTGATCTCTGAACAGCAAAACCTCGGTGTCACTTCACCTGATCCAGCACTAATCCCACAGTCCTCAACTTCCCGCTTAAAATCACACAGTCTAGAAGGTCACCTAGTTTTAGTGGGCAGAAAAATAAAACCCACCGGATAATACAGAACAAACATTTAGATTTTTACTAAGAGAAATGAGTCCCAAATGTATTTTTCTTTACCATTTCTGGGTGTTCTCATCAAAAGCTGTCATTCACCATTGCAGTGTGTAGGCTGCCTGAGAGTGAGACAGCACATGATTGGACAGTTTAGAAGATATAGAAAGCTCCTGGAAGAGATTGAAAGGCCAGCAGAACACACAGAAAAAGGGCTCAAATAGAAAGACACCATAGATAACAATGGAGTAAAGGCACAGTGCTGACTTGTATACGACTGTCGAGTGACAGTGATGAACTCATACGAGTTGTTCACAAGCATTTGGTATGGTTCTTTGCATCCTGGTTAAAAAAAGAATGTTATCAGAGTAAACTACACTATATGGCCAAAAGTATGCAGACACCTGACCATCACACCCATATGTGGGCCTTACATTTACAGCATTTGGCAGGCACCCTTATCCAGAGCAGTTAGATAAGCACTTAGATAAGAGCAGTTGAGGGTTAGGAGCCTTGCTCAAGGGCCCAGCAGTGGCAGCTTGGCAGTGCTGGGATTTGAACTCATGACCTTCTGATCAGAAGTCCAATGTCCTAATCACTAAGCTACCACTTCCCACACAATTGCCCCAATTTTCCTCCACTGGAACTAAGAGGCTCAAACATGTTCCAGCACGACAGTGCTCCTGTGCACAAAACGCGCTCCATGAAGACATGGTTTGCCAAAGTTGTGGTGGAATAACTCGAGTGGCCTGCACAGAGCCCTGACCTCAACCCCACTGAACTTCACAGCCACGTTCCAAAATCTAGTGGAAAGTCTTCCCAGAAGAGTGGAGGTTATTATAACAGCAAAGGGGGACTACATCTGGAATGGGATACTCAACAAGCACATCTGGGTGTGATGGTCAAGTGTCCACAAACTCTTGGCCATATCATGTGTGTGTGTGCACTATATGTGTGGTGGCATCATCAGAATTTAAGTTTGTGATTCAACAACAGGACAAACACTTTCCCATTGCACCACGCGGGAGGATTCCAATCATGCAAGGCTCACATTTGCATAAGAGAAAGTAATTCAAATAGATTTTCTGGTAAAATAAGTACATTTGGGTAGACTGACTTCTTGGTGAAAGTATCAAGATGTCACCTGAGGAGGAAATGTTAAAAACTATGTAGTCTCAGTAGATTTATATACCAACTTTACCCATTTTTGGCCTTCAGTGATATTTCCAGCACATTCATTATCCACTTTCTCATTTTTAAAGAATGAATGGAAAACTCTGAATGGAAAGCCAGTCTAGAAATGTCCTGAGTCCATCCTGAGATAACCAGAAGTCTAAATCTCTGTCGGCTTCAATTCTGCACATCTCAAGACATCAGCAGACACCGCAACTCTTAGCTGCAGGTCTGATTGGTATTATAATGAATCAGTTCTTCCTCCTATCACTCCCACCACACACCTCCCCGAGCTCCCAGACCCCTGAGTGGCTCGCTCCATTCTGTTTCATCGCACATCAAACGGGTCTGGTGCTCTCCGCTTGCCCACACTGGACCAAGGGAACGCAACATCTGCAGAGGCGGGGGTGGACGGGGGGTGATGCACACCTCACAGGGGGACACATGGGAGATTGGAGCAGATGTTACGGAGGCTGGAACAGCAGGCCGGGGAAGGGCCACAGGGAGGCACGTCTCAACAGGTTGAGAGAGAAAGACAGAGGGGAGGAGGCTCTGTCCCATCGCTCTGACCCCCCACCTCCACCCCCCATGGAGGATGGAGGTCTGCATGCTGTGTGATGCCCTTCTCTGATCCTGATCCTGTTCTCTTCACTACTGCTGCCCCCATCAGCCCCTTTTGACAATACAATTAGCTAAATTAGCCACCTTGCCACTAATAAGCTAATTATGAGCTTTGTGTTTTTTTATTATTAAAGCCTTGTCAGCCCCCGAGGCCCTCCCAGAGGGCTGACTGGAACCACATGTTACCGAGGTTGAATCTAAAAAGCGCTTCAGTGGCACCCCGGAGCCTTCATACCTTAATTTCCTGCTGGTCTGGAGAAGCAGAACCAAAGCAGATTTCTTGGTAAAATGACTTTTTTCTTGTTAACATCAAGAGAGAGAGCAAGAGAAGAGGTTGGTGAGGGAATGACAGTGAGGGAATTAACTTGTTTCACAGATGTTCCAGAACATTAAACGCAACTATGAATGGTTAAAAAGAAAGACATTTCATTCTTTAATAAATAAACAATTGTTAGCATTGGCAAATTGGTGTATTCCTTTTTTTTTCTTTTTTTTTTTTTAAGAGGAATAATACACTTCAGGAGCACTTCAGGGTGGTAACAGTAATTCCACTGTACATTAAGCCACATCACATCACCCCATCATTGATTCTTTTCCAATACCATCACATCTAAACTGTTTCATTCTTTACTTAAAACACTATGATTACAGTTTAGATCCATATCTGTTGAAAATCTGGTTACAACAAATACTTTCCTAATGAATGCAATGAAGAATTGTTCATTTGGTCGCACTTCCAATTATATTTCTCCCGTCCGAGGAATGGACCATGATACATGCCTGGATAAGCTGACACCCTGCGTAGTCCGATATCTTCTGCTGCAGTGGGCATTGATTGGAAACAAATGCTTTGGGTGGCCCTCGCCGCCCGGGCGAGAGAGAGCGTGGCGCAAAAAATCAGTGAGTTTCATTCTGGCTCACATTCTGCTGCTCGAATAAAAAACGTAATTACCAAGCATGTTAAACTTTGCCATGGCTGCCATTCATTTTGTTTGCTTTATTTGTTTTTGCAGAGCGAAGGCATCCTGCCGGGCATGGAGACAGGCACCGTGTTCGCCTCATTACATATTCACAATGCTTTTGTCACCCAGCCGTCTGGTGCTTCCAAACAGCTGTTTTCCCTGAGAGTATAAATAAGCATTTGCCATGACATGAAGGGGTGGGGGAAAGAGAAAGACAGAGAGAGACGTAACAATTTAGAGAAAAGAAAGTGTCATACATAGATGCTCCATAGCAGAAAAACCAGCCTTATTTTAGCCTCTAATGATGATGTCTATCCGGAAAATTTGCACAATATGCGAACATGTGTAACAATTCTCGCTTAGCTCTGAAGGTTAAGTTCCACATGATCAGAGCATTTTATATTAACAGATGTCCACATCAGAGCTCTGTAAAAAAAAAAAATAAGGAAACATTAATATGGACACAATATAATTATAAAAGGGTCAAGGAATAAACCACAATGGGGGTGCTGTTATTGGACAATAATCAGTGATAGGGTGGTGTGATCTGGTCTAACGCTAAACAGAGTTACTGTAACCACCCAAATGTTGATTATTTTCGAACACGTCTTGAAGTGCTTTATTCCACATCAATTTGCCATTTTTTTTAAAAGAATGATGTCATGTTTTATCTTTTTATAGTTACATCTAAACATCCAAGAAACAAATTATTTCCTGCTATCACAAGTTTAGTGTTATTGAAGATATCTATCCATACTGCACTATTTCTTTTAACAAACATTGTTATTTAAAAGTAACAAAAAATAAAGTCAATGCATTTTGTGTTATATTATCCATCCATCCAACCATCCATCCATTTTCTGTGCCACTTATCCTAGAGGCTGGATCTCTAAATGATAAATAATAATATTCCTGTACTCAAATTCAAAGACAGAAAACAAGGTTGTGATTAAATGTGTTGAGGTACATAGTGTTAACTGTACCATAATCCATCCATCCATCCATCCATCTTCTATACCGCTTATCCTTTCTTCAGGGTCACGGGGAAACCTGGAGCCTATCCCAAGAAGCATCGGGCACAAGGCGGGGTACACCCTGGACAGGGTCTGTACCATAATCTTTATGCTAATTAATGTTATTGTTAATTGTCCATGCTGTCAGACCAACAATATCACATCACAATAAACATTTAGTAATCTAAAGTCATTAGAATTTAAAGAACAACCATCATCCCTTGAAGACAAGAAGGCCATAATTGGTCTGGACATTTCTCCAAAAAAACAAAAAAAACAAAAACCCAATAAACAAACAAACAAAAGACTCTGATCTCTCAGGTAAAATAGTAAGTAGACTTACATAATAAGTCAACTTACGAATTAATGAAAAGAAATTAAAGACAAAATCTTCCAATGGACCGTCACACTTCATGCTGCAGTTCAGTTCCACAGTTTTGCACATTTTTATGGCATGCTGTTCAAAGGGAAAGTGTGAATGCTTACATGAGCATGGAGTAGCCAGCCTTCATTAGCATCAAGCAGCGTGCCTGCCAGGGTACTGCACTTTATCACAGGACACTAATGAGAGATACGTTTAGAAGAACCGAGGCGTCCACCTCATACATTAATCCACAGCCACAATTATTCAGGAGTGCTGATGTTTCTCCAGATTCTTTTCATTTGAAAAATGAGTGCCAGATAATTAAAGGAGTCAGAACTTTCTTACTATATCTTTGCCACATTCAGTGAAATGTCTGAATAATGAATGATTAATGATCGACCGGTTTATGGTATTAGTCATCGAAAACATTCTCTGCATCCTAAATACGATCTCATTGTGGGTAAAGGGCTTTAACTAGTATTTCTCTTCGAGTTCTCATCCACAGATCAATGTTCAAAATGTTAATTAATCTTCTATAACAGCAGTTATAATATTTATATTAATGCACTCATTACCGTATCTATAGTAACAGCTAATTCTGTTACTGATATGATGAAGTTTTCTGTGAGGAGTTTTTTTTTTTTTAACCATTTATGGAAGGAGTCTCTAGTGCCAGTGCAACAGTCCAATGTATAGCTGTTTAAGCCTTTAAATGTTCTACCAACAGGGAGGTCTTCTGGATGGAGGACAATTCTCACCAACAAGCTGTATATTTTTGTCATATTAACTTAAAGAGAAATTGAGGAACAACAGTTTATAGATGTTATAATATAGGCAATGACAAAATAACTTCCATAATATTAAATGTAACTACAAATGGATAAAAAAGTAGTACAAGTCATTATTTAATAAATAAAAATTGTCACGTGGTATAAGACATATATAAATATAGTTCAGTGATATTATTTTCTTCACATATCTTAGCTGTGGTCAGAGTCCCCATGATATGGCATGGGGACCTAGCAAGTAAACAGGGTTAAAGGCCTTACTCAAGAACCTAAAAGTGGCAGCTTGACCCTGCTGGGGCTTGAAATCATGTGATTTGAACCCACCATCATCTCATAAGTTGTCTTAGAATTAAACCACTGGCTGTCAAAATGAATGCAAGACTATGGGACACTTACTTCTGGAGAGTGTTCGCAGCTGGAGCTGTGGCTTACAACAGAGCGCCTTCTGTCACCTATCTAGCTCTCTGATATGTATACCAGTTCAATAGATGATGAGCACAGCATGAAATTTATTTTCATAACCTAAGAAAAAAAATTCAGCTGAATGACAAACTTACAAAGTGCTCTTGGTAGCAGCGGCCCGAGGCATCCTGCGCTCTCTCTGATCCTCAGCCTCGGTCGAACTATAAATCTCTTAAGCATTACACAAGATGTGTCGGGGGGGGGGGGGGGGGGGGGGGTGGTCGTCAAAAAGCATCCACATTATGATTCACTTACGTACTATATCACGTACGCACTAATTAAACCCTGTATCCACTCGAAATAATTAGTCAGAATTGAAATATTAGCTGCCACTCACGGAGGGAGTAGTAGCAGGTAGGCTGCAGAGTGCTACCCTGGTACGTAGGGCAGATTTCTAGCAAAATCGAGATGCCCTGCTGAGGGAGAAACTGAGCATTCAGAGGCCTGGCAAAGTTCCATGCCGTTTATGCAAATTAACAGATGAATAAACAAATAAAAATGATAAGTTCTATCAGACTTTAGCCTGAGGGGATTAGCATCAACTACTAGTTTAGACACAATCTCAAGTCTGTCATTTTAGCAAGTGAGACGGAGTTAAAAGATGCTAAGCTACAGGGGGGGAGAGTTAAGTTGTTTCATTTACAAAACTCAATGAAAAACAATTTACGGAATTCATTATGCTTGAATTATTCAGGGATAGCCGTTTTTTCCATAAAGAGAGTGACACTTAAGAGGGATGCTAATATCCCCTGGTAACAGGCAGAATATTCCTAATTGTAAGCTACTAATTACATATTTATGCCAAGAATAGTGTGTGAGCTTTAAGAAGCACATGCAGATGTCTCCGAGGGAAAAAACGTAAAAGTGCATTCAGCTGGTAAGAAGATGATGACTCAAAGTGACATCCGTTCCTCTGGGAGCTTTGGCTCAGAAGTGTGTGTACTCCAGAGGGAAATGCAGGTGTGCCTACGGAAAGCTGGCCTGAAACAGATCGTGGTAGCACAGCGATGGAGGATTCAAGCTCCTGCAGGGTGTGGAGGCACTGCAATCATTTGTACTTTGAGGTCCACATCAGTTGATATCAAAGTGACTTTTCAGTCTGGCTTTACACAGTCATGGTAGGGGGGTGGATTTGATTAGCAGCTAAGGAGAACAGGTAGGTGGATAAACTCAGTGAGTTGTAAATTAAATGGATAACTTCTACCGACCCTGTAAAAGTAAAGGCTACTCTAAAATGAACCGGTTGATCTTTTTTATTATTCAGGATATAGGCTATCCAATGGATTTCTAATGCATATATATGGTAATTTACATAAAAGTAATTTTAAAAACATATGATATATATGCATATTTAATATAGTAACCAGAGGTACCAACATTGCTAAGAAGAAAATCATAGTAGGGAAATAGAAAATTTTTTATTTTACCATAAAAAATAACATCAGCCGATGAGATGGATTTTTTTTTCAAATATGCAGCATAGCAAACATAGCAAAAGTTCAGTGTGAACGCTACTTAATAAAAAGCAGCTTGTCCATTTTTTACCAACCAAACCCCACCTCCTCGTTTCCTATTAGCTCATTTGGCATGAAGTGAAAATAACCGCTACCAGAAGCAAATTCACACCTTGTACATACCATGTCCTTTCCCCTTCAGTGATTTGCCTTTTCCCCTGAGCAAATTTAATAAATTTTTGGACTGAACATTGCGTTAGCTGAGAAAGAGTTTTCCGGTTTCTCCTACATCATAGTACAGTCCCTCCAGGATTTTGCAATCGCAGAAATAAACACAAAATCAACACAAAAACTCAGCAATATTTGGAGGAGCATGCAATTTTTTAAAATAGCCATAGATTTTCTGCATATTTGGGCCAAGACACATCATGTGACATCACCATGCGCATTCAGCCAAAACCCCCTTCGATTCACATGTGTTGAACATGAGTACAGCTGAAAAGTTTCATTTACTGACAAATATAACTGTGAAAAACAATTTCGTGCAAATGCAGTTTCTCCAATTCAAGTAGTTTTCCATAGAAAACTCTGAAATTTTGAAAAAAGCCGCAACAAAATCAAACATTTTTGGCCGCAACAATTACAAAACAACTCTGCGAAATCATGTATGGACTGATAGTAACAATAAGTGACCAGGGCTTAAAGTCGTAAATGCCACAGCTAAACTGAAGATGTTAGCACTTCTGATAAAAGGTATAGTAGCGGTCATACATCACAGTATAAATAGTACCCTAAATATTACAGGTCAAGTTTTTCCAGGTCAACATTTTCCTGTTGATTTTTTCTTTTGGATAATTGTCTTCTTGCAGAATGTATTTTATTATTTTTGTGGAAATCATGAGGATGACACTCTGTATCTTCATTTACAATAGAAGTGTCCAGAGATTTATGTTGACATTATAGTGACTTTTAGTATTAAAGCAGTTATATAAAGTATTCACGTCATCTTATAAGCTAGTTCCCCTCATACTGTGTCTTATGATTTCCACAGTTGTGTGTCACACTGTTTCTACACACTAGCAGACTGTAGAGTTTGTATTTGCCCGGGGCAATCATCGAGGCCCACCGTGTTCAAGCTTTTGATCAACATTCAATTGGCTGATTACCATATGCACACCTTCTTCCTCTCTTTGTCATGCCTGCTAATAAATCTATGATGTTCTCTGCTATCCGTAGTGGAATGGTAATCCTTCAGCACCGTGCAGACACCAACACCGTTCACTCACATCCAAATGAAAGATATCATTTTAAATCCTAAATACCAAAGAAACTTTAAAAAAAAAAAAAAAAAAAAGTACCTTTATATTGTTATCCTAGTAAACAAACCAGCATTTTTCAAAGCTAGACAAAAGTAAAATATCATTACCTGCCTCTATATGTATTTTCATATTCTTAGTGATTTATTTAAAAGCAAATAAATCATAACTAGTTCATAAATTTTATTCACCATAAACATTGGCTAGGTTTGGCTAAGTTAGTTTTGCAGAGGAGCTAAATTAGAGACACTAACTAACTGAGTTTATACAAAACGCTTCTTTAATACTGAAAGTCTCTGTTTTGAGTAGAAAATTTGCCCCTCTATCAACAAATTTAACACAAATACCACTTACTCGTGGCAAGTGTTGCTTGAACATGACACACACTATGTGCTAGCATTACATGCAAAAAAAATCATAAAAAATTTGTGACTTACAGAAGTACACTGTAGTCTTCATCAATATATATATATATCATCATGCTTGCACAAACAGGTAAGGGTCTAAGACAGGGGTAGGCAGTCTTCTCTGGAAAGGGCCGGTGTGGGTGCACGTTTCCATTACAACCAAGCAGGAGCCACACCTGATTCCACCTGTTTAATCAGTTGATCTTGGCTTTCAATAGATTCAGGTGTGGCTTCTGCTTTGTTCGAATGAAAACCTGCACCCACCCCGGTCTAAGAGTACTATCGAGTTAAACCCCTATTAGCATTAATACAAGTTAAAAAAAGTTTTTCCCCCTGGATTTAGTGCTTAGTATAGAGGGGGGACATTGATTTATCTGTTCAGACTGATATACACACACACACACACACACACACATATTATATATATATATATATATATATATATATATATATATATATATATATATATATATATATATATCTGTTCAGTTTGTGGATACCTGACCATATGTGCACCTTCACCAAACTGATGCCACATATTTGGGAGCAAACAATTATATATGATGTCTTTGTTTGCTGTAGAATTACAATTTTACTTCATTGGAGCTAAGTTGCCCAAGCCTGTTCCAGCATGATAGTATCCCTGTGCACAAAGTGAGCTCCATTAAAACATGGTTTGGCAAGGTTGGAGTGGAAGAACTCAAGTGACTTTCACAGAGCCCTGACCTCAACCCCACTGAAAACCTTTTGGATGAATTGGAACATTCTGGATCAGTTGATAGGTTGATGTTCCAAGCAGGTCTTCCCTTATTTGTCGAATTCCATTAGTACAGTCTCAAGATGACAAGGGAGAAAGGTTCTGTTCATTGTCTGATGGTATGGTCCAAGAGTTCTCCAGTTCACAAGATCTTGACATGGGGGTGCGTCTCAAGTTGAGTCCTGTTGGGATTGACATTCAAGTCAACTGCGTTCCATATTGAGATGTTTGCCAGATATGCTGAGTATACACCTGTATACTCACTTATCTTGCTAGCCTGCTAGCTAGCCCTTGGGTTTCAAGCTAGCTACAGCTACCTTGGTTTAATTCCATGTCATTTGTAGCTAAGCTGCTTTTGTGTTCTATTGAACCAGGTTTTCTTTTCATAACAAATATCAGTAAAACTCCCCAATGTGATAATTTACACTCTGATATGAACTAATCAATAGTCACAGAGCTGAAATGATTCATGTCTGGGATTTACAATTAAGGAAAGATACATCAATGGAGGGTTAGTGGTCTAGCACAAGGGCCTTGAAATGGTTTTCTGGTGATCCTGGGATTTGAACAAACTTCTGATCACTAGCTTAGAGCCTAATAAAGACTAGTAAGATCATTGTATGGTCCAGGGCTAGTGAGATCATTGTATGATCAAGGGAGTCAAGGACAGTGCACTGCAGCATCACAGCTTCAGGGCTCCCAGTTCCATCCTGAGCTCAGGTTACTCTCTGTGGAGTGTTGCATGTTTTCCCCCTTGTCCTTGTGGGTTTCCTTCAGGTTCACCATTTCACCTCCCATCAAAATGCCAGTAGGTGGAAGGACCGGCATCCCATTCAGGGTGTATTCCCACCTTATGCCCAGTATTCCTGAGATAGACTCTGGATCCACCCCAACCATGATCAGGATAAAGAGGTTACTGAGTGGCTGATAGAGCCATAACTAATATTTGTCAGACATTATTTGCCGGAATGTTTGGTCCATTACTGACATGGTGGGTTGCAGCGAGAGCCAGCTTGTCTGTTTGATTATGTTATGGGATCCTGACACAGAGTACATTGAGTTTCTTGTTGATTTTGACCAAAATCTGAAAACTAATTTAAAAATATTTCTAAAATCATGCCCCAGAAGATAGCAAGTTGACACCTAGTATGAGCATTTCAAACTGCAAACACCAGCAAACAGGAGTGAACTAATCCCCATAAACAACCCTGAGTGGACAATAAAGAGTGAGAGCCTCATTAAAACTTATGCCTAGTCCCAGCATATGCTGATTTTCCATCCCTGAACTCTAATAATCCAAACACAGATCATGTCTGTGTACAATCTGACATCTTGGACGTACTCATGCGGTTCAATCTCAGGAACGAAAGAGTCTGAATGAGAACCAAAGTGAGGTGCAATATCAAAACTCAGGGGAATAATAGATATGAAGAATGCTACATTTTACTAGATCCCCATCTTCTATTTCCCTTGTCCAACACATGGGGCCAGTGGACTGAATGCCAGCCAGCACTGTCTCTCTCTCTCTCTTCTTCTCTCAGTGTCTGCAATAGGAACGCGGTCTTATTAATTAAGCCTATGAGGCAGACTTTGACAGTGGCTCCCAAGTGGTGAGTGGTGTGGATCTTGGCGCTGACCCGGCCCAGGGGGTTAGCAGGCGCCTGTTTGAGGCGGAGGAGTTGCGGGGGAAGAGACGGAGCGGGGGCTGGCTCCATGCTGGCAGCCAGGCCTTCCACGTCTGCATGCCCGCTTTGAAGTGTCACCTTGAGGAAAGAGCCTATGGCCGGGAAGCGGCGAGAGCAGGAGCAATGAAAGGCGTGGCACTGCTAGCGTTGCCAGACATGGCGCTTTAATATTACATGGGCTCGCGTCCATCTCTCTACACGTGCAGGATATTGCTTCGGCTTGATTTATTCAGAAAGTGGAGCTTTCTCTCACTCCTTTTATGCCTGGTGAAAACACCTGAGCAGGATTTTAGGCAGGATCTCGAGCTGAGCTGGGGAGAGAGTGTAACTTTCACTGAACGGATGTCGTGCGTCCATCACAACAAAGTTTGTAAAAGTGTTTGGGTTGCAGCTGACACCATGATGAAGAGGTGTTAAATATGAATCAAACTGGACCTTTAGACAAGTTGAAACGTTGCACCAAGCCAAAAATAACGGTGCCGGGGTAGGGGGTGGGCAGTGTGTTAAACTGCTGATGCATCGTAATATCAAAATGCCAGTGTTCCTATACTTTGATTCATAAAAACCAAACAGACTACAACCATCAAAGTACCGCTACAGATCTTTGATTTCATTACAGAGAATAAACCAACAAATTAGTGTTTAATCTTTACACATCATAAACAGTAAAACTATTGTTGTCCCGTCATTTGCACATGTATGTAAAATTTAATTCTGAACAACTGCAGAGAGAAGCAAATGTGTTGATTAAATGCTGAGAAATCAGAAACCAGGTTAAAGGTGGGTTAAAAAGGAGAGATTTTTCACAAGCGTCCCCGTTCTCACACAGCAGCTTTAACTACCCTGATTACCTCTGACATCTGTGGCCTTTTATCTTTCCCTCCATCTTGTTTTTTTCTTTCTTTTTTTTTAATCAGATTAACCCAGACCGGCATCCTTTAATGGGCGCTTTTTACGGAAAGCTAAAAGAGGATGATAATTAAAATAATTAAACCACAGGGATTGGTGCTTTACAGCTTCCCTTTGCTCTCACTCTTTTTCCTTTCTTCTCTTTTTTTCTGAAGTTCTGAAGTGAATTCACAGAGTTCAGCGATTCAGAAGCAGCAGAACCACACACACCATCTTTAGTTAATTACGTTAACTCTCATCTCAAAGTTTCAAAGACATTTATTTTTTTCACACTGAATCAGCCAGCAGTATGTAAAGAAGTCTGGGTCTGGAGTTAAACATGGTCTATGTTTTTTTTATTATTATTTAGTTTATTCCTGCAAATGTTCATAACATGATGCAAACAAAATGGGGGGAAAGTATCCACTTTTTTTTATTATTATTTATTCATGGACTCTTAAGCTTTTAATGAGAACAAATGAAGTCGTTTTTCAGAGTGTCAGCATGAAGTATGCTCACCAAAACAGATTTTTGCTACGCATCTTCCCTCTATGTGGAATAAATACGAGCATTTATAAAGCTTTCTTGGACCTAAAGCCTACCGACAGACACCATTGAATGCTATTAAAATTATATTTATATACATTTCAAGACATTTTCAACCAGTCGGAGATCTATCATCACTACGATATTATTTTTTACAAGAAAGTTTTATATTCTGACTAATCAGCCTCATTTAGTCAAAAGATGATCTGATTAGGCCACCGATTCAGCATGCAAATTACAATTTATGCTTTCGGAAATATAAAACTGTTGAAATATATCTGATTATTGACATGCATTAATATATCAGCATTATACATTTTCTCCCACAAACAGCTGAGTGCAAAAGTTTGCATCTCCCATAGTTTTTTTGAATAGAAAAAGTTAAATGTTATCTCTATTTTACAATTTATCTACAACTATAATTAGAAATCCATGACGGAAACTTTACAAGTGTTCCCATGATCCTCTCAGTCTCCAGACTTGCTTTAAAGGTCAGCCAGAGTTAGAACAAAGATTTCAAGAAGAATATTTGTGTGGTGTTGTTAAGGAGGTTGAATATTATATTTGAAGGGACCTGAAAGCTGTTCTGAGGCTACAAAAGCAGATGGGGGTTGATATAACGGTTGAAGGTGAACATACATGTAATTAGAATAATTATGAATGATATTTCTCACAAATTCAGAAAGTGGGGGTGTAAACTTTTACACTGATAACTTTTTTAATCGACTATTAATATATTAACATACAACATTTTACCATTTAGCTACTTGAGGAGGACGATGAAGAATGAATTTCTCGGTGCTAAATAAAATTTGTCCTAATTTTGTTCTAAGGGTTGCAAACTTTTGCACTTTCCTTTTTTTTAATGGAAAAACAATGATCTAGCTCTTAACTGTGTTTTTATGCAATATGCATACAGTACAGTTTCTGTGGAATATTAAAGCCAGAGAGGGAGAGAAAAAAAGAAAAAAAAAAAAAAGAGAAAAACAAAATTTTAAGGGGGCACAATCTGACAGCAAAGCAGGAATTAATTAATTAGACAAAAAACATAAAACAATAGAAAAAATACAAATAAAAAAATCAAGAATTCTGTGCTGCTGCCGTTCTTCATCTTCTTTGATTATCCGTTATATATGCCTTTAATTTAAAAAAATTTTTTATTGAATTAAAAGTGTTTGATATAGCCAACTCTACTGACTATTCCTATTTCAAGAGAGATTTTTTTTTTTAAAAGCCTCAAACCCTCTTTGGGAGCTATGTTCTAACTTCGCACAGGGCTCTGTTTGTCCTGACAATTTCACAGGGCTCCATCTCAAGTTTGGTAAAGAGTGCAGCAAGAAAGGAAAGAAATCCCTTTGCACTGAATACTTAAGATTTATGTTTAAAATTTCATGCACTCTTTGAGAACATCGAGGAGCAATTTCAGATTTGCACCGACATCTAATTTCTCAAGTAGACTCAGAAAAACACAAATTGCTGCGGATTCCCTGTGCGTCCAATTATCGCACATCAGGCTCCCTGACCCTCTGGGCAGCGGTCAATTAATCATGAGAGTTTTTGACTCAGTCAGGAGATACATACGCTCATGTTTGAAAAAGCAATCACACTCGCTCGATTATACACAGATGAGGTTTCCTTTCTGAGATATAGATCGCCTTATAGACAATCTAACAGAGCTGCTCAGAATGTGAAAATAACAAAAGCTCCCAAAATGAAACACAAAAGAAACCTGCAGATGTGGATTTTATACAAATAAAAAATAAATTTTATCAAGTAAATAAAAAATCAGTTGTAGAGATTGTAGGGAGAAATTGCACTACTGAAGTAAAAAAAAAAAAAAAAAAAATGTAGGCACTTAAATATCACATTATCTCAAGGGGTTGAGAGGTTCAAGCCCAAAAACAGACGAATCAAAAATGTAGAAATTCTGAGCATGTTTTTTAAATAGCATCCTAATAACCACAACTTTCTTTAAAAAAAATTTTAAGCATAGCTAATCACCTCAGTATCTTTTTTTAAGAAAGTATAGCTAATCACCTCAGTATCTTTTTTAAAGAAAGTATAGCTAATCACCTCAGTATCTTTTTTAAAGAAAGCATAGCTAATCACCTCAGTATGTTTTTCTAGAAAGCATAGCTAATCACCTCAGTATGTTTTTCTAGAAAGCATAGCTAATCACCTCAGTATGTTTTTCTAGAAAGCATAGCTAATCACCTCAGTATGTTTTTCTAGAAAGCATAGCTAATCACCTCAGTATCTTTTCTAGAAAGCATAGCTAATCACCTCAGTATGTTTTTCTAGAAAGCATAGCTAATCACCTCAGTGTTTTTCTAGAAAGCATAGCTAATCACCTCAGTATCTATCTTTTTTAAAAAAAAGCATAATCACCTCAGTATCTTTTCTAGAAAGCATAGCTAATCACCTTAGCTATTTTTCCCAGCAAACAGCTAATCACCAGAGCTTCTTTTCAGAAAACAATCACCTCTGCTTCTTTTTCTATTTTTTTTAGCTCACCTTTTTTTTAAGAAAACGTAGCTAATCAGCTCCATTGTTTCTTTTTGTTTAGAAAACAGCTAATCGCCTCAGCTTCTTCCTTACTTTTTTCTTTAAGAAATCAGCTAAACACTTTTTTTTTTTAAACGGAACCCTAGCTAATACTCTCTTATTTTGAAAGAAAACATGGCTAATCATCTCAGCTCCATTTTTTTTTTTTAAGATTACACAGCTAATCACCTCAGCTTCTTCCTCTTTGAGAAAACATAGCGAATTCGTTCAGCTTCTCTTTTAGAAAACATACATAATCACCTCATATATTGTATTAGACTTGAAGAATTTTAAGTCTTCACTTTCAATAACTTTAAATGGATCCATGTAGCAACCCAGTGGCCAAAAAGCAGTATCTGAGTTTTCCTGTTGCACTGTTTAAATAAACCGCGCCATTAACAGATCTAAACAGAAAACGACACGTTTAAACTCTGTAGCGAATCTGACATCATTTGTGCTCTGGTAGGTGGCGTTTACTTCACCTTCTGGCAGGAAAACAAGAATCAGTTTGTTTGTGGTGCAGCAGTGCAACAGCGCCCTCTGGTGGTCACGATGCCGCACACACTATTCTGAGCTAGAATACAGATGGATGTGCATGAAAGTGTTGCAGAATGGCTAAAGTGGTTTCAAGCATTCATAAAAACACAAATTTCACCAGTGGCTGTAATAATGATGGGGAGAAGGAGAGAATCGGAAAGAAAAAGGGGATGAAGGGAGGAAAAGGGAATGGAACTGGCAACAGAAGGAATGAAGGGAATGGAAGTGGAAACTGAAGGGAAAGACAAGAAAAACAGAAAATACTTGGGGGGAACCAAAAGCAAGAAGAAAAAAAAAAAACCACCAAAAAAAACCCAAAGTAGTATTAAAAACCTATACTGTTGTAAAAATCCAATCAATACACATTACAAAAACCAAGTCCACATGCTATAGTGCAAAACATGATTTTATTTATCCTTCACAGTCAACATAAGCAAATGCTTTATGAACTTCCTCTTCCAATACAGGAGGTCCAACTGGCCTGCTCCATTCAGCTCACTGATTGTACCGTCCATTTCACCGTGTCACTTCCTGTTGGCATTAAAGTTGTACATGCTGTAGATAGCAAGGCAGAAGGGATGACAGCAGATGTCAAGAGGACAACAGGATTTCTGCAGTTCAAACAGAGACACAAAGTCTACCATCATGTCATTACTACAGCAAATACCAGCACTTTCAGATGTGACCTCGTGCCCAGTGTTAGAGCACGTCCGTGTGCTGTCCCATGCCTTCGTGACTGCTGTAGCCATTATTGATTTAGCAAACTTCCAATAAAAAAAAAAAATTAAAAAAAAAAAAAAAAGACAAGACCATCCATTCATTCATACTGGATGAGACAGAAATTGAAAGTAGGCATGTTCCGATAATTCAACACACTTTTCATGGATACCTTAAAATATCGTCAATACCCGTGTTCCATTGTTTCTGGGCAAGACCGAAACCAACATCAATGCCATCACTTACTCAGGCCTTTATCTTGATAGCATAGGGGCTGATAAAATTAATGATTATCACTGTAAAATTGCACTCTTGAATTCTCAAATCTGATTGGTCAGAAGGTGTTGATTAATTTTATGTAACAGCAGCTCTAGCTGTAGTTCCAACTGGTTTATAACAGACACTCCACACAATCCGAGACTAATAATAAACTGATTTTTAAAAAAAAAAAAAAAAAAAAAAAAAAAAAAAAAAAAAAAAAAAGGTACAAGAGAAGGATTTTTAATAAAAGAAAGAAAGACAGGAACAGAAAAGAAAGGAGAGACTGAAAAAAGAAACCACAGCAAAAAAAAAAAAAAAAAAAAAAAAAAAAAAAAAAAAAAAAAAAAAAGCGAAAGAAGCCTCCAGTATCACCGACAGTAACAGTTACTATAACGTAGGTGAGAACAGGAACTAACTTTTTTGTGGACGTTCCACAACATTAAATTTAACTAGAACTAAAATTACAATGTGTTTACTAATTAAGAAAAACAGTTGGCAAATTGCTGTAGTATTTATAAAAAAATAAATAAAAAAAAGTGTTAACTGGGAACATGCTGTTATAGGCATTATTTTACATCATACCCCCAAGTGTTTTATCCCTTACTTGGCACATGTCTAATTGAACTCATGTACATCTTGTGCACCTTCAATAAAATCTGAATATGATATGAAAATACAGAGAATACTAAACCTTAAAGGAAACATAACACCATAACACACCTTCCTAGTGCACTAAAATACCAGTGTGGCATAATGTGTGGTGCAAAGGGAAAGGGGGGGGGGGGGGAATTTACAGTAAACATATGAAATAGGTATACTGAGTGAAACAGCATTTGCCTGTGTCAGTATTAGTGTATTTGCTTTGGCAAAACTGATTTGAGTTGAAAGAAAATAACTTGATTAGTTCCGTTTGGATGTGGGCAACACTGACATTAATACTGTGATAAATTACATTCCACTTTTCTGTACATCACGGGTAATATTGATATTTGTTTTGTTTGTTTTATTCCATTGACTGGATGTTCAAATTTATCTCCTTTTCTTTGCCGAATTACTGATCTTTGCAGACATTCATTGAAATAAAAAAAGCAATTAAACCTGAAGCGTAAACAAACCTGGCACTACTAGTTTTGCTGGCACTTTTTTTTTTTTTTTTTTTTAAAGCAAACCTAAATAATTTAATACTAATAATAAAATAATTTTAATAATTTTGTGCATCGTGAGAACATCTTAAACTATACGTGAGCAAGATGATATTTTTGCCACCAGCATTTTAAATCTGAAAACATCAATAAAATTCGAGACTTAACCAAAAACAAGGAATACCAAAGTATACACTGGGCTCAGTGTACACTGGGAATACACACTGGGCTCAGCAGTTTGCCTGGATTTCTGAATTATAAACCAGAGAGGTTCTGACTGAACTGTAAACCATGTTATTGAAATGTTAATATACCTATACTGTTGAAGTTGTTCATTTTCCACCACATATCAAGGCCTGATAATGTTCCCAAACCTGGTTTTTTAGTTGTAAAAATAAGAGATCCATGTAAATGCCTTCATGGTTGGTTAATATTAGAGATTTCCCACACAACAGCTTGTCTCAGCACCAAATTCCAACGTAGTACTATCCACATCCTGGCTGAATACCGGTGTTGGTTTTAGCTCACATGACATTAACCATGTGTACAAGATATTTTGCAGGTTCGGGCGATTGGTACCGTTCAATAAAAAAAAAACTAATTAAAATTCACATTCACTTTCTGGTATCTCATTTGTCGTCAAGATGTGTTGCAAGGTCACTTGTCTCCCTCAAAACTGTGTATAAGATAAGATATTGTAATGGGCCACCCAAACAAAGCCAAGTGTGCCAAAATTATCATGTTTAAAAAAAAAAAATAAAAAAAAAAAATAAAAAATAAAAAAGAGCATGTTGTGTGCAAATGTTATCAGATGTTGCAAGGAGTAATACATTTTCTATGGCAAAATCTCAAATGGCTCCCTTTTGTGCATGGAGTGCATGACATCATTGTTTTGTACACTGTGTAGTGGGCAGACATAGTGACATAACAGATCCTAAATTGATTTTAAAAAATGTTTTAAAAAAAAAAAAAAAAAAAAAAAAAAAAAAAAAAAAAAAAAAGGAGAGAAAGAGAATTTGGCTATTGGAAAGTGACTATAGACACATTATCAGGAAAATTCTGTGACCAGTTCTGTTCAGGCCAATCAGGGGTCTCGAAACAAATGGTATCTGGGCAAGAAGGGTAACTATTCAGCATGGGTACTTCACAATGTAAAGTTGACACTTGGTTAATTTACCTTGCTGTGTTGTGGAAAAGCTCTACATGACACTAAGACATATGGGTACGGTCTTGGCTGAAATGGCATTGCTTTTAACTTGTTAAAATTTGTGGGCTTCATTTCTCGCTTTTCATGGATGTTAATACATCATAGAGAAAAAAGAAAAAATAAATAATTTTAAAACTCTAGTAATAAAAAAAAAAGGTTTAAAAAAAACTTCGTATTTCTCTCCTTCTTTCACACATGCGATATGCATGATTTCAGCTGGTTTCTGGGCAAGTTCTTTAAGGGGTCAAGAACACACTTGCTCCTCCTTGACACAAGAAGGCCAATCGTTCTCCTCACCATCCCACTGTGGAGGCACTCGTAACCCCAAAATCACTCCACTCGACGCTGCACTACGGACTGGCACTCATTAATGATACTGGTCGTTTGATGCAAGACTGAAAACGAGGGAGAAAATGAAGACAGGTTTTATCTCCACACAGGAAGACACTTGAGTTCGGGTCCCAATCCAGTTTGGAGACGAGAAACACGAGCTTAAAGTTCCAAATCCTGTTGTCCACTTGAAGAAACGGGATGAACACTGAAATCAAAAAGAGTCCTGCGTAATCTGATGTCAGTTTGCAGCTTCCTTCATCTACTAGCTTTCCTCTCTCTAGCTGTGCTCCTGATGAGTTTCATTATAGTCCATGATATGTAGCTGTTGCTGTATGGGCCATCCTGTTTCCCGTTTTGATGCTCTCTGTAAGACATCAGGCTCTTTAGCAGCCATGCTGGAGGCAGGGCCTGTCTTTACGGTAGTCTTTACTGAAGACTCCACACAGAGCTCAGTCTTCAGGCCTTGTGATAGACCGGTGAGCTGTGGGCGGGGAGTGTAATCATCACACTGACTCTCGCTCTTGTTGCGGAAGAGTTCCCGTGCCCGCATGCCCAGGAAGCTCTTGGCACTGGGGTAGGAGCCGACGGTGAGGGAGGGGGTGTTAGAGGGCACCACAGGGCATGCAGGGGGCGGTTCCACCAGCATGGGTGGGGGTGTTTCTCGGCTGCCGGTTAAGGATTTAGACATCGGGGCAGTGGAGCCGGCTTTGGCTTGACTCGATGAGAAGCCGTTCCTATGCGGTGATGACTTACCACACTCTTTAGAGGCTGTTTTCATTGGTCTACCTGATGCCACCACACTGTGAGATACCAATGAGAGGGCAGAGATGACATGTTGGTGTTATAATACAAGCACAGTTGAGTCACGACTGTTGATATTTTATATGTACTGTATAATGATTGAATTCTCTCCATGGCCTATTCATCCAACAAAAAAACTACAGACATCTCAAAAAAGGACCTCTGTGATATCAGTTGGAATTCAATACTTAAATTCATGTACATGTGTGATTATCTGTGATGAAGCAGTAATTTGAAGCAGGTGAACCTGGATCTGTACCTGGTCTGTGTGGAACAGCAGCGCTCTGCGGCATCTGCTGCTGATGAAGCTGCAGCGGTGGCAACGGGAGCCTCCATCTCCAGCCTGCTGTAGACCTGCAACAGCTCCATCTGCAGGGCCTGAGTCACACGCCTCTGTGCTTGGTACCTACTTTCAGAAGCCTTTAGCTCCTCCCTGAGTGAGAGAGGAGAGAAGAAGATTAGGAGGTAATTTACAAAGAGCAAACCCCACAGGACCACAGAAAAGGAAGGCAACAAAAGACCAAACTGGCTAGGATTTATTTACAAATGCATCCAATCTTTCCATATTTCAAAAGCAGAATTGTATTTTTAAAGTTTAATACAAACCTAAAAGTGTAAATATACTGTAGAGTGTAACTGCTATTTTGCCAAATTCTTTGTTTTATGTGTAATGTATTATTTGTTGCAAAGATGTAAAGATTGATGCATGTACTAATGGAAATTTATACATGTTAAGCTACAGTATACATGAGCCTTATTGGTCTAGTACAAAAACTAAAGAAACAAACACTGAACAATGAACAGGTTTCATCCAACTAATGAAATGTGCATATACAGGGAAATTTGTGGAAATTAGACACTTTATTTTAAAGCAATTTTAACTACTGCTTTAACATCAGGTAGCTTGGCAGTGTCCAGGCATATAGTATATACACTCCACACAGTGAAGCATGATGGTGGGAGCATCACACAGTTTTACCCAGAATTCTGTCCCAGAATTGTTTAGATAGAACCTTGCTTACTTAAGCATGCTCTCTAACCAACTCTGCATTTGTAAACAATTTTGCTTTAACTACAATAGTTTTTCCTCCCACTTCATTGTGGGCTATTTTGGTGCCGATATACATTCATGATCTATGAGCCCAAGTAATTAAATTTACAAAATATGGAAAAGCTTTGGGGGGTGGGTGCAGGTCTATGTAAGGCACTGTAGCTACCTTAAACAGCTCTCCTGAACAATAACTCCGGCTATCAGTAGGTTTCTTTCTATTTATATGTGAAACCATTATTCCATATGTTTGTGTTTAATGCACTCTAGGCAACACAAGAACACGCTTTCTACACACATAGAATATTTGAAATGTCCAAGACTGACAAGGACGTTGTTTCTGCCCACATGCATCCGTACTTAGCCTGTCCCTTAACATCCTCCAGGAACTTCTTCTGCTCTGCGATGAGGTGCTCTTTCTTGGACAGTTGCGTCTCCAGCTCAGCCACTCTCTGCTGTGCCGCATCCAGCTTCTGGCACTGTAGTAGCAGATTCTGCTTCAGCCGCTCCACCTCCTTCAGCGAGGACACCTGCACCATCTGCACCTCCTGCGCAATATACAATTGTGATTTAAATGCTAGGTGGTGATGCTACTTTTTTGTACATTGTCTGTCTGGTCACATGTCGCGCCGTGTTTGTGATAGTGTACAAAGCCTCTGATATTTTCTTCTATACTGCAACCTGGTCCCAAAAGAGTGATATTTCCTTCCATTGAATGTGTGTATATGGATGAGATGATAATAAAAGCTGCCTTCTCTCGACAGCAGCGCTATATGTGGCAAAACGGCTCTCCTGTGTACCTTGCTGAGGTCTGGGCCTGCTTGTTGAAGCTCTTGCACACACAGTTTATGGGCTTCCCCCAACAGCAGCAACTGTCTGCTCATGAAGCTCAACTGCTGCTGTGTGCTCTCGCTCGTGGACAACTAAACAGGAAATGCAAGCACAAACAAACAAGAGAAGCAGAAGGGAATGTGAGATCATCAGTAAGTAAAGGGAAAAACAAACAAAAAAACAAAACAAGAAATCAAGTGGTATAGGGATTACAAACATTGCTGTTACAGGTTCTCTTGATAAATTACTACAGCAGTGCAGAGCAAGTGTAGTTTTGCATGGAAATCCCAGCAGGACTAATTCAGCCATATAGAGTGGTCTTAGACAAACCAACAGTGTAAACACTACTCGTGCAAGTGTCCCCCCAAAGCCTTGCATTGATTTCCAAAGTGAACATTTTCGTTGATGTTACATAAAGGAATAAAACAGTGGCAGGAAAATAAATCAGTGACAGTGTGGCGAAGCCTGATGCGAAGAACTTGATTACATTCCTATAACAGAACAGAGCATCCTGTAGTGTTTTATTCACCTTACACCACAACAATGTGGAGTAGCCACTTTAAATAAAAGTTACAAGTCCATGTGAATTAGCTGTTACTATAGAAATGTATTAGAATGGGTGTATTAATGTAAATCTCCGATTTGCCTTGCAGCTGGAACTGCTCAGAGCTGCTGTGACAGAAAATTACGATCTGTAAAACTCCCTTAATCTCATTAATGTCAGTTGGTTACCATTTGTTAAAAGCCCAATGTAATAATGTGGTTTTTTGGTGTTATTCTGACTTCCCAGCAACAGCAATGCATTTTGCATCAAAAATCCCAATATTTAAAAAAAAGAAGGAAAACACCTCAGTATAACAGGAAAAAAAAAGTGAGCAAATTGCTTTAATTTACTTATCAGGCCTGATCTTTAGAAGCCGATTGTTCAAGACAGTCCTTTACGCATCTCTACTTCTCGTTCCTTGGAATATAACGAGATCACCAGCTATCTAGGTCTTGAATGTGTAGGTCTACAGATGTTACTGTACCCCACCTCAGTTGTAATTCTGCAGTATGAAGTGTCTTTACCTTGGCAGTGAGCTGATTCAGCTGGTGCCCCGTATGACACACCCTGTTATTCGCCTTCTGGAGCTCAGCCTCCATTTCCCCCATCCTCTTCTTGCACTCCTGCATCTTACTCTGAGATGTAAAAAATAAATAAATAAATAAATAAATAAATAATAAAAAAACCCACACACACACAACCCCAAACCCCACCACAACACGCATCAAAGTGTATATTAAAGGACTTCACGTTGGATTTCATAAAGTTGAGTCGAGTTTGAAAGTTTGCTCCCAAGTGGGTAATACAAATTCGACAAGAATAAATAAAGCATACATGTGCATCTGAATACTAACTTGCAACTCCTGGTATTTGGTGTAGTAGTCATCGCGATCACGCTGAAGTTGGCGGACCTGACCGTGCAGGCTCGTTACCACAGTCTCCCGTTCATCCCAGAGCTGCCTGTAGCGCTGCTGTTCCATGTTTAGGCTCTCACGCAGAGACGTGATATCCACGCAGTGCAGGTTCAGCTGATCCTTCTATACACACACAAAAATACGAAAGGCGGCATCAATTCATAATGTACTTCTGTTATTCTAGGTCATAAGTTTGCTATAATAAGTATTTTCTGAGAGTTGTTTTGTACTTCGCATTATAACTTAGCGTTGTAGTTAGCATTCTGTATTTTGTAATAAATAAATCAATCCATCCTTGGTGTGAAAATAAGGTTAGTTGTTAATCATACATGGAGATTAGCAGAGTGGGTTTATGTAAATGCAAGTGGCTGTGCATGACCAGAGCCATTTAAAATCTAAGATTTATCATCAGTGCACATTGTGTTAAGTATGCACGTGTGATAAATGCCAGTGTTCTAGTGCATACTGGTGTTTCTTCTGTACAAGATTAGAGTCTATACATGCTTTGATAAAGGAGACCCCAAACTTTTACCACAAAGTGTATAAGCTAGCTTTATACAATTATTACAAAAGTGCACATCTGACCTGTAGTCCAGTCCATGTCAGATATTGTACATAATAAAGTATAAAAAAAAACACAAAAAAAAAACAAACAAACAATAAGTATGCAGACTTCTACCAAAAACCTGGTCTTTACCTTTGGTACATTTACCCTAACTGACCTATTAATCAACACAGCAATGCAAAATACACCAATAAATAAAAATGCCACCATTAACCACAAATGAGTTTCTCATCCTGCTTACTTTCCCTTTATGTGAATTGGATTTTCCACCTAGTGAGGTCGGCCTAAGTGTAGTTTTCAGGTGTCTCCCTATCACTGTAGAAAGGGGTTAAAAGTCATAAATGCTATGACTAAACCATACCTTTTCACGTTTGTATTGATTGCCAAGATGCATCTCAACAGCTGCGCTACAGTCACTAATTGAACAATCTATGTGTAACAGTAGAACTAAAAAAAAAAAAAAAAAAAAAAAAAAAAAATTGTTAACCGTTAGCGTAATGACTTAAGATGCCAGATGAGTGTATGGGGTGTTTACCATTGCGTTATTCTGTTCCTCCAGTGCGGTGGCATTGATGATTCTGCGCAGCAGGCGGCGGTTTCGCACAGCATGCTGCTCACGCTTATAACGCTCATACAGCAGCTGGTTATGTAGCAACAGCAGCTGACTGCGCAGCGTCTGCAGTTCATCCAGAGGTGCAGAGCCTAGAGAAAGAAATATGAAAGGATAGAAAAATTACAGACAAACATCAGGCAGGATGAATATGGTAGGCAGAAAGAAAAGAACGGAATGGGGGCAGGGTTATGGAAAAGGAGTAGAGGGGAATAGATAGTGGAGTGCATGTAGTATTGACAGATGAAATTTTTTTTTTTTTTTTTTATAAAAGTACAACCCAATAAACCCTGTGGGAACCAGGGTTGAGGCCTGCTGCTGCAGCGCACTCGCTCACCACAGCTTCTTTCTGAACAATCACATGACTCATAACTTGCATGACTGCAAGGTTTTATTTAATTCCAATATGAACAGCCTACGCTGTTTTTCCCACCAGAGTCATCATCTGGATGCCATTAAACCTGGAGTCAGCGGCCGGTCTCATTCAAAAACACCGGCCTTAACCACTTAGGTGAAATTCATGTATAAGGGGAAAGCAAATACATTTTGTAACATTTTTCTGATAATATTTATATTTAGAAGTTTATTCACAGTTATGAAACATTAACGGTCATTAATAAATCATTTGTGTGGAGTGTACCTCTCCTATAATACAGGCATGAAAGTAGTATGTTAATAGACATGCTGTACACGGTACCATTGTGAAGAACATTTCTTTGATAATGAACTTTGAACCTATTACAGAAATGCATAAAGATGTGATGTAAGGAATAAAAACACCAAAGTGCTGTTGTAAGAAAGTCAATGAGGTGTTGTGATGCTGCCCAATGCAAGACAGCTATTCTTACTACACCAAAATTGATTATTTTCCTACAAGAGCACATCCCAAAATGTGCTATTCTTCTTATACCAAAGCAGTGATGTGCAAACACTACTTTTTTTTTTTAATTAAAAGAACTACACAAGTTATCTGTTTATACAAACAATGCTACTGCAACTATAATGGCATGGTAAATCATTAAAACTGGATTTTATGCAACATTTTTCAACAGTGCTGAGAATTTCTGCTTTACTTAGATCTTTAGTTTGAAGGCTGTAGTTGTTTTTCCACATAATCATGCTCATATAATTGTCAAGTGTTAGTTAAAATACATTATCCTGAATCACTGATGCTTTGAAACACTTGGAAAAGTGATGTGAAAACGTGCACTAGACCTAAACCTGAGTCACGACTAGTGCTGACTCCACTTTTTCTAGTTCTGCTGATAGGGATTATGAAATAACATTGTACACTCCTTAAGTACAACCACATTTTAGACAGATCCTGGGACGATACCACAACAGTCCTCAGTGAAAAGCACACAAGGACAAGACTGCTATCCTCACAAGGTAACCAAGTCCTCAGCCATTATTTTGTTTACCTCCAAAGTGAGTCCAGTCAGCTGACTTGCTTGGCAGAGGCAATCTGAAAGAGATTATATAAATGAGGTGATCAGTAAGGTCAGCAGTGTGACAGCGTATTGAGCACACACGCATTCGGATCTGGCCGAAAGCCCATAAACCCTCCTGACTTGGGCTCGGCCATACCATGGCTTGTACGAGTCCATCTCCGGTCCAAAACAATTACTCGGCTATGCAGAGCAGTGTGAGAGAATGTAAAGGAAAAAAGTGTGAGGGAGTGGGGGTGGGGGGAAATGTGAGTGCATGTGAGAAGCTCTGTTTGTTGTGTACTGACACTGATGTTGTCGATGACTTGGCTGCAGTGGAGGAGGAACAGCACAATGGCTGCAGTTGTTCTGGCATGAAGAGAGACCAGCAGGTCACAACAAGCCTACAACAGACTTTTTTTAGTAAACAATCAGCTCCAGTCACACCAGGGGTGTTCAAATTATTTGTATAAAGCCAATGCAGATGTAGATTTAAATCCCAAACAAGCAGGAGGAGGTGCACCCAAATTTGTCCCAGCAGATAAAACCATGAACTTCTGATCTACACTGTACATTATGTACAGAATAAAAAACACAGACACGGCATACTTTTTGCCAAGTTGTCCATTTTCCAATAACAGCACATCCCAAAATGTTCTCTTCTATTACTGCTCTTTTTATATCACAGCAATTTGCCAACAATTACCATTTTAAAAATGGCATACTGTACTCTTTGTTTAGTTCCCTTTATATGTTGCGGTATGTCTGCAGAACAAGTTAATTCCTGTTATCACTTGCGTTACAGCAGCTATAACTATCCATTCCCTCACCAGTCTCTTTTTAACCTTTGTTTAAAGTTAATGAGATGAAAACAAAGCTTGTCATGTTACAGAGAAAACACAAATCCCTCAGCAGTTAAGAAAACTTTCCTGTGTTGGAAAACTTAACAGCTGACGATGGACACTCCTTCCAAATATGTTAAAGACATGTTGCCTCACAGAAAACTTCACAATATCAACAATTACATGGCACCCCCCTCTTTCTGCCATTCTTCAAACCAATCTGAAGCCAATATTCTGACCGCCTCCTGACTCACTCGCTCTGCATATTTCTATTTAATGTGTGTAATGGGTCACTCACCAGATCAAATTCCCCTTAGATGAAAAACCTTTTGATATTTTGCTAAAATGTGTCTTACAATAGGTCCTATTATGTTTTTCCCTTACCTCTTCAGCGCCCTGTCATGAGAATCTTTGCCTTGCTGCACCAG
The DNA here is from genome assembly GCF_023375685.1 of Ictalurus furcatus. Classification (NCBI taxonomy): domain Eukaryota; kingdom Metazoa; phylum Chordata; class Actinopteri; order Siluriformes; family Ictaluridae; genus Ictalurus; species Ictalurus furcatus. The sequence continues at coordinate 5,852,022 of NC_071272.1, forward strand.
GCGATCAAGCACCTCTAGAGGAGATGCTGATGTCACTCCATGACCTTCATCCACCATGCCTTGCATCGCCACTCTCTCCAGTGCCTCTGAGCTCCTGCGGTTCATGAACAAGGAAGTGGCGCGGGGCAGTGCCAGGTCAAAGAGAGCCTCGTAAGGCAGTGATGAGGGTGCAGTGCCCGGGCTGGGCGAGTGTGGTGTATTTTTCAGAGCTTCTTCTTCTGCGCTGGGGCTGTGGTGCCGTAGTTCTATTGGGGTGAAGAGCGGCTGGAAGGACCACGATTGCTCCAGGGACGCAGTACGGCTGACTGGACCTTTGCACCAGGCCCGCATGTCGATCTTATCAGGCGTGGAAACAGCATGGTGGGGGTCACGGTGGTGGATAATTGCTGGTGGGGGCTTCTCTTGGGCACCAGTGAGAGTCTCTGTGGTGTGGAAGAAGGGCGAGTCTGAGCCACGTGCGCCAGATGTGTCGCGCTTCTCCTCGGTCAGCTTCATCAGCTCCTCTGTGATAGCAGCTGTGGGTTAACATTTTAACAATCAGGATGTTGCATCAGTTTTGTAGCTGGAAGGTATTTCCAAAATCAAACACTACAATTTTGGGGGGGGGGGGGGGGGCAACACAGGAAGTAATACAGACTTCAGTGCCTACCCTCCTCCCTCTCCTTGCCCAACCGCAGTGGCTCCTGCTCATTCATGTAGACAGATAACTCCGTCAGTGTCATGGACATGTTCTTAGCCCCACCATCTGATTCAGACGGAAAACACAAGAGCCAAAGACACATTAAACCCTTGACTAATCCGTCTCAAATATCTCAATCACCCAGTGTGCTCAATCAGCAAAGCTATTGTGCAAACAGCATAGTCTCACATACAAATACTTCCATCTCTCAACAAACCCCACATTTTATGCACTTGATCAATTTTATGCACATGACTCATCTTTGCATTCAAACCTCTGTGATTGGTCACGTCACCCCCTGATTTCTCAAGATCTCTGATTTGCTCCTGCCTCAGCAGGGGAGGTTTGGTGGGGTCTACAAGTCTACCATCCTGAAACGAAAACAATGATAAGGACACCAAGAACAAAGTCAGAATATCAAGTATTTCAAATATTTTAATTCACTGTGCATTGTATTAATTTTGTACTAAATCACTGGTGCATCGACACTGTACTTATTTTGTTCAGGTCTCAAGTCTGATTGGTCAGAAGTCATTTGTTAATGTCCTATAACAGTACAGCCTGGACAGTAGCCCCAAGTTTTTCCTTACTGAACTCGTTCTAATAGGTCATTGTTTCTATAGTAACAACTTACACAGGGACTTGGACATTCCATATATAACTTTAAAGCTGTGGTAACAATAACCATTTTGTATCGGTTCGTTTCACACCACCCCAACATGTGATCGAGTGTTAAACATACTGTCTAGTTGAAATGGGACAACTACTGAAATTGGGGGAAGACAAAGCATGAAGGACAGAGCCAATTACCTTCCACTGCAGGCTAGGTGTACTGTAGGTTAAGGAGGCAGAAGATAGCTCGTCCGAGAGGCTGGGAGGAGGAGACGATGTTGCTGGAGTGCTGGAACAAGGGGTTCCTTTACCACCTCCTATAAAACACAGAAGTCCATTCAGACAGCTACAGCCGGTTTGATAAGAATATACAGTGGTGCTTGAAAGTTTGTATGAATTTTCTATATTTCTGCATAAACATGTCCTAAAAGTAGACAATGAGAACCCAATTAAACAAATGAGACAAAAATATTACACTTGGTCATTTATTTATTGACAAATTATCCAATATTGCATATCTGTGAGTGGCAAAAGTAGACCTCTAGGACTAGCAGTTAATTTGAAGGTAAAATTAGAGACAGATGTTTTCAAATCAAATGGGATGACGATCAGGTGTGAGTGAACACCCCATTTTATTTAAATAACAGGAATCTATAAAAGTCTGATCTTCACAACACATGCTTGTGGAAGTGGATCATGGCATGAACAAAGAAGATTTCGGAGTACCTCAAAAGATTTTGATGCTCATCAGGCTGGAAAGGGTTACAAAACCATCTCTAAAGAGTTTGGACTCCACCAATCTACAGTCAGATTTTGTACAAACGAAGGAGATTCACGACCATGTTCCCCTCCCCGGGAGTGGTCGGCCAACAAAAATCACTCCAAGAGTAAGACGGGTAATAGTCTGTGCCGTGAGCCAACAAAGGAAGTCAGGGTAACGTCTAAGCAACTAAAGGTCTCTCTAACATTGGCTCATGTTAACGTTTATGAGAACACTGAGCAACAATGGTGTGCATGGCAGGACTGCAAGAAGAAAGATGCTGCTCTCAAAAGAACATTGCTGCCTGTCTGCATTTGCAATATGTACATGGGCTATTTGAATAGTGGGACTGTACATTGTTGCTTGCTGTATATACTGCTCATGTGTATATTATTTACATATATATTTTTAAAAAATAAATTTTTGCTGCTGCAACACCCTAATTTCTCCATCTGGGGATTAATAAAAGTATCTTATTTGCTAAAGATCACATGGATAAGCCTAGGGGCTATTGGAAAAATATTTTGTGGATAGATGAGAGCAAAATAGAACATTTTGGTTTAAGTGAGAAGCGTTATGTTTGGAGAAGGGAAAATACTGCATTCCAGCATAAGAGCCTTCTCATCTGTGAAACAAGATGGTGGTAGTATCATGGTTTGGGCCCCGTTTTGCTGCATCTGGGCTAGGACGACTTGCCATCGTTGATGGAGCAATGAATTCTGAATTATACCAGCAAGTTCTAAAGGAAGATGTCAGGACATCTGTCCGGTAAGAGAAAGTGGGTCATGCAGCAAGACAACAACAACCATAAGCACACACAAAATGGCTAAAGCAGAATAAAAGATAATGTTTTGGAATGGCCAAGTCAAAGTCCTGACCATAATGCAATAGAAATGTTGTGGAAGGGCCTTAAGCAAGCAGTTCATGTGAGCAAACCCACCAACATCCCAGAGTTGAAGCTGCTCTGTACTGGGGAATGGGCTGAAATTCCTCCAGGCCGATGTGCAGGACTGATCAACAGTTACGGGAAACATTTAGCTGCAGTTATTGCTGCACAAGGAGGTCACACCAGATAGACAGTAAAGGTTCACATACTTTTACCAATCACAGATAAGTAATATTGGATCATTTTTCTCAATAAATAAATGGCCAAGTATAATATTTTTGTCTCATTTCATTAATCGGGTTCTCTTCATCTACTTTTAGGACTTGTGTGAAAATTGTATGTTTTAGGTCATATTTATGCAGAAATATAGAACATTATAACAAACATTCAAGTACCAGTGTACTGTAAGCATGAAATGTATAACAAGATGGTTCATATACAGTGCATCCGGAGAGTATTCACAGCGCTTGACTTTTCCCACATTTTGTTACGTTACAGCCTTATTCCAAAATGGATTAAATTAATTATTTTCCTCAAAATTCTAAACACAATACCCCATAATGACAACATGAAAGAAGTTGGTTTGAAATCTTTGCAAATTTATTAAAAATAAATAAATAAATAAATAAATAAATAAATAAAGCACATTTACATAAGTATTCACAGCCTTTGCTCAATACTTTGTTGAAGCACCTTTGCCACCAATTACAGCCTCAAGTCTTTATGAGAATGATACTACAAGCTTGGCACACCTATTTTTGGGCAGTTTCTCCCATTCTTTTTTGCAGAACCTCTCAAGCTCCATCAGGTTGGATGGGGAGCGTCGATGCACAGCCATTTTCAGATCTCTCCAGAGATGTTCAATCGGGTTCAAATCTGGGCTCTGGCTGGGCCAGTCAAGGACATTCACAGAGTTGTCCTGTAGCCACTCCTTTGTTATCTTGGCTGTGTGCTTAGGGTCGTTCTCCTGTTGGAAGATGAACCGTCGCCCCAGTCTGAGGTCCAGAGCGCTCTGGAGCAGTTTTTCATGAAGGACGTCTCTGTACATTGCTGCATTCATCTTTTCCTCGATCCTGACTAGTCTCCCAGTTCCTGCCACTGAAAAACATCCCCCCAGCATGATGCTTCCACCACCAAGTTTCACTGTAGGGATGGTATTGGCCAGGTGATGAGTGGTGCCTGGTTTCCTCCAGACATGACGCTTGCCATTCAGGCCAGAGTGTTCAATCTTTGTTTCATCTTGGTCTGAGAGTCCTTCAGGTGCCTTTTGGCAAACTCCAGGCGGGCTGTCATGCGCCTTTTACTGAGGAGTGGCTTCCATCTGGCCACTCTACCATCCAGGCCTGATTGACGGAGTTTAGCAGAGATGGCTGTTTTTCTGGAAGGTTCTCGTCTCTCCACAGAGACACACTGGAGCTCCGTCAGTGACCATAGGGTTTTTGATCACCTCCGAGTAAGACCCTTCTCCCCCGATCGCTCAGTTTGGCCGGGCGGCCAGCTCTAGGAAGAGTCCTGGTGGTTCCAAATTTCTTCCATTTACGGATGATGGAGGCCACTGTGCTCATTGGGACCTTCAATGCTGCAGAAATGTTTCTGTACCCTTCCCCAGATCTGTGCCTCGATACAATCCTGTCTCGGAGGTCTCCAGACAATTCCTTGGACTTCACGGCTTGGTTTGTGCTCTGACATGCATTGTTAACTGTGGGACCTTATATAGACAGGTGTGTGCCTTTCCAAATCATGTCCAATCAACTGAATTTACCACAGGTGGATTCCAGTCAAGTTGTAGAAATATCAAGGATGATCAGTGGAAACAGGATGCACCTGAGCTCAATTTTGAGTGTCATGGCAAAGGCTGTGAATACTTATGTAAAGTGCTTTTTTTTGTTTTTTTATTTTTAATAAATTTGCAAAGACTTCAAACAAACGTATTTCATGTTGTCAGTATGGGGTATTGTTTGTAGAATTTTGAGGAAAATAATGAATTTAATCCATTTTGGAATAAGGCTGTAACAAAACAAGATGTGGGAAAAGTGAAGCGCTGTGAATACTTTCCGGATGCACTGTATACTCCTGCCATTTATTTATTTTATAATAGCAAAATCAGACAGCAGGAAACAACCTTTATCAAGAAGTACAAATCAGTACAATGACAGCGATGAAAAACTTTACGTACATGTTTGTAAAACTTCAATCCTTTTTTGCAAGCTAATGCTCTGCAACCCAGAAGTTAAAGGTACAGTTTGTCATGTTTAAGTATAGATATATAATTAAAAAGCCCTGAGATTCCCCATATTGCTGTGCAACACTAATGTTCCACTAATGTTTCACTCACTAATGTTTTTGATTCTCTTTCAGGCTTCTGTTTCTATTTTTGCATCCCTGAAATTAACCATGCACTCTGCATTCTAGAGTGCAGAACAGTGTAGCTAGTTCCTTTATTTAGTATACTGCATTCAGTTAAGAGTTGTGAAATTCAACCTACCTGGTGTGCTGTAAAAGCGACCAGGTAAGTGAAAGGCACTCTGAGATAGCTCGGGGTTCGGTGACATTCCTCTTGAGGAAGGCGGGGTGGCCATCCCACAGAGGGAAGACGGGCTCCAGAGAGTGTCCTTAACACCATAGATGAAATTAAATTCACACGTAGAGCTCTGAAGATAAATTCACACATAAAAAAATAGATACATTTTTTAAAAATTTTAAAAACCCACATCCAAAGCAAAGGCACAACCAAAACTGTAAACATAGCATTAAATCAAAACATTAGTCAACCTTTCATAGTTTGCGTAAAAGACTAAACAAAAGTAAGCTACGAGCACAAAATATCCCTTGCTTATAAGGACTGCTAAGCGTAGGTGCTTAGTCTAGATTTAGTCTAACCGGATTTTATCTCCGTTTACATAATCATCTCTCTTCAGAGTAAAACTGATGAACAGATTAAAGGTGCAGTCAGTGATCTTGGCAAATGTTCGTCCGTATTAAACTGAAGGCACGTGAAGCTCTCTGCACAGTTTTAATATCAGTTAAAATTATTCTCACATTTCTCCAGCTGTCACTAAAATACTAGCACCCCAGGCTCTGTAAATGAGAGGGGGGGGTTTTAAAAAAAAAAAAAAAAAAAAAAAAAAAAAAAAAGGTATTCCAAGCAACATCCGACCAATCAGGACAAGGTACTGTCTCCATTCATTGGTACTCTGATTCAAATTTGAGCTTCAAAACAAGTTATCCGTATCCTTCAATCCCAGCGAAGGAGGCATGGCCTGTGTGTACAGAAGGAGGTGTGGCCTTTGTGCCTGAAGGAGGCGTGACCTCTGTGCCTGTCAGTCCCAGTGAAGGAGGCATGGCCATTGACATTTTAAGCATTCGATTTAACTCGTAGCCAATAAAGGGATCCTGTTTTTCCTGCATCTGTGATAAAAATCTGCCAGATTTTGAAAGTTACACACAGAAACAACAGCTTGCAGATTTGTCAGTGTATCATCACGTTGATCTGATCAAATCTGAACCCTGCTGGTCTGTTTTCTCCTCTGGGTAGAGTGGGTGAGGGGTTAAACAGAATAAAATCCCGGCAAGGAGAGCAAGGAAACTGGTGCCAGCTTCAGCCGTGTTGCCAAAGCAACAGTTCCTGCGTCAACTTGCAGTGTTTCCGCTCTTAAAGCACAACATGCCGACCCCAATGACTCGACACCTCTTCTCTCTATTACCCCCCCAGCTCCCTTTAACCTCCTGCCTCAGCCTGACTGCTGGAAAACAACGAGACGATTCAGGTTCCTCTGCGGAGACTTGGTGAGCTTGAGGTGATTTACAAACAGACTGACAAAGCCAAGTCACCCAAATTAAAACAACAAGAGGTGGGAGACATAAACAAGCTGATTATCCCCTCTAAGCACAGTGAGATGCACAGAGCTAGTTCACCGAGCATCTGCAAGAACAGTGTATCTTACAGAGGGATGGAACTGTAAAACCCAGCATTGCCAGACAGGCTTTATTTAAAGAAGAATTCATACCGGCTGGTCGGTGCTGGGGGGACTGCGATGAGCCAACTGTGTCCCTGAGAGAGAGGGCAGGGGCAGAGGAGGAAAGGCAGACTGCCGCGGTGTGGAAAAAGGATTGGAGGATGAACTTCCTACAGGGACAGATGAATAAAAACCAACACAAGTCTTCTTTGTTTAACAAAATTATTCATCGACCTCAATGCCAACATGAAACACAGCCTAACAATTCAAAGTCAAAGCAGTGAAAAAGAAAGACGTGAATGAGAGTGTACCGTAGCTGTTGTGCAGGTCAGTGTAGGGACTGGCAGTGCAATCAGGGGCACGCATGTGCAGGTTGGCACAGAAGTGCTCAGGCAGGGTAGCATAGCCCTCTTCACAGGACGCCTCCCGAGGGTCCAGAGACACTTTGGCACATTCAATCACAATGTCATGGATCTCAAACCTCTTCCATCTGTAGGTACAAAAAAAACAAAACAAAACAAAAAGAAAAAGTATGAAAGAGTGGTAGTGAAGTAAGAAAACAGAAAGGAAGGAGTAAGGAAATGGCAGGAAGTGAAGTAAGGAAGTGAAGTAAAGTAAGACCATTAAAGCAAAGAAGGAAGGTAAGGAAATACCAGAAAGGAAACCAAGTAAGGAAATGCCAGTAAGAAAATGCCAGAAATCAAGTGAAGTAAGCAAATGACAAAAAGGAAGGGAGGCACTGAAATGACAGAAATGAAGGGAAGCAAGGAAGTGAACAAAAGGAAGGATATGCCAGTAGGGAAAGACAAAGGAATGAATTAAGTAAGAGAAAGAAAAACAAGGAAAGAATGAATTTGCATTTTTATTGCATAATTAAAATAAAAGGCAGCTGCTCACCTGGTAGGGTCCAGCTCATGGTCCTTCGTTCCAGTCACTAATTCAGGGTGTATGCGGACATGTTCCATCATTGGCTAAGGAAAGCATTTAATACGATTATTTTTATATATTATATTATATTATATTATATTATATTATAATATATATATATATATATATATATATATATATATATATATATATATATATATATATATATATATATTAATATATATATATATATATATTAATATATATATATATATATATATATATATATATATATATATATATATATATATATATCTCTCTCTCTCTCTCTCTCTCTCTAGATAAGAAAAGGTCAAAAAGCCACACTGCAGCCCATGACCGTTACAACACTTTCAAGCAGAAGTGATGACTGAAGCAATCAAGGTGCAACTCTACTAGTCACTAGAATATTCCGTTTGGGCCGAATCCCTGCATGCTTTGATTTAATCTCGTACCTTAACCACCTCCTCGAACGTGTCCATGTGCTCCTTCATGCTGTAATGAGAGCGCAGGTAGGAGATGAAGTTGCAGGGGTACATGCCGTACAGCCGGTGGAAGAGTGAGTAGACACTGGCATGCAAGTGGATCAGGAACACCTCTGAAACGTGGCCTGTTCAACCCAGCAAAGATGAGACGGGAGTTCATGGTGCTGTACATTTGTAACCTTTTTTTTAATTCTGTGGTATGAGTTCTACGCATTTCAGTTTCTAGACTGTTACTTCTGTTTTAAAAAAAAAAAAAAAAACACCCTCTGCTCAGTCTGCAGAGTTGCACAACGCGTTTTCACCGAAATGAAATCCTAGCATTTATCATTTCCATTTGCACACGCTACTGTCATTTCAGCTACAACAGTACATCATTTTTTCAGAAATGACCAATTTCTACCATTTCATAGCACTGCACAGTCACATGATTGTTAATGGGTATTTAAGCTGCTGTGAATCTAAACCAAAGACCCCGCAAAAATGCCAAATTTCCAAGTTTCTCTCGGTCAATCTGTCGCTCGGTGTCCACCTCTGAAGCCATTGGTCTCCGTCACTAGCTCTTAGTTCTCTGTTGGTCTTTCTCCCATTCTCGGTCAGTCTCTCTCCATTTGTCTATGCGTCTCTGTCCCTCACTTGCTCTGTCCCCATTTCTGTCTGTATCTCTGCATTGGCCTGTGCTTCTGTGTCTCTCCATGTATCTATCCCTTTCTCCCTGTCTGTCTTTCTGCAGCTCTGGCTCTCTCTATGCCTTTCTCAGTCTTAATTTCTCGGGCTTTCTGTATCTGTGTGTTCCTGTCCCTCTCCGTGTCAGTCTGTGTCTTTTTATCTTTCTCTCTCTCTCTCTCTGTGACTCCTTGTCTCCCTCTTTCTCTGTCAGTCTCTCTCACCGTCCATCTTTCTGCATCTGTGTTTCAGTCTCTCTCGCTCTGTGTCCGTCTCTTTTATCTCTGTCTTCTTGTCTCGCTCTTTCCCTGTGTGTGTCTCTCTCTCTCTCTCACACACACACACACACACGCGCGCGCTCTGTATCTCTGTCTCACTCTACATCTTCAAGTCTTGATTGCTGTCTTTCTGCATCGGTGTGCTTGTCGCTCTCTAGGTCTTTTTATATTTCTCTCTACCTTACTCTCTGTGATGCCTTGTCTCTCTCCCCCCCCCCAATCTTTGGATCTCTCACCTGGGTTCCTTAGGTTCCAGGCAGCCAGACGTCCAAAAACATCAAAAAACTCATACAGATGTTGCTTCCCTGCCTGAGGGATCATGGGTAAAAGGGTGACAAGCACCAACACTCCAGTTATGAGAACCACAACATCTGTGTCCATCTGGTGCCAAGAGGAAGCAACAATAAGCCATTAAAACAACATTCAGCAGATGTATAATGTGTATCTGCATAAGTTCTGAGAAAGCTTTATGAAAAATATATTTAAAACACAACAAAAACCCATAACCTACCTTGAGACACTTGAGCAGCGAGAGTAGCAGAGGGTTGCGGGCGATCTTGTGAATCCAGGACGGCTGTTTGCGCACCACATGGCCCAGGAGGTTGAGGGTAGGCAGACGACATGCTGCCTTAGCCATACACTCATTCATCTTATCAAAAAGGTGCTGCGGAAGAGTCGGGGAGAGAGGGAGAGTCATTTTAAGGATTTCCAGCCCTTACACAATCACATTGGCTCAAGAAAGGAATGTTAACTGGTTAACTGGTATTAGGAGGGAAAACAACAAAATACATGGAGGTACTCAAGGACTGACTGATGAATACATGCTGGCTGAAAAATAGCTGTATTTATGGCCTTAAAATCAAGGGTGAAACAGGGACGCGTTTGTGCATCTCGTGATCAAGTGATGAACGTGAACAAGGACCGTGTGTGAGATGAAACAAGGAAAAACAGCATGGTTACAGTCTGGACAGTGATATCTTTAAGAACCAGCCTTATGTGCACTACCAAAAGTTGTGGACACTCAACTGAAATGTTTCTTATGATCCTAAACCTTTTGATATGAAAGTGTATGATTAAACGTTTGAAATCGGTGTTGTAGACAAACAATCTTGCAAACAGTTTTCTAATGAAAAATTAATAACATTTTATATACACACAACACTTATATATGAGAATGACCTGGAGCGAAATATTCCAATAAGCAGCCGATAAGTGTCCGGCATAGACGTGACCACCTTTAATACCGTTTATAAACCATCTCAGGGGGATTCCTCAAGAAATTGGGTGAGAAAATGCCACGAATACATTTCTGGAAATTCTAGGGAAAAAGCATGTCTACTTTGAAGATGCTAAAAAATTTATTTATTTTGAACAAAGTAATTCCCATAGTTCCATGTGTGTTACTCCAGAGTTTTGATGACTTATTCTAAAATGTGAGTGGAAAAAAATAAATATACAATGAGTGTGTCTAAGCTTTTAACAGGTAGTATATGTGACATTCTGACTTACAAAGTGTCTCATTTCCTGTTTGAGCTTAGCATCAATGAGAGTTTTCAGATCTGGTCATGTGACCAGGCAAAAACACATCCCCAAGCATTCTGACTCTCAGGGTCCACTTGCAATTTCTGTGAAAATCCTATATTTCCCCCCCACTCAGCAAATCTACAGCTTCTAAATGAGGGAATGTAAAGTAGTGTGTCCAGCACATTGCACTCAGCCAATCGGGTGAAAGCAGGCATTTAATCTACTATAACAAAATCCTCCACATGTCACAGAAACGTAAACCAGTTGTGAGCAGAGAGGCCAAGCGCCAGCACGCAGCAATAAAATATGCAAGTGGACACTTCCTCTAAACATGTTTTCATGCGAGATGAGGGATTCACCTTGTCATGTGGCTCCCTCACCGAACACAGTATGTGCAGTGCTGGACTTGAGTTGGTCTCCAGGAAATAATCCACCAAGCCATTCAGGAGCACCGACCCTCGCTCTGCAAAACAGACTACAAATGTTAATCCCAAAGAACCATGCATGCAGTCAAAATGCACACAAAAAGACACCCACAAGTTTAACAGGTTTTCTTACAGGCGATTCTGAATATTGTGGCCAGAAAAGAGCACAAAAAAAGTCTGTTCGATGAATTGGGGCATCAGAGGTTTAAAATAAGAGGATATGAACTAGCACTAATGTACAAAAACATTAGATAATATGTTTCTAATGAGGAGAACTCTAACAAGTCAAAAAAGCTCTGCATGTACAACAATTTCCTGTTACAAATTTGAACCCGCTTATTGCGCCAACCAAGGCAGACATAATACAAGAAACCACATTATCAAAAATCTGCTCCTTCATATTGAACCTGAAATGTGCAAAATCAGTGCAGTTATACAAGAGACCATAAAAACAAGCGGCCTCAAGCGAGCTCTACCCTGGTGCAGTACCTGTAGTGAGGTGTTCGTTGATGAGACCCTTGATTTCCTCAAGCTGTTGGAGATCAGAGGTCTCCAAAAGGGGGAGCAGATCACCTACGTTGAGCTGTTCCCTGGCCATGGTGGTGGTGGTGTAGAGGGCGTGGCCAAGGTGGATGGGAGGGGCTTTCAGATGTCACTCTCTGCCTGCAGTCAGGGTTCCTGGGCCGCCCACCGACGCGTCTCCAGGCACCACTGCACACACAGGCACCTTTACTGGCTTTTTTTAATTCGCAAACACCACTAGATATTTGAAGTCCAGCTAGTCAATGAGTATTTCTGTGTACCAACACCACTGGTGTAAACAAAACAAAACAAAAAAAAAAAAAAAAAAAAAAAAGACAATGGGTTGTCATTGGTTCCAAGATTACTGAAATGAGATACTGAAAATGCAAATATTGTCACCTGTTGATTCTTATCATAAACAGACTCAAATAGACACTCGACATTTTTCCCCCCTCACTAAAAATAGAGGCGAATACTAAAACTAAACTTTTTAAAAATAAATAAATAAAAACTGAAAAGCTAGTTTTAATAATGTTACAGTTTAACATCTAAATAAATAAAATAGCTTATTACATGCAATATGGGTAGAAATGAAACGGCCATTAAGCAATAAACGGCCAATCAGCTACCAGTGATGTCTTAAAAATAAAATTAATTTTTTTTAAAAAGCATATCATGGCATAATTTATCACATTATAGCACACTGCTGTTGAAGGTGTTGATTACTTTTCTATATCAGCAGCACAGACTGTACTTCAGATCACAGGTTTATTTTAACATGTGCTCATTCTAATACATTATTGCGTCTATAGTGACAAATTACATTTATAGAAGGAGTCTCCAGTGCGAGGCAGAAGGAAATGTTTTCCACCATGGTAATAAAGTCCTCAGGACAGAGGAGTTTGCACTTTGTCGTTTATCAGTAACAAACAGCTTTTTTTTTTTTTGACCAAAAAAGAAAGAGAAAAAGTGACTGGTGACTAACTTGACTTGTGGACGTTCCACAACATTAAATGTAACTATGAGCAGATAAAATATGGTGTGTCATTCATAAGTAATACATTTTTAAGAAGTTGCCAAATTGCTTGTTGTAGCAAGAGAGGAGTCAAACGCTTCAGGACGTGCGATTATTGGAAAATAAAATCAACTTCAGGAGGTAACAGTAACAACTTTACGTCAGACTGCATCACACCCTCTGAACACAGGACACAACTTGTATCCACTTGCTCCATACAGCAAATTATTAACCCACATGTACACCGACAAAGGGTATACAAAAGGTGCATTTGGGTAAGACCTGGGAGGACAAGCACCTGGTGGGAAAATTATCAAAGCATTGACAAGCGTAAATGGAAAGAAAACTTCCGCACGTCAAAAGCCTGCATAATATGGCGTTTTTAGGCGTTTTTAGTCGTTTTCACAGATCAGTGTGAACGGGGATCGTTTTTGACAACATTGTCATCTGTACGCAAAACTTTTGAAAAACACAAAAGAAAAACCCTTTTCTGTTTTTAGTACATGTTCTTCGTGTAAACGTACCCTTGTGCTGTCTGTATTATCTCTGTACCAATGTCATTGTGGAGAGGGGTGAACTGTTCGCCTAGCAGGTGGTTCACACCTCTCCCATTTCCCTGCTCTCCAGCAATTAGCCACAATACTCTACAAACAGAAACCCAACAGTGTCCTGACGAATCTTATAACAGACTTGCAGCAATAAAATAAAATATAAAACACAAAGAAAATTCATTTGTTTATACTGATTGAAAATGTCTGCCAGTGTACTGCTAGAAAGTGAACCGGAAAGTGTGTCCAGTATCAACACTACACTACTGGTCAAAAGTTTAAAACACACTCACTCTTTTAGAATAATTATAATAAAGTGATCAAAACTCTGGAATAACAACTGGAACTATAGGAATTATGCTGTCATTAAAAAAAAAAAAAAAAAAAAAAAATTTATTTTTTTTTTTTTAAATATTTTACCATCTTCAAAGTAGACATCCTTTTCGCAGAGAATTTCCAGAAATGTATTCTTGGCATTTTCTCACTCGATTTCTTGAGGAATCCCCCCCCGCCCCGAGATGCCTTTTAAACAGTATTAAAAGGAGTTCCCACCTACACTGGATGCTTATCGACTACTTGTTCGGAATATTTCGCTTTTTAAAAAAAAGGAAGAAAAAAAAAACCCTCAATATTTTTGTAAATAAGATGTTAGTTTTCTAATGAAAGAAATGAACATGTAGGCACAATGATATTTCTGTCTACGACACAGATTTCAAACATTCAAATCATACACCTTCAAATCAAAAGGTTTAAGATCACGAGAAACATTTCAGTCGAGTGTCTAAACGTTTGACCAGTAGTGTACATCTAGGAGAAATTCTCAAACAAGCAGCACTGAAGCCATTCTGACCATGCACAATATTTAGTTTTGCTGAGAATTTGGTAACAAAGCACCAACAATATAGTGGAGCCATATTATGACAAACCAAAGCTCAGAGATCTGTTTTATCCAGTATTTACAAGTCAAATTAGTACAAAAAACAGATTTTAACACTGATCCACGGCTTCATTCAGCGAGTAAAAATAAAGCGACATGCACTGAGTAGACAACTCATGATACTCATACAGCAAATTCAACAAAATATCACCCAGCCACGACACCAAATAGGTTAACTACATCAGTACAGACTGCCTTATATTAAAGTTCACCTAAAGATAAGGACATTTTTTTTTACATTGCTCTAAACACTTACATGCATTCAGCATGAAAATCCAAAATTCACCTATTTGAGCTATTCAGTCATTTAACACCGTTTGCAGACGCACATTTTAGAGAGTCTCAGTTTCCATTCAGGAGGCTTAACATGCCAAGATGTTATAGCGCCAGACAGACCTGGATGATCACAGCGTAATCCCCAGTGAACCGAACTGTGCATCAGACGCAATAAAAAAAATTGCATTACGGTTTCCAGCGAGCGAGAGTCCGGAGAGCCCCGAGTGGAAGTTAAAGGAAAACTCCACTTTGAAACACATCAAATATGTTTATGTAGAAATAAATCACATGGTTAGTGATTCTGATGCTAATGTGCCGGTCGGTGCCACACTCATTATTCCTGTGAGAAGTTATCAGGTTTCTGACACTCTGACGTCACAAAGGGACACCGCTGGGCACAGTTATGATAGCGTTTAACAGGAGAACAAAATTCAGCGATATTGAATATGAGGTATAATATAAAAGGTCATGTTTCACGGTTACCTCCAATAACAACTTCACTCACCGGTTTCCAGCAACAGCTCGATCCAAACGTGAGACTCCGGGTTACAAAATGCAACCCAGCTACACGACAGAATTTTGCTTTGACTTACGGCAGAGATTCAGCTCAGCTAGATCACCAAGGTGACCATGAGAGGAGATGACGAGCGCGTGGTGTTGATAGTGTTAGCATGAAAGTATGTGCTTCAGAATGAGCATGTGACAGAGCTGGACAGACTAAAGCACTGCTGCATCACTCTTCAGGTAGAGATGAATCTATTAACAGAGAGTACAACGGCATTGCAGGTAATGCAGAAAAGCTCAGTGGTTAAGAAGTTGGGCTACTGATAGGAAGGTTTTGAGTTCTAACCCCAGCACCGCCAAGCCACCATTGTTGGGCCCTTAACCATCAACTGCTCAGTTGTATAAAACTGGATACGGGCATCTGCCAAATGCCATAAATGTAAACATCCTGTGTTCGTTATTAAAAGTAGTTATGAAAGCCATCCAAGCATGGACTTTTCTTTTAAGCTCAAATGCAAGTTTCATTCAAAACAGCTGATACGATCTCACAGTCAGGTGGAGAAAACGACTCCATCTCAGAGATCCAGTTAAATTGCTGATAGTCCAAAACTGCAGTTCTGCTCAGAGTCACTCCTTAAAAGCCATTACAGTTGTTTTGCATGATGCACATTTTAGGCTGCAAATAAAGCGTCCTGTTAAGAGGTCAACATTAATTCTCGTTATTTATAAAGTCTTTGCATTTGTAGTTTACTGAAAAGCATTTAGATGAAAAGAAATGGCATGTTTTTTGCTAGCTAAAGCTTGCTGACTGTAGCAGCTAGCACCAACGGGGCGTAAACAACCCACGAGAACAATACCCAGTTTAGAGACATTAACTAAATGAAAAATAAACGATTGCAAATTATTTCAAATAAACCCACACAGATGATTTGTTTTAACCACTCGCATTGGCATGTGCCATTTTTCTCTTATTCGACTAACCAGCCAGATTTATAAAAATCAATGAGAGCCACTAGCTAGCTGTTATTTCTCTCTGTCTGATACCAAATTACTCGCTATTCCCTATATATGTGCACTACATAACGTATAACAACGTCTTCTCTACTCGAACTAGTGGACTACCCAACTAAGAATGAGTCGTTTGAGATTCAGCCTCAGTCCCAAGCAAGCAGCAGCAGTATTGACTGGTTTTGAGATAATTAAACGCCAGCTAAATGCACATTGCAAATAAAACAAACGTTGCGACACAAATAAAATATTTATATTACCTCATAACATGCTGCTTAACACCACAAAACCCCAATACAGCAATAAATAAAGCCTGTTTACCCGTTAAAGCAACTGCACTCAACAGGGCGCCGCCATCTTAGCCGCCTCACACCCCTCCCACTGCAACGCCCTTCCGCGCCTGACGAGATAAAATAATCCTTAAGACTTATCACACATTATCAACACACAGAACCGAGTCGTGCCGTATTAAGCAACATCGGGATGATTTTACAAGCACATGTGTATTAGGTAATCCTCATCGTAATGTCGCATTTTGATGTAAAAAGTTTTCTACCCAATTCTGCATCTGGGTCCTAGGTTGTTTTTCCCAACAGGCGGATGGATGCGATGCGGTTATGCGTTTTTTTTTTTGTTTTTTTGGTCTTTTTAAACGCGCGACTCGAGCAATGTGCGCATGCGCAACTAATTAGTATAAATTCGAGTTTGTCGTCCAATTATGTGCAAATGAAAGGGAGTCAATAAGATATATTTTAAATGCAGCCTTCTGCAATTAGCTCCGGATTATGCAGCTATTTTAAACGACTGGTTTTATGCATCACATGGCTTTATTAAATTATATATATACTGTAATGTTATAGTCTGCTGCACATGTAGTATAAGATGCATTATGTAAAGCTTACATATGGAATCAATGCATTTCTTCCACATGTTCCCCATCAAAATAGATGCAAAATGATATATAGACTTTAAAAAGTCAGGATATTCAATGCATTTTTTTTGTTCAAAAATACTTTTTAATATGCTGCTACTTTAATGTTATTATATTACGAAAGGTTAAAATGTATACTACAGCAAGTGTGCATCTCTTAAAGATCCTGAAATGTTACCCGTTTGAACGTCCACTAAAATAATGTTTGCTTTAGATGTGTAAGGAATATGTTTTTTATGTTATTTCGGGGCATAGAAAACCTGTTTGGTGTATTAAAATAGAACCTGAAATTTCTGTTTTATACAACAACAACAAGAAAGATAAATAAATAAATGAATAAATGAAATGTAATTCTCATTTCTTTCTGGTTATTTAGTGCATTTTATAGGTGCGTACTGCCCCCCTGTGGCTTAATGCTGTTACTACATATCTATATTTCCTATTTACTGCAGGCAGGCCTGTTTTCCAGGGTTTTTATCTCAGTGTTTGATAGCATTTGTTGCGTTTTAGAATACAGTCATCATAGGGCCTATATTAAAAGAGCAAAATAAAAGTGGAAGGAAAGCTAATTACTTTTTTGCAAGTTTATTTTCTTGTATACACAGGACATTTAAACTGCTTGCCATCGCTTACTCTTTTTCCAATCTTCAACTGTCCAGTTTAGGTGAATGTGTGCCATCTATAGTCACAGATTCCTGTTTGATATGCTGTGCATTCTGAGATTCCTTTCTGCTCACCAAGGCTGTTAAGAGTGGTTATTTGAGTTATCAAAAGCCTTCCTGTCAGCTCCTGTCGGTCTGGCCCTGACCTCATTCGTATGCAGAACTGCTGCTTCCTGGATGTTTTTGGCTTTCTGCACCATGAGTGTTGTCTGTGAAAATCAGACAGTTATACATATTACAACCATGTCACAGTTA
The DNA here is from genome assembly GCF_023375685.1 of Ictalurus furcatus. Taxonomy (NCBI): domain Eukaryota; kingdom Metazoa; phylum Chordata; class Actinopteri; order Siluriformes; family Ictaluridae; genus Ictalurus; species Ictalurus furcatus. The sequence continues at coordinate 5,869,854 of NC_071272.1, forward strand.
AAGTCACTGAGATCACATTTTTTCAAATTATGATATTTGATGTGAACATTAACTGAAGCTCCTGACCTATATCTGCATGACAGCATGCACTGCGCTTCTGTCACATGATTGGCTAAATTGAAAAACTGCATGAATCTAGAGGTGTACAGGTGTTCCTAAAAATGTGGACAGTTAGTGTACACACACACACAAACCAGGAGTGTTTGACCTCCAGGAGGGTGACTCATGTAATATATATATATATATATATATATATATATATATATATATATATATATATATATATATATAAGAAATGGCCTCTCGCATTCAACTGCTTTTATTTCCATCAAATTTCTTAACATGTAATTATTTAAACATTCAACAGCTGAGACATAAACTGAACATGTTTCACAGACATTTGAGGAACAGAAATGGAATAATGAGTCCCTGAACAAATGGGGGTTGGTATCAAAAGTAACAGTCAGTATCTGGTGGTCCCCAGCTTCTTTAAGTACTACAGTGCATCTCATCCTCATGGACTGCACCAGATTTGTCAGTTCTTGCTGTGAGATGTTACTCCACTCTTCCGCCAAGGCATCTACAAGTTCTCTATCACATCTGGGGGACACAAGCTTACATGTAATTTTCCACTGCAAGGATGATAAGCTGTCCTTCCTGTCTCCCTGTAGCACTGTCTTAGGCGTTTTACATTACAGACATTGCAGTTTATTGCTCTGGCCACATCTGCAGTCCTCATGCCTCAATGCAGAAGGCCTATGACATGTTCACGCAGGTGAGCAGGAACCCTAGACATCTTTCTTCTGGTGTTTTTCAGAGTTAGTAGAAAGGTCTCTTTAGTGTCCTAAGTTATTGTAACTGTGACCTTAATCGCCTACCGCCTGTAAACTGTTCGCGTCTGAAGGACTGTTCCACAGGTGCATGTGCAATAATTGTTTATGGTTCATTCAACAAGCATGAAAAACATCGTTTAAACCCTTTCCGATAAAGATCTGTAAATCTTATTTGGATTTTAGTCTCCTGAAAAAGGCACGTTTCTTTTTTTTTTTCTTCTTTTTTTTCCCTGGGTATAGTGTCAGTTACATTTCCATTGCAATACATCGCGCATTCCACAAGGTGTCGCCAAAAATCCGTTTATGCTGTAATTCATATTTCCATGCAATGAAAGAATATCGTACTGTTTTCTTTCTTTATTTTGAGTCAGTGTGAGTCTTATCACGCAGAGCAACAATACAGGTAGTTTGTCGTGTAATTACATTAACAACAACATTAACATAGTAGAATAATTCATTCTATTCAAAATAAAAGTTTTAACTGTGTAAATTAACAGCGTCTGTTTAAAAAATAATAATAAAGCCTGGGTAATACAGTCATGAATTATATGATTTCATGCGAACTAAAGCTTCTGGAATAGGCTACTGTTTCGTGCAATATTTGCAATGGAATTGCGCGATTTGGGACGGAGCCCACATCTTTATTTATCTTTATTAAATATACACAATTTCCGAAAAGTCAAAACTCGTTTGCACACTTTTTTTTTTTTTGCAGCCTATAACCACAAATCAAATAGAATTTCCAGAGAATGAGTTGTGTTTTAAGACCGACTTGATTAAAACTTTTGGCTAACTGTAGCCAAAGCAAATAAAAGCAAGGTTAAACATGGCACACTCCAGCACTTCTGGTTTGGTGTGTATGTTTAAGAGGCGCGTTCAGGTGCTCCAATCACGTGTGTGGTCCTGAATGATCCATAATACTGTCAGCTTTGTAAATGTAATCTACAGAGAACAGATATCAAGATAAAACAAATTACTTTCGTTTATTAATGTATAGAGCCTAATGATAAGTAAATAAGCAAATAAACAAACAAAGCAATCAATCAATTATAGACGGAAATTATTCATGTTAATTGAAATTAGGCTACTATTTGTTCACTTTTCTGTTATTAAAATTTTTCTATATTACAAGTTAAATTTCTATTGCCTGTTATATAGCCTGAATAGAAGATCTTTAGAATAGAATCGAGTTTTCTAGACAAAAAAACATGCTATTTAAATTTTTTAATAAACCAAGAAATAAAGAAGCCCAACACTCATATGCTTCTGTTTGCCTTAGCAAACTTTAATTTTTACAGGTGTCATTTTCTAAATAAAAAGTAATGTAAGGAATGTAAAGAAATTATTTGGAATGTATCATTTCCCAGGCAGGCAAATGAGCCGCGAGTGCGCGCGCTGATTGGCTGAAAGCAGCGCAGTCAGATTCAGTGCAAAAACATTATCGGATTGAAAATCAGAGAGACGTAGACACACACACACACATACACACAAACACCACACAGGGTTTATGACTGGAGTTCACTGACAAATTTGGCGAGCAAGAAGCAAGGGAAAATTTGAAGGTAAGAAATATTTCTTTTTAACCATGGATCTGCCATTTTTGGAAGAACAAAAATATTCTCACTTATTATTTCATTAAATAGCTACAACCTGTTATGTTAATGGAGTATTTGCTCAACTTTAAAAAGGAGAAAAACGAGAAAACTCTAGGTATAAACGCAAACAAAACAAACAAACAAAAAAAACCCCTGCTTATTCAGCACTTATTCGTGTGCGGGTTGTGTGTTTATGTGCATGCTTTGAGGAATGCATTTTGTTTAATATAGTAATATTTAATGTTTAATAGACAAAGTGCAATTCATGTAAGTATAATTAACGTCTGATTTAAATAATAATAATAATAATAATAATAATAATAATAATAATAATAATTGATTGGTTTCATTCTTCTCAACAATGCCTAAGAATCATCCACAATTACTCTTGGGGAAATTGAACAAATTTCACATATTACTCAAACTAATTATCTACAAAGTTAGTATTATAAACCATACAAACTATCTGGAAGGAAGTCCGTGATTTCTAATATATATATATATATATATATATATATATATATATATATATATATATATATATATATATATATATAGCCTATGCAAAACTTTAACAAAACCAAATAAAAACTTAAAGAAAACCAAATAAAGCTGCATAAAAGACACAAATAAGCATTTGACATTAATGCATTCTGTAATCTTCTCACAGCTTCACGATGCCGCGCTCGTTTTTGGTCAAAAGCAAAAAGTCCTGGTCTTATAATGCGCACCGTTCCGTGGACGCGGGTCCAAACGAGGAACAAGCCAACACAGGTAGGTAACTGATGTTAATGCAGTTAACACTTTATTTAGCTGGGGTTTTTTTACTTCATTTTTTCATCATGATTTTCTGTTAAATGCGCCTGAGCTTTTGCGCACCACACACACACACACACACACATTTTAAACAATAATCTGATTTTCTATCAATTGTTTATGGTCCTTAACTGGTTTTGTTGTTGATTTACTGTCATTAACTCAGAAATGGTTCTGTTGAAAGAGTGTGTCGTGTCTGTTGGGGTCGCTGGGATAACTGTGCGCGCCTCTTTTAACGGAACAGCTGGATTGCGCATGAGAAAGAAAAGGAAAAAAAAGAAAAAAGAAAGAAAAGAAAAGAGAGTTGTGTAATTGGTGATTGCCACCAATCAAAGTTAGCATGTGCTTTCAAACTTTTCTTTAAAATCCTCAAGCAGTTATGGCGAGTGTCAAGTTATAGCCAGTATTAAAAAGTTATATAATAAATAAATAAATAAATAAATAAATAATGCGCATTCAAGCGACCCTTAGTTTAGACTCATCTGCAGCAGCATCATTACATTCACACTCTCAGAAATAAAGGTACGAAAGTGTACTTTTCCTTGTGCTGTTGCTATGGGTGATGCCGTGGTGGATGTATACTGTGTTTTACCTGGGAAAGTGACACATTTAATTAGCTTTTAAGAAGGTGAAAGTATTACATGAAATTAGTTTTAAAAGTTTCCACATAAAAGGTTTTAAAGGTTTCTAAAGGTTTTAAAGGTTTTTAAAAGGTTTCCACTTACTAAATATCCTCCTTGGTGGTAACAAGAACTACCACCATCTGGTACCTTTATTTATATGAGTGAACAGTAAAGTATTTCATGTTTTGTTTTTTCAGTTTTCAATAACTTTTACCAAATTTCCTCATTATTTACTTATATATCTTATATATCTATGCAAAAGGAATTGAACATGCTACACGCTCAGAAAAAAAGGGTACCAAACTGTATCGTTCCTTGGAGTAGCACACACTTTTAGTACCTTTAGTATGTATATTTGACTAGGACAGATACATGTGGTGTACTTTTAAAGCTTTATTTCTGTGCATCTTAAATCATTTCTAAAGATATAATACTGTATATTCATGTTTATTAAAAGTGCAAAACATGTATCCTTAAGGGTACCATTCCAGCAATGAGGAAAGGTACAGTTCATTACTATATTGTCTGAGAGTGTGTGTTTGAAATCCTCTAGTTTCCAACTTGGAGCAAGTCCAAGTTAGTTTGGGGATTTACCTGCATGAACAGAGAAGAACTCACCAATCCAGTCCAATCTATAGGGGTGTTAGAGAAAGAAATCAGTGATTATGATGCTCCAAACAAAACCACAGATGGACACAGTTAGTGTTAACCCAAGTCCAGGAAGCATGTAGTGACTGGATTAAATAATCCAGTTTTTTTTTTATTAATAATCCAATTAAATAATTGATAATAATTAAATAATCCAATTTATTTAACACTTCATGCTCAGTTCTAATCCTTACCTATCCAACATGGTCACAGACATGCAAATTTGCACCTTATCTTATGACATCATCCAAACAAACAAACATCTAAAACAAAGTCAAGAACACTAAACAGTCATGAACCATATTTTATTTTTTTATTTCATCTCTGCATTTCATTTTTTCAGCTCCAGAACCTGCCCCATCAGAACCAAAGGAGCCAGACTCTCCCAAGAGGATGCCACTGGATCTTGTGACAGAACCTGTTCACACAGACCCATACTCTAATGTGAAGCGGGAAAGCAAACTGGAGTGTCCCTTCCCGTTGCGCCCCGAGCAGTCAGTCATAGCTGGCCAGCCTTATTACATTTCTGGTAAGTGCTAAAACTGACTTGGCATGTCTATGCAGAAGGGATGACTGTTGACATCTCCATATCTCATTTTTGATCAGAGATTATGCTTTGGTCCGTTTTTTAGCTACGCTCGTTAAAAAGGTGTTTATGTTGCATTCCAGTCATGCGGGTACCCGCCTTGGCTAAACAATCAGAGGTGTCACCAAACACAGGCTTGTTTTTTTTTTCCCTCAGAGCCTCAGATGGCAGAATTCCCTCCCTACTATAAGCCACCCTATGCCTGGGAGACCCTGCCTTCTCCGTATGACTTCAGGCAGCTGGGCTTCCACTCGTCCCTCCTACAGCACACAAGCAACCTCTATGGGTCTGAATTCAAGCAAAGCCCAGAAGATCAACAGCCTCTGGATTGCAGTACACACTACTCACCTACCTCCGATACCTACCACTGCATCACCTGTGACAAGGTGAACATAAGGGTGGTGAACATAAGTTTCAGGTTCTTTTGAAACCCCAATTGCAGATCTTAGCTGGTGAAGCAAAACCAATAAAAAAAAAAAACAACCAATCAGAACCATCTTTCTTTTTTAATATTAAGGACATTTCCATTCCTCTGGTCTTGTCCAGGTGTTCTCAACTCCTCATGGCCTGGAGGTCCACGTGAGACGTTCTCACAGCGGAACGCGACCCTTTGGTTGCAGCATCTGCAGAAAAACCTTCGGTCATGCCGTCAGCTTAGAGCAACACATGAACATCCACTCTCAGGTAACAACGCAACGACGGGAGAATTTGACTGCTCTCTGAATGATAAATAGTAGTTTACTATTACAGCATACAGTACACATGGCCAATTAATTTCAAATTCACTGTTCTGATTTTAAAATGCTTGACAACCTATTTTCCCATCATACATAAATCTAGATACACAATTGCATATATACAGTATATTTGTGGTATTTTCATCAACATCTGCACAAAAGGGGTCGTAAAAAGGGGGTGGAGTTACACCTACAATTAATACATTCTCAAGAGGGGTGGTTAGATGTACTGCAGCAATATCCAATTAAATCAGCTTGCATTCTTTTTAAAAACCAATTGCCTCATTTTCATAAATTTTATGATACGATTTCCTGTATTTAATGTCAATATTTCTGTGGAATACTTTAAAAAATGGTATCTTAGCAAAGGTATTTTGAATGAAAGGAAATGTACTAATATTTCTCACTAAGGACCTATAAGCCTTATTCTAGACATATTTCCTCATTTCAAGCATGAAATGCTCTTTTTCTATTGGCTGATAATTTTGTTTGAAATAAGTAACAATTATCTGTGAGTAGAATAAAATATTTTAAGCCAGAAATGAGTAAAAAAAAAAAATATTGAGAAATAGACTTAATAATCTTATACTATATCTAATAAAGAGAAATATTAGTTGAATTTGTCTATATTGAAGATATTTTTATATTAAGATACAATTTTTTTGCACATTTTCTTATGTGCTTTTTAAGATGCTCAGTCAAATGTGATTCTCTATTTATATTGACTTTATATGTCTATAAATGGTGAGAACAATAAAAAAAAAAGGGTTTTTTTTTGTTGTTGTTGTTTTGGGGGGGTATTCTTCTACATCTGATTGATTATATTTATTATTTATTGATTGATTATTTGATGCATCTGTCAGATTCTAATTTGGTAAATTAAGAGTTTATTCCTATTTGTTATTGATAAAATAATGTATTCATTTGTATTAACTGGTAGTTTGGTGACATTTTTTATGTGTATTTGGTGGCATAATTGGACCACATCCACTAAACTGGGTTGTAAGAAATAGGGCACCCATGTCAGTACAGATGCCTTCATTTCTGATCATGAGCGAACAAAAGAAATAAACTGGTGTGAGTTTATACAAATGACCAAATACTAAACAGACCACAATGTCCTTGTATGAGGACATCACATTTTCTCTCAACTACTTTGTGTATACATCTTCTTAAGATCCTCATATGAGAACAGGGGTATTACATTTTCCCCAAACTTCTTCCTGGTTGAAGACATTGTTAAATTTCCATAGCTACCAGGTGCTAATACATGGAAATTGTAAAGTTAAACTACAAAGCATAAATTAGTTTGGGTCTCAAGAGGACATACCAGCAAATTATGCTTGAGTCTACATGAAAATAGAGTCCTATTTGTTATACAAGGAAATCTGGTTTGATTTTTTTTTATGTAAATGTGTGCACACAAAGGAAAGAAGTTTCGAGTGCAAAATGTGCGGGAAGACGTTCAAACGTTCCTCAACCCTGTCTACACACCTGCTGATCCACTCAGACACTCGGCCATACCCCTGCCAGTACTGTGGCAAGAGGTTTCATCAAAAATCCGACATGAAGAAACATACCTATATCCACACAGGTAAGCAAAGCGAGAGAACGAGATAGGAATCAATCCTGGACAGCTTTGATGTTTTGAAGCTGCTTTGTTTCCCAGGAGCATGTTTCCAAGAGTAATATTTCAACAGATAAATCAAGAAAAGAAGCTAAACAAATGTATGGCTCATTTGCATATCTGATTATACTGCTTTGCTCAGGTCTCTGTGAAAGCTTCCTCTTTCGTGGCAGGCTCTATTGCTTCCAGTGAACCCGTGGAAATCTGGATTGCACGCAAATCTTTCTTTGGTGTTGACTTTAAGCAAAGATTTTAATTTAAGTCTTGTTTGGAGCCATTTCATTTCTTTTCTGGCTATTTCCTCTGGCAAAACACCTCCATGAAACAAAAATGCTTCATTCTGTGCAGGTACAAGATCAGTAATGTTTTGTGTTTCAATGACTTGAACAGGTGAGAAGCCACACAAGTGCCAGGTGTGTGGCAAGGCGTTCAGCCAAAGCTCCAACCTCATCACGCACAGCCGCAAACACACGGGCTTCAAGCCTTTTGGCTGCGAGATCTGCTCCAAGGGCTTCCAGAGGAAAGTGGACCTCCGCAGACACCATGAGAGCCAGCACGGCCTCAAGTGACCTAAAGTGAGGAAGGTGGACAACAGGCGGCAAGAAGGCCAGGACAGTGAAAAATTAAATAAGAAGAGGACAACAGAGATTTAAGTCAGTTATTACATGCTCACAGACTGCTAATACAGAATGTTAATGAATCACCTCTTCAAAATCAATATTAACTGAAGTAATTATTTGTTTGCCATGTCGCTCTATACCCATAAGTAGGGCTTTTGGTAAATTTTGGCTCCCTTGGCAGGATAATGCAATGCTCACCCATACCCTCCATTGGTATGTATTTCGTTCTACAGGGTCCATCTACCTGTGGCCCTTGAAAGCATTTTAAACATGGTTTAAAATGGTAACGCTTTAGAAAAATATTAATGAGTGGTAATGTTTATGAATAAAATATTCACTGATATTTTATATAAATAATATTTAAGTGAGTTGTAAATTTATCCAAACACATGTAATATTTATGAAATGTGTGGTGTTACTTACACTCAGAATGACAGTGAATATGTGAATAAAGTGTTTCTTTCTTTATAAACCAAAACAGCTTCTAATCAATCAAATGAAAACACAGTAAATGTGTAACCTTGGAGTGATTTGGCAAATCAAAAGCAGAATGTCATATATGGACATGTGTAAACGTATAAGTTCTCTCGCTAACCTAACAGCTGAAATTGAAATGAAAGACAAAATTGGCCTGGAAAGGTTGTGCTGAGTGTGTTTGTTTTCGCGTGTCCGCCCTGTAGAGGATCCGGATGCTTAGTTCCCGTTGGCTTTGCAGTCGTTGGTGAAGTCTTTTGCCAGAGGCAGCGTGAAATCTCTGTGAGCTAGAGTGTCATATGAATGTGTACCTGGAACTCTGGTATGCAAATTACCCGTCGAGCAGGTTTGTAAACTTCAAGGAACTGAATAAATGGACTTCACAGCCTGGTGAAAAAGGGGAGGGAAAAATTTAGCTTTAACATAAATTCCATTATACTTCTCTTTAAATACTAAATACACACACACACACACACACACACACACACACACACACAAGCCAGGAGTGTTTGACTTCCAGGAGGGTGACTCACGTAAAAGATTTACATATGTTGGATTTTTCAGTAAACTGACAGTACAAACAAGAGGATAAAAAAAAAAATCACATGAGCTTTAGTCCTCTGAGAGTTCTGGATAAGACTCGTGTTAGCACAAGCGCTTTAGTCCCACTGTTAAAGAACAGTAAGAGAGAGATTTACAGACACTCCCGTCACTCCCATCAATCCAGCTCCAGCTGCTTTGACAAACAAATTCTTGATGACACCGCTACACACGCACAGGCTTTCTCAAACAAAAGAGACAGTTAGGAAAATCCCACATCAGCACGATACGTCCTTTTCAGACGCTCAATTTCCTTGTCATGGTTTGGACTGTTATTTGTAGCAACTGTAATGCAACTATGATTTTTTTTTTTTTAATTGATTACATTGGCAATTCTTCTAAAAAGAAAATTAAATAAAACCATTCTCTGATTTGTGTTGTGAAAAAGCTTGCTTGGTTTTTGAGATATTTTACTACGTCAATAGCTGGGATTGATGTCACTGAGAATTTTAGTGCTACAAAAATTTGCACAACACAAATCACAAACAAAAAAAAGAAACAAATTATACTAATCTGGATCGAATTTCTGTTCGGTTTTAGTCAAAATGTTTACACATGAACAACACACTCGAATTTTCTAATAACTTTATTTATTTATTTATTAAATTTATTTATTTATATAATGTAGATGATCAATATGGTGCTGCAAATGGACATTCGGTTTGCAGTCAATGCTAAGTGTAAACACAGCCAAAATTTCATCACAGAATCTGCTAGTAAGTTTTGCATCTGTTTGTGTCAAAGTGCATGCTTCTACAATCAGAAAGAGATTGCACAAATTTTACCTGCATGGGTGGCATGCCAGGAAATGGTCTTTGCTGTCTAAAAAGAACATTACAGAAAGACTACAGTTTGCCAATAAGCATATAGGCAAAGACCAGGCCTTTTGGAATAATGTGTTCTGGACAGACAAATCAAAGATAGAGTTGTTTGGCCACAGTAACAGCAGACATTTGATACAGAATCAAAGACAGCTTTTCAGGAGAAGCACCTCATACCAACTATGAAGCACAGTGGTGGAAATGTTATGGTTTGGGGTTGCTTCGCTGCATCAGGGACTGGACAGCTTGCATTCATTGATTCAACTAGGAATTCTACATCATATCAAAGAGTGCTTGAATATAATGTGAGGCCATGTGTCTGAAAGTTGAAATTGAACCGAAAGTGGACCGTTCAACAGGATAATGATCCTAAGCACACTAGCAAATCCACCAAGGAATGGCTCATAAAGAAGAAACGGGGGATTATGGAATGGCCTAGTCAAAACCCAGATTTTAATCCCATTGAAATGTTGTTGGGCAGGGGGTTGCTAAAACAGGCAGTACATGCAAGAAAACCCTCAAACATCTTGCAACTAAAAGAATATCGCATGGAAGAGTGGTCAAAAATTCCAGCAATATGCAATTATGCAAAACACCTACAAGAAGTTATTTCTGTTAAAGGGGGCAATACTAGCTTCTGAGTCCACGGGTGAGCTTACTTTTTCCACAGAGGAATATCACATCAATGAATATTTCTGTTGAATAAATGATTGAAAAAGCTAATTTCCCTTGTGGTTTTGTTCAGGTATATCAACTTTATTAATAGGCACTGTTTCAAAGAGAATCAAATGTTTGCTTGTCCAAATATGTCAAAAAAGCCAACAATATCCATGGGGTGTACTTATTTTTTTATATGACTGTATGTGGCAGTAGTACAATGCATGATTATGCAGATACAAGTTAAGAGCTTCACATCAAACATAAGAATGGGGACAAATTGTGATCTTAGTGACTTTGACCGTGGCATGATTACTGGCACCATATTGGCTGGTGGAAAAATCCACCAAGCGATAGGTTTATGGGTCGAAACGCCTTGTTAATGAGAGAGATCAGAGAAGAATATCCACTCTTTACTCTTGGTGAGCAGAAAAGCATCTCAAAGCACATAATATGTCGAGCCTTGAAGTGAATGTGCTGCAACAGCAGAAGACTTCATCAGGTTCCACTCCTGTCAGCCAGGAACAGGAATCTGGTGCCATAGTGGGCATAGTTGAAGACTGAAAAAAGCAGTTTTGTTTTAGATGCAGTGCCAACTTCATGGAGGTATTCTGCAAAACAAGCACGGGAACTTTGTGGTGCAAATTTATAAATCTAATTTATGCATTAGTGTTACGTAAGCACTCAAATAACTGCTATTCCACTTCAACCTGGATCCTTAAACCTGGCTCCTAGCTGTTGCCTGTGAAAGAAGGGAAGATTGAAAAGAAAAAAATCAGTGTGCAAAGGGAAACTGACAATACCTCTTTTTTGGTAGTTGGTAAACAAATCTGTGGTGCCTATGCAAATGACTGTTTATGTATTAACCTGGCACCAGGGTCTACAAACAGACAGTTACACCTGCATCCTGGTGCAAAGCCATAGATCAAATCAAAATGGCCCATAGGCAGCCAAGTGGAAGAGTGTGATGGACAGGGTGGGAACGAGTCAGTGCGCTGGTCTGGGTGGTTGGAAGGGAAATAAAGGGGACAGAAGCAAACCTGTCCGTTACTTCCTTGTGTCTGTGTGTGTGTGTGTCAGGATCTCACAATATGTGTAGTGACATGATGAGTGTTGCATTACGTTAAAGTCATACCATGGCTTTGTAAATATTTGAATAAAACATACAGGGATTATACACATGGCCACGTGTGTAATGTTAGACTGTTTTCCCCACCAGTTTAAATCTCTTGAAGAAAACGCAAGGTTTTGTGATTTTCTAACGCATAAAGGGACAAATTTGGATCAGATCAAATGTGTCAGGTGTTGGGGACATGGCAAAAGAGCCAAAAACTGTTAAACCCTCAGGAAACAAGGGCGTAAATCATAACATGGGGTTAAAAAACAACCTACAAACACATGTCCTTGCTTAATGCCAGCATGTGCTCAAAAATCCCCTCAGCTCCTCACAACCCACAACTAATTAACAAAAGTTTATAGTGTGTCAACACTATTCAGCAAGAAATATAGATGTTATGAAGACATTTGCTATGGTTCCACACAGAGGACGATGGAGCAAGGATAAAGAGAAACAGGGGTGAGATAGAGAAATTTGTTTAGCAAATGAGCCTTATGCAAACCAGTCTGGCTGAGCTCCTGCTCAGTGGGTGTATTTTGTTCGAGGCAGTGGAGCAGGCATGAGTGCTTATCAAGGAATATCAAGGATGAATTTAAGCTTTTAAAGAAAGAAAAACTGCCACAGAACTGTTTAGAAGTCATGCGGGGGGGGGGGGGGGGTTGGGGGGTTGGGGGGGTTCTATTATCTTTAAATTGCATTTGAATTACATTAATCGCGTTGCAGCTTGCTACAAGTTCATTTAAAGTTAAACAAATCATATTTTATTTCTCTCATTTCAGCACATTCGTTCAAACCTTTCTCAAGTCTGTATTATTTAGTCATAGCTTAGCTTTCCGGGGAACTACCAGCTAAACTCAGATTAACCTGCAGCTGGTGTTGCTGATGGAAATCTTCCTATGTAAATGCACACACAGTTATGTATGAGCATTGAATAATCTCCAAGGATGCTAAAACGGGATGTGATCACCGCTGAGTCACTTGATTATTTTAAATATTAATCTATTAAGCACGTTTATACCACAACGCTGTTGAATTCTCAGTTTTGATTGGTCAGAAAGTGTTGATTCTCCGGTATTGATTTTCCGTAACAGCAGCTCTGACAGTAGTTCCGGCTGTAGAGTAATCTAATTTATTATTGCTTCTATGGGAACAACTTGCACTGTGTTGCACTTGTTGCACAGCTTTCTGTGAGGAGACACTTACGTAGCATTTACAGAAGGAGTCTCCAGTGTCAGAGTAAGTCTAGACCTCTTATGTAAAACATTTTCTACGTAGAAAAATACAGCTGAGCTTTTCCTTATTAAAATTCCCGAGTTCTTTTAGGTCATCTATTGAAACCCATAGTGCCTAATGAACAATGACATCATCTACACATTAGACACTTTTTCCTGTAACTTAATAGTAGATAAATAGCACCTGTTTAGACCTTCCCAAGCTTCAGAGCACTGGGTAAACGGCTAACAGTTCCAGATAAAAAGCCTGTAAGTGTGTTTTATGAGTGGAGAGATTACCAGAAACCCATAGATTACCGGAGAGGCATGGACAGAGATAAGAGTCAATCTTTATTTCAATCCTGTGAGACATGTCTAAAAAGAAGCACGGGAATAACTGACACTTGCTTCTTCTTGCAGCAGAAGATTTATTCATTCCACAGTTCTTATAAATTTACTTTTGTGGAAGCAATAATGTCAAAAAGACCTGATGAAGAGCTTAGTGGCAGCTAATGTCTCTTTTCTGGACACAGGAAATGCATACAGCTGGGTGGCACTGGGTGATATTACATGATTGACAACTACTAAGCAAAAGCGGATAAGACTTTCGTTTTTCACTCTGTGAGAGAAAGCACTGACAGCTTTAACCCTGCTTTTGGGGTTAAAACAACCAAACACACTAACAATCAAACGCAGCCTCCAATGATGGAGCAGGATATTAGAATTATAATTATATGTCATTTTACATGACAAAGAGACACATGTGAAAGACGCAAAAGACAGAGCTTTGAGAGAAACTCTGAGAGAACGAAGCCTAACAGTGAAATCTGGAGCTTGCAGGCCTCAGGGAACAGGCTAGTCTCTGATGACGAGAGCGCTCTTATCTGGCCCGGGTCAGGCTCTAACGGCCAGAATACTGTAGCTGTGTTCAGGGAGGAGCTGTAGTCAGAGCTCAGAGATAGAACCATGAGTGAGAGTAATCAGTGAGCAACAGAGCTCCGAGGACAGATCCTCCTCTCTTCACACACATAAGCACTCACACCACAGATTGGCACAGCCCAGTTTTTACGCTTCCTCCATCAGCACGGCTGGCCTCCATCTCCTCAAGCTTAAAGTTACATAAGATGGAGTAGGAAGCCGCAGCTCCTTATCTTAGTCCAAGAGCAAGAGCAATTTGATGGATGAATTGTGGCATGCCCAAAAATATATCCCTTATGTGATGCTGGAGTCAGCTGTCATGCGTTACACAAAAACTTCACGTTTTCAACAATTGCACACGCACACACACACACACACGCACACACACACACACACACACACACACACACACACACACACACACACACACACACAAAGGAAAAGCATGCCAGATCATGCTTTGATGGAGAAATATGGAGAAATGACTTGACAGATTTTCAGTGTGGGGACTAATATTGAGGCAGGCTAAACAATGGTCAAAGACTAACTGGGTCTAATTTTATTAACACTTTTTAATAGACACAATACAACTGGGTTCTTGTTCTTTCCTTGTGGAGAAATAATCCACACTATTTTCAAAACCTCATTTGAATTTACTTAAGTATTTTCTTTTTTTTTCTTAGACTTTCTATTTTAATTATTTTTGCTAAGGTAATTGTAACTGTATCTTGAAAAGGGAAAACATTAAATTAGGGGAAAATAAGAGAATAGAATTTTTTTAAATAAATTTGCCATATATTTCCACATCTAGATTTTTTCGGATCTCTGCAAGAACCCTATTGTCAAATTTGGTTTTAAGATGGTTTTCTTTCCTATAATTTGATCTCATGCTCATTACACAAATTACAGAATGATGCATGTGTTAAAGAATATATTAGTACGTCTTGGTAAAAAGCAGTATTTAAAACTGTGGTATATGTAAGGAATACAACTCCATGGGACAATGAAGGAAAATAATCTCTGTCCTGAATACTTTCCTATGGTGGAAAGTTGAAAGTTGCAGCTATTTACCTTTGGCACTTTCCTTACAGAAAACATCACCATATGATCTCAATGATTTTATATTTTTTTATATATATATATATATATATATATATATATATATATATATATATATATATATATATATATATATATATATATATATATAATGTTAAACAGCAACACATCCACATAAAGGATTTTAAAAATCCTTTCATAATTAGGTTCAGGTAACGTAGGGCATCTGCTGTACAAGTTGCAAAGTTGCAAGTTGCTGTCCGTGTGTAAGTTGCAATAGAAACGATAGCGTATTCCAAAGAGAGTGTTAAAACAATTCCTGTTTAGGTGTTAAAAGCATGGGGGGATGAGAGAAGATCCATCCCCTTTGTGGTTATGTGTCTATCAGTAAACTTCACAAACATGAATGCAAACACTACAACAAGATTCACAGACTGTCCTTAAAAACTAAAGAAGACCACTGAGCGAAAGCAAACAAAAACGGTGCAGCTCCCAATGTCCTCGTCTTTCCCCTCTTCAAAAAAAATGGGAGTCATTACAGATGCAGTGTCATTTTTAGAGCCAGAGAGGTAAAATGCTAATTTCCTTTAATTGTAATAAAATTTTAAAAAAACAAAAACATTTGAAAGCCTTCCCCGTTCAACCCAACTAACTAACTTCCATCTGTCCCAAACCCCGAAATCCACGCCACTGCACTTTTTTAGATCCGTTTTCCAAGAAATCAGAAATCTGTCATTATTATAGACTTGGAAACACTGTAAGAAACTACACACTGCACCTTTAATGTTCCCCAGCTTTTAGTTAGACAGTACAGTATTGAATAAATGGGGAAAAAGAAAGAAAGACAAAAAAAAATCAACAGATAATCGAATCTCACCTATTAAGCTAGTCACTTAAATAAAAACATAATTCAGTGGTGGCAATCAAGCCAGCCTAGGATTTATGATTTATTATTACAGTTCGTGGCCCTTTTTTCTGTCTTACAAGGAGAGAGAGAGAGAGAGAGAGAGAGAGAGAGAGAGAGTGCAAATGTTCCCTTCATGTCTAGGAATATTCATGAAATGTGTATAATAAACAACAGAATTTATCAATGAAATGTGAATATTTATAATAGAAATATCAATAAACCAAAGGGTTTTTTTTGCTTAATTTCATTTACATATTTTTTTCTTGTTTACAGAAAATCCTTTAATTGATTTGTGCAAAGTGTATGTAAGGATTTGCTCAAATCTGACCTGATTGAACCTGTGCTGCCCCCATGTGGACATGAAGAGAAATTAAAAAAAAATCCAAATCTTAAGTGGGTAACTAAGTGAACTGATTTATGTAATAAACAATAAATAAATAAATAAATAAATAAATAAATAAATAGATAGAATTAAAAAACAGCGAAGACAGAAAAAAAACAAATCAGATCGAACACCATTTCAGATGAGACAGTGAAAACAGTGAAACTAATTTCATAGATAAAGGAGGTTTTATTTATCATTTGTATACAAAACAAAGCCGCAAACGCCTTCCAAACAGATGAGTCTCTGGAGTGCATTATCTCTCTCTCTCCAATTTTTTTTTTTTTTTTTTTTTTTAACAGGTCTTTATCCAGAACAAAGGCAACATCAAGAAAACGTCAATAGCGTTCACAAGAGAAGAGCAGAAACCCAACTCTTGTCCTAGTCGCTGTCAAAGAAAATTATTATTTTTTTAACATTATCCTTAATGTTAAAGATTTAAACACAAACTAGGGTAATGTTGTACAGTCATGCCCATAAAATAACGCCTCTCAAAAGGATTACAAACAGTTCTTTTTTTTTTCTTCTTTCTTTTCTTTTTTTTTTTTTAAATGTAATACACAATAAGCAATTGTGCCATTACAACACTGGAAAAAGTTCTACGTTTTAGGAGAGGTGTCGCAGTTCAGGACTTCATTTAATGTGCTAATTTTGTTCAATTATAAAAAAAAAAAACCAGTGATGCTTTGTTGATTCAGGGTGATATTTGTGCTAAAGAGCAAAGCTTCCTGTCATAAACAATCAATACAGCAGTATTTGTCCAGTTCTTCCAGATCAGAGCAGCTCATGATGATGAAATGCGTTGCTCTTTGAGAAGTGAAGGTTTTACGTTTTAAGTCTAAGTAGCAAGAGTTAATTCCCAAATACTTTAAAAAGCGCAGATAACGAATCCATTCTTAAATAAGTTATTTATTATACTTCCCCTCAATTCGAATCTATCTCTATATTTAAATTTCTTAAAACATTTAACAACAGCACAATAAATTAAGAAATAATCACAAATCTGAAGGTTTCATGTAATATCCTGCTTTCTGAGCTGATACAAGGTTATAATGTTGTGTTCATTTCGTGTCTATGATCTATAAAGAGATTATGCGTTCGGATCTCCAAAACGCGCATTTGTACATTTTATAAAACACATCTGTATGTATGTAGACACAAATCTTGTTAGGCAGCAGGTTAGAGCAGGAAAACATCAATTGGTATGAATGTTGCATTCACATGGGTATGAATAGATGATTCAAATTAAAGGAAAAAATTAAGTCTATGTATTTTTTTTTTACTGTATTTTACAGCAAAATTTTGTCCAAATACAAAACCCTGTCACAAAATAAAAAGCAAACGAGTTTGGTTGAAAATAAAACACTGAAAGATTTAAGAATTGTAAAAAAAAAACCTAAAAAAAACAAACAAAAAACAAACAAACAAAAAAAACAAAACATAAGAAAACATGCCTGCATGTTAAATAATAGTAATGCAAGTAATGCATATTAAATAAAAAAAAAAATTAAATAGAATTGATTTTTTTTTACCTGGATGCTTTATAATAGCACGGACACTGATATGATTATGAATGAAAGGAGGCGCTTGTTGGCATAGCAGAACATGGCTGCTGCAGAACACAGTGCCGAAGATGACTGACATGTCACAGAGTGGACGTCAATAACAAATTAGAAGACAAAAGCGAACACCGTGCATGTTTTCTCCCCTCATGACACGACATGTACATATACAGTGTAACTTAGAGACAAAATGTAGCTTTATTACACAAAGATAGCGAGGCACTGCTGTATAATGAGGGGGGAGGGGGGGGGAATACAAACTCATAGACATCTCAAAACAGACACAGACAACGAGATGTCTCGCAAATTATCTTTCATAAAGAGGATCCTCGCAGGGACATGAAGGACGAGGACAAACACGAAGACCCCGCATCCTTTCGGTTCTACTAAACAAACTCAACGAATGTGTTTCAAGATAGCCTGCAACTCCCTACTCCCTACAAACTGCAAAGTGCATTATGGGTATTCTGTGCATCATTTGGACAGAATAGACAGAATTTTTTTTGTTTGTTTGTTTGTTTGCGGTGCATTGTGGGATCTCAAGAGCACACTAGATTGTTCCTATGCTTTCGGACTACAAAAAGACAAAACACAAAAAAAAAAGGTGCGTGTCAGGACACAGTGACTATCTGTTGCATTAAACGGAATGTGAACTAGGCAAAGGAGGTCAAACGTCGCTCCAGTTTTTTATGTATTAGTCTTAGATACGTCCTTACGAGAGATTTCTTGAATGAATCGACAAGGCAGCCTGTCCAAAAAAAATTTAAATAAATAATCATTACACTTAAGGAAATCCTACAAAAAAAGAGAAAAGAAATAGATTTTAAATTATGTACATACATATTTCCGCAAGAAAGATTCCCTAAACACAATTACAAAATAATAATAATAATAGTAATAAAATGCATATTGAACTGTCTACAGAATTTAACATCTTTGCTTATGTTTAAAACTATTGCTCACAAGAGGCAATAAACAAAAACATTATTAACAGAACAAAAACCGCACTTCGCACTGAAACACAATTAAAAATTGACCAATGTTCAGTGTTACGTTCTTTAAGCAGTTATCCCAGTGACTGAATTTCTCTCAAATGCAAGAGCACAAAATTATCAAAGACGCTCGTGTCTATCGGTCCTGTATTGCTTTCGATGACGCCTCAACATGACGGTGCTCGATTTTTGGTCGACTTATATCTAATAAATGTAATAACCTAACTTGAACACAATGACCAAAAAAAAAGCCCTAGGTTTAAGCAAGCATCTTCGATCTTAACTAGCAGCGACACCGGAACACTGGAAATGAGCACAGACTCAGGAACGACGCTTTGAGCACTATTTGACGGCAGCAGCAGGAACATGGTTCAGGCTCTAGTACTCAAGGAACAGAAATGAAAGAGGAGGAGGAGGAGGCTCGAACCGCACTGGCTGATCGGAACGTGTGCAAGGATACAGGATACAAGGATACATCGCTGGCCCACAGTCTACACAGTTCCTGACAGGACAGCAAAAGGAGCAGAGCAGAATACTAATGTTCAGAAATCACTAAGCCGTGTCAGGATGCTCCGGAAAGAGTGAGTATTATGATCTGTGTGAGCCGCGGGTGCCCTTCAGTAGCTGTGTGTAGACCTCATGAGAGAGTGTGGTTATTCCTGCTAGTGTCCAGCAGGGGTCTCTCTCTTCCATCAGTTCACTTACTGGAGTTCATCCTCAGCGTGCTTTGTTCTAGACCTCGGTGGAAAACAGGATGCTCTGTCTCTTGCTGTCCGGAGTGGGAATAGTCTCCAGCTGGAGGAAGTACAGCAGGACTTGTACCTAATACAGAAACAGGCACGTGTCGTGTCATGTGTTACACGAGACGAATAGTTGAGGCAAAAATGAAATGTATACAGTGCATCACTGAAATATTCAGGTGTAGGACCAGCAAATGTTCTGTTCACCAACCAATTTTTTTTTTAATGAATATCTGAAAATGCGCAACAGTACCTGTGACATGACCTCAAGGGACCAGCTGTCTCCCATGGTGATGGGCTGTGTGGGGTTCGTTGGAATCTTGCTGTCTTTTTCTGCCGGTCTGAGCAGAGTCGGTCCAAACACTGTGGCCAGGTTGTGCAGAGACATCTTATTCACGCTCTCCTTTTCAGCAATCCTGACACGCAGAGGAAGGTATAAAGACGAGCTCTCATTCAAACGTTTCGTGATTTTAAAATGAATTTCCTAAAAAAGCCGACAGCACACAAGTCTCCTCTGTGGCCATGTTTGTACTTCGATATATCTAAATATAGCGTAAAAACGAGACCAACATCATAAGTTATTTTTCCTTCACTATTTTTTTCTACATCAGCTAAGCACTTTTGTTTTTTTTTTCAATATTAAGACATTCTTTTTAAATACAGAAAACCCTGCAGTGATTACCTGACAAATCTATGCAAAATCACACCCCCTGTCAAGGCCAAACTCTAGTGGAGGAGGCAGAGCTTTCTGACCTGACAGGCAATATGATTGACAAGCGAGTTTGCCTTGTATTGTCTGGCTGAATGTTGGTGGCCCACGGTACTCTTTTCTCCTGGTCACAGCGTCACAGAGACACTAATAATTCGCTCATATGGTAAAGTAGTCGGAAACAGAAAATGGCTAAACCTACTGTACCATTAAATATTTCTCATTTTAATTTGTAGATTTGTTTTGTAGTACTTGTTAATGTTGCGTTACAAGTTTCTTTTCTTTCTTCATTCTTTTGCTCCTTACCTTTTTTGCAAATACAAATTTTGACTTGTGCAAAAAGAAATAAAGAAAAAATACACAAAGTACAAAAATATGGTGGCACATTACTTTCTTTTTCTTTTCTTTCACATGTGCAGGTCATTTCAGGATAGTATTAAAAAAAAAAAACTGCAATAACAAATTTCAACCCTGGTCTGCTTACTCAAATAAATTCCCTCAAATGGACTTAATCATTACAAAAAATAATAGATATTATAAAGTGTAGGGTGACTTTTATCTTTTCTAGGAGATGATACACACACATCCAGCAAGGTATTAAAATGATCAGCATTCATTTGGAGCGTTCCTACCTCTTCAGGTGATCCAGTAGAAAGAGGAAGGTGACCAGGTTGGGTTCAGGAAGAGACAGCAGCAGGTTGAGCATGCAACTCTCTTTAGCCACGCTGTCTGAGAGAGCTACACAGACACACACACACACACACACAATCAGCACACTTCTACTCCTGAAAGGTTTGTACAGATTTGGGAAAATCATCAGCATCACCATCAGCATCTAAAAAGTTATTAGTATTATTCGGAAAATAAAAAATACAACAACTGACCGATGCCTCCAGCAAAGTTGGGATACAGTTCATCAGTGAAAAGCGGCTCTGGAAGCTCCCGGAAATAAAGCTTAAGAGTTCCAGCGATGGCGTTGACGTCCATCTCACTCATCATCACGGAGACATCCTTATTATCTGTGTGTGTTTAGAGAGAGAAAGAGTGAGACAGAGAGAGAGAGAGCACAAGAGCGAGAGAGAGAGATTTACGCATAGTTTCAAAGCACAACACTGCAACATAATACAACTGAAAATAATGCAGCTTAATAAAAGCACTTCAACAGACAAACTGTAAATTAAAATAAAAACCAACAAATGTGCTGAAATAAGTTGGATATATGTTTGAAGAAGAAAATTACAGTTTCTCTTTTATCCTTAATGTAATCTATCAGCCAAGATGCTGGTAAGTGGTTGAAGTGTGCTTCCTTATTGTTTACATTGGTTTGCATTTGCGATTTTTCTCTATTGTTACTTTCATCAGTGTGTGTCATGGTTTCCAGTAAGTGTCAGTTCTTGTTAAGTAGTTTTTTACTGGTTTTTCCATGTGCTCCATTGTTTTGTTTTGGTCCTGTCTCTTCCCACCATCCTATCACAGGTCTGTTACCCGACTGTGTTCACCTGTTCTGTGTTAGTCTTGATTAGTTAGTCTACTTACACCTTGGTGTTGCAAAGTCTCCTTGAATGTTTTTGTACATTAGGAAGCCTTAATTTCTCTGTATTCCAGTTCTTGTTTCATGGTGTTTTGACCCATGCGTATGTATTAGTTCACTGATTATGGATAAGTCTGTGAATTCCCTGTCTGTTCTGTATTCGGAGTACAATTCTTCAATTGCCCACAAAAAGATCATATAGAGGTCATGCAATTAGTCACAGCTGTCACGATTAATCTACACAACAGAGCTGCTGTCATTTTCATTTTGTTTATACTCACTGGTGTCAAAGGCGTTTTTGAGAGCCTGGATGTCAGTGGCGACTCCTGAGACGCGGTAGATGCCGACCTCCTCCATTCCTCTCCTTTCAATCTCTTCCAGACACTGTCTGACAATGTAGGGAACCTTCGAACGCTCTCGTCTGAACAGGAAATACACAATTCAGTCCCATTCAGAACCATTTGAGCATCCATTCTTCATTATGATACATGATGTCAGGCATATCAGCATCGAGGAATAAAACCGGATTGTTAGAGGAATACTGTCAAACTACTATAAAGGTTCAGGATATACTTATCTTCACACTTATTATCACTATAAAGACTCAGGATACACTTATTATCCAATAATACATAGAAGAATATGTAAGAACATTCTGCCTCAAGACCTCAATCCTCCCTCCCCCTCGCCGTCTTTTCACGATCTCATCTTTGCAATCTCTCGTGTTAATCTACACCACGTTGTTTCCTATCTCCATCATTGATTTTTTTTTTCTTCATGAACTGTTATTGTTCCACTCTTTGCCAAATGTCATGAGTTGATCTCAGAAAGCAGATCTATATGAGACATTGTCTATTAGAGTGAGTAAAGCGAATTTGTGTTCCCAAATTGTATGTGGTTCCTATATCATGCTTTCATCCACAAGACCAGGTGTTTTGAGTAACCCTGCACTGCAGTGTTTTTTCAGTCCTACCTTTACTTCAGGCCTTCACTTGAAAACATTTACATCATGAAATCTCAACAATGAGATTAGAAAAGTTATTGAGGATATATATATATATATATATATATATATATATATATATATATATATATATATATATAAAGATATTCCCCTTATGAGCATGAGATTGTGTCCCAATCAGAATATGAACAGACCTGGGCCCTCGCTTGCCAATTTACATCTCATTATCAGACCTTTTTAGCTCTGTAGTAGATCCTACTACTTTGCCTTAAGTAAACAAAGTGCTTGTGATGTCAAACTCGACGTTGAGGGACGAATCGTTCACTCACTTGGTCACCGTGGAAATCTTCACTCCAAACACTCCTGTTTGTTTACACGAGGATGTTCGCTTCAGGCTGAACTCTCTGCTTGTGAACTTCATAGACAACTTCACCTCAATCTACATCATCAAAACAACACCACTTGCCATGAGTATGTAACATTTACATGCTCATTTTATAATGTATCCCGCTCTAGCTTATGTTCTATAATTAAAATGACCATGGGCAGGTAATTTGTAATAGAACTTTACTTGAACTCTGTGTCACAACACTGGAATAATCATGTTACAAACACATAATGGTGTATGTTATATTCATTCTGGTGACATGGGAATGTTGTTATTTGCAATTGTAGTCATTATAGCTGCCATAATGTTTGATATCATAATAGCTTGTGCTCATTTTTGCATGGGACTTTAGAGCTGTATGGCATGTTATAATACATTCATTATTAAAATTGTTGTACAAGACATTTTATACTATTTCCACAGAAAATATAGAATAATTACAGAATATATAGTTTTCCGACTGGAAGGTGTTTTCTTATCTTATATCAGGACACATCTAACACAGACTTGGATTAAAAATTCAATCATTGCTCTAAATCAATGGTTAAGATACTATGTACATGTTATAACATAAAATGGTTTTTGTAAATTTCACAGCACTGAAACGGCGTTGGTCAAAGTCACCAATGACTTGTTGATGGCCTCTGATTCTGGAGCTACCTCACTTCTTATTCTTCTTGACCTTAGAGCCACCTTCGATACTGTGGATCATGGTCTTTTACTTACCCGCCTTGAAAGTGTTTTTGGTGTGTCCGGGACAGTTTTAAACTGGTTTAAATCCTATTTTACTGACAGTTCCCAGTTTATTTCTATGTGTGGCTTTAGGTCTGACACTTGCTCGGTGCTCACTGGTGTTCCTCAGGGTTCAGTTCTAGGCCCTCTACTCTTCAATATTTATCTATCTCCACTTGGGCATCTGCTGCGATCGCTTGGCCTCCAGTATCACTTTTATGCCGACGATACCCAAATCTACATTCACACTAAATCTTGTGAAAACATTGATGCTTGTTATCTTTCTGACTGTATTTCTGAGATAAAAACATGGATGAACAATAACTTTCTGTGCCTGAACAGCGGGAAAACTGAGGTTATGCTTATAGGTTCCCGTCATCAAATTCGCAAAGCGGCTCCACTGTCTCTGTTTGTTGATGGCTCTGTTTTAGAGACCCAAAGTAAGATGAGGAACCTCGGTGTAATTTTTGACCCCAGCCTCACTTTTGATTTTTTTGTTCAGGGCACTGTGAAGGCATCCTTTTTTCACCTCAGAAATATAGCCAGACTATGCCCAATGCTAAACTTATCTGTTGCTGAAAAGTTGATTAATTCATTTGTTGTCACACGGCTGGATTACTGTAATGCCGTTTTAGCCGGAGTTTCTAAAACCGCAATAAACAAACTGCAATATGTTCAGAACTCTGCCGCCCGGATCCTGACGGGAACCAGGAAATGTGACCATATTACTCCTGTTTTGAAGTCCTTACACTGGCTCCCGGTCAGGTTCCGTGTCGATTTCAAGATCATGATGTTGACATACAAGGCATTACATGGATTGGCTCCGCAATACTTACCTGGCTTATTAATCCCTTACACCCCAAATCGCAGACTGCGCTCCTCACAGTGAAATCTGTTAACTGTTCCACAAACACACCTAAAATCTATGGGTGACAGGGCTTTTTCTGTCTATGCTCCTTCACTTTGGAACTCTCTTCCTCCTGAACTCAGGGAAGCTCAGAATTTTGGCATTTTTAAAGCTCTTCTCAAGACACACTTTTTTAAAATTGCATTCGGCTGCTGATGTCTTTTTAGATTGTTTTATAATTATTTTTATTATTAATGTTGTTGTTTTTGTTCTTATTAACTTTTATTTGTTTTATTTTTCTGTGGACTGTGATTTTATGTACAGCGCTTTGAGAAGCTGCTTTAAAGGCGCTTTATGAAATAAAGTTTATTATTATTATTATTATTATTATTATTATTATTATAACATCTGTCAGAAAATATGCTATAAAACTTATGCTAACTAGAGCACACTAACTAGAGTAGAAGTTAGCATGTTGTGACTTGTACTGGTGGCATGATACTCCAATATCATTGGACAGTATATAGAATATTCCATTATATGTTTATGACATGGTTAAGTCAGGGTTATGACACAGGGTTTAGTGGTAACATGACATTGCTATAGTGTAAATAATCGGATATGACATGACAATGTTATAACGTGGCTGTGTCAGTCTTTTGAGGACTACAGAGGCCAAAATCCAGTCGACTTTCTAGTGGACTTGACAGATATTTATTTCTCTGCAGTGAGGTAATGTTAAGAAAGTCTTTTTTTTTTTACCCCCCGAAGTTGTGAGGCGATGGCTGAGTGGAGAATGTCATGCTCACCCCGTTCATAGGAATGACGGTCCTCTGCCAGTCTTTACCCTGAAGCATCTGAGGGTCCAGCTGACAAAACAGACAAATAGAGAAATGTAAAACTTTATCTCAAAACATTATTCCAAAATGATTTTCTTCCAAAGTTCACATACAGAAAGGTCTTTATTACACAACTCATGCTAGCTGAGCTGTTTCTCAAAATATTCTTCACCTAGAGCAAGTTGCCCCCAAACTGCAAATCTAGGTGCTGGACACATGCAAAAGCAACCATATGACCACAAATCAGACGTCTTCCTGCTAAAGGTTAGACTCCTTGTCCATTCTGATAGCACATTAAATACATTTCCACTAAAAATACAAATTCTGAAGGGAAATGCTTGGGCACCATCTACTACTATCAGAATAAGGCTAAAACATTTGTTCTTCGTGATCTTTGTCATGTATTTGATGGGCTTATAGTTTGGTATACCCAATAAAATATGTTAAAAATGTGACCACTGTTCTATTTTGGTACATACTACACATCAAGCTCATAGTGGCATGGAGAGTCTCACCAGCCAAGTCAGGATCTGGAAGAACCCTTTTTCACATTAGGGGACAAATCAATCAAAAGCAACTGAAATAGTTCAACACAATGAATGCTTCCAGGGGTTTCCCCAAATTCAACTGAAAATGCAACTTATAATGACTCCTCCAGTTTCAAAATTATTCAACCCCCTGAATAGAATCCCTTACAACAGCAAAGATATGCAAAACAGGTGTTGTCTCAAGCACACCTTATGCAACTAATCAAGGGCTTCATTGGTTTCACCAGGTGTGCTTGAGCTGGAACACATGAATGAAATAACTGAACTGGCTAGGGGCAGAAAATTTATTAAATACCTGGACGGGGCAGAAAAAGGAAGCTATAAACGGCTGCAAGCAGATTTCTGAGGAGGCAGGTTGTGAAAAACTCTCAATACACTGCAAAAGACCTGCAGCAAGACTTGAGGGCAACAGGCACTGAGGTTTCAGTGAGCACAGTATGGGGCATACTAAACGCAGAATGTTTCCATGCCAGAACTCCAAGATGTACACCACTATTGACCCAAAAACACAAGAAAATTCGTCTCAAAATCATATAAATAAGCCACAGAAGTTTTGGGATTCTGCTCTGTGGAGCGATGAAACAAAACTGGAACTTTTCAGCATGATGGATTAGCGGTATGTCTGGAGAAAGAAGAATGAAGAAAGTACACTCTGTCCACAGTCAAGCATGGTGGTGGCTCTGTGATGCTCTGGGGCTGCTTTGCATCCTCCGGCACTGGAAACCTGCAGCGTGTGGAAGGCAAGATGGATTCATTGAAGTATCAGGAAATCCTAGGAGAAAACTTCATGCCGTCTGTAAGTAAGCTGAAGCGTGGGTGTCACTGGACCTTCCAACAGGACAATGATCCCAAGCATACCTCAAATTCCACCAAGGCTAGGATGCAGAAGAATCCTGGAAGATTCTACAGGGCCATCACAGTCACCTGACTTGAATCCCATAGAAAATCTCTGGTGGGATTTGAAGAAGGCTGTTGTAGCAGGCAAACCCAAGAATATTACTGAACTGGAGGCCATTGCCAAATTTTGACAATAAACCTGATTTGCAATGGGGGTTGAATCATTTTGATTGCAACTGTACATACAGTTTATCTTCAGTAGGTACAGGTTTATCTGTTAGATACATGAAATAAAAACTGGCTTCATTTCATATTTGAAGAGGGAGTAAAATAAACAAAACACATTCATCAGTTCAAATCCCCATATGAGGCTAATGAGATCACACAGATACGATGTGCTAAAACGTCATACCACAATTTGTCCTTTGCCGATAATGCGGTCTGTGCTCTCTCCGTCCTCTCTGCTCATCTTGGTTTTATTGTAGCTCTTGTCATAGCAAAGCAGTCTCAGTGTTTGAGAGCCTTCCAGCTCAATCTCAAACTCCTGGAGAAAAAACAGCACTGTTTAAACGGGAATATTTCAAACGGTGGTGTCTGAATAAAGTAACTATGTCGTCCCGAGACTAATAGAAATTGGTAAATACTGACAGGGAGAAACCTGCTGACTAAAGTTAAACATATTTGCACTCAGTGGCATTTATAAAACCAACACTGCTATGGACATTAAAAAATAAACAAACAAATAAACGATTAAGCTTAAAATCTGACATCTTGGAGTTACATATGCAGTATAAATACAAATAATCTCTTGATTTTATACCACAACGCTGAAAAATTCTTGAATGTCATTGGGCAGAAGGTGTTGAATGATAGTAAGGAGACATTTTTTTTGGAAGGAAAAAAAATTTTGTAACAGGTTTTGTAACAGGCAGTGTGTTTCATTTCTTACACTTACAAGTTGTACAGTGCACTGTACAGTGTCTGTGAACTGCTGTATAAGCACAGGACATATCCTTACCTCGTTCCATTTGGGCTCTGTAGTATATCTGTACACACGTGTCTTGGCTTTGTTCACAAATAAGCCAAACGAGTCCACCTCCATCGTGCAATACAGATCTAAAAAGAGATCACACATATTACATAACATCTGGTTGACAAAACAGGGAAGTCAGTATCAACCAGCTTCAGAGCAAACAATAACCCAAGCCACAATATCAACTGGTCTTAACTTAAAGGGGGGAGAAATTACTAAGTGAATCAGCAACCATGTACAAGAGCCCAAGAGTGAGCCAAATAACAATGAGATAAGACAGAGATGAACATCAGGATTTCAGTAGGGATGAAAAAACAAAACAAAACAGACTTTAAAAGGCTTCCGACCCTTAATAAACAGGGTAACTTACTTAAGCTCTGCCTTAGTCCAGAGGCAGAATGGATGATTACATTCAGAAAGCCATAAAGTCCAGGTGATTCATCCTCTGTAGAAAGACAAATATTTGAGCATGACTTGCACCAGATTATACTATAACACTTCATGAATTCTTCAATTTGATTAGTCGAAAGGTCTTGATCAGTTTTCTTTAACAGCAACTCTGACAGTTAAGGGAAAAAAAGAAAGGCTGGGGAAGGACTAACTGGTGTGATGACAGGAACTAACCAGCCTCATGGATATTCCATAACATTAAATGTAACTATAAATAGATTTTTATTATTATTATTGTGGTAAAAGAGAATAAAACACTTTGGGACAAGTTACATATTCTGTGTGGTGATAGCTCAGCATCTCAAAGTAGTAAATGTATGGTACAAATTTAAGATCCAACGTGCATTGCAGCCTAAATGCTACACTGCAATAATGACAATGGCTTCAGGAGTATAACAGCCGAAGAGCGACGCTTTCTAACCTTCCTTGTTGACGGTCAGAGGGATGTGGTGGACAGTTTGGAGTTTAACACAGGAGTTGGTGAGCATCTGGAGCTCCATGGAGGTCAGGGACACACTCTTAAAGCCTGACGAACAATACAGTGACCCATGTCAGAAACACTTAGCATATGAAAAGACATTAATAGTGTATTTTTAACAGCCATTTGCTGGCATGGCTGCTTACATTTCTTTTGCTGTTCCCGAATCATGTCCTTCCAGTCGGCACGTTCGTAGTCAGAGGAGATCAGGAACATGTAGCTCTGAAACAAAGTGAATTTTGATTAGACCGTTTCAAGATGACACAAGAGACGAAAAACCCAGAAGTTGAATTTAATAAAATATACGTCGAAACTAGTAACTAATCAAAACTAAGGTATATCCACCAGCCCTACTAATTTAAATGGGATTTAAAACTGCCTAATCTGGCAGCCTCACAAGAAAGGAGAAATACTTTTATACTGTCTTCACTGTCTATAGTTGAGGATAAATGCATCTACAGTTGATTTTCTACAGCTATAGTATAAAAAAAAAAAAAGGACTATGCCTGTTTAAAACCGGAGTGTAAAATGCTCATCTGACAGTGTTGGAGTGTCTCACCTTGCCGTTTCTGTTATACGCTCGCAGAGGCATGTTGGGAGACGTCAGAAGCAGCAGGGACTCCTGTTCTGACAGCTTCTTTTTCAGCCTCTCGATGACTTTTGACCCTTTGTTGGCTCTCTAAAGGAGAACAAGAAAATCAGGATTATAGAGTAAACTGTAATTTATTGAACTGAGCTGTACCAGACTTTCTGATGGAAAAGTGCAAACCGCATGATCTCGCGCCGCTACATCTTTCCTAAACACAAGATGGCCGGAAACAAGGATTTTATACAGCATTTAAGCAGGATGATGATTTCTGAGCATGAAATCTTTCGGCTCATGGTACCTTCTCTCTCTGAATCTCACTCCTGAGGGAAGAGATCTTGATCTTAACGGCATCTAGCTCGTCGTCCGGGACCTGCGGGATCGGGACGGGCTCCGTCTCCTCTGCTGCCTGGAAGGTCAGATCTGACAGTGGAATGTACCATTTACAGTCATACTGTTGACTCTTCCTGAGGACAAAAAGACAAACGAAGAAAGAGAGAGAGAATGGAGGATGAGGAGAAATAATCTAATATACAGACGAAAATACACTGGAATCTAATAAGCGAGAAACCAGAGTAGTGAGCTTGGTTTACACACTAATGTGACTTTAAACACAACAGATGGGTCACGGGGATCGATTTTCTTCTCAGCGTTTGAACTAAACAGCAGCGATATGATATCAGTGATAAAAAAGACAAAATTGATGCATGGATATTCAACACTGCCGTAGGTGCTTTTACCCGGTGCTACAGAAATTTGTGTTTGTGTGCACTGGGCATGCTGACTTCACCTTCACTTCCTCATCGGATCATCGTCTTAACATTCAAGTGCATCACTAACCAGTTCACTAGCCTGATCTATTTTGGTATCTTTCTAACTATTTTCCCAGTTGTAAAATGCTAAACCAGCTACAAATATAAGCCCCATCTACTGTGATATGCCCTAACTAATGAAATACTACAAATAAAGTGCATTTAGAATAAGAATCAATCACGTCATGCTCTCTCTCAAGAACAAAAGGTGAAAAACAGAAACAGCTTCAAAATTCTGATATTACAACTGTTTCCAAGTCTCCTGCTAGTAATTATGACTTGAAGAGATGCTCATGTGCAACTTTTCATTTAGGATTTTGTATTCATGATCATTCTGACAGCACATTATTATTCGTTCTCCTCATCTCAAAATGATGGTAATTATTACCAGACCGTGATGTGGTGTTTCCAGTCAAGAGTTGTTCATGTCCTCGTATTCAGAAAAGAATCACTTCCATAGAAACACATCTTAACCTAATCTTTTTTATTTTTTAGGTAAAAAGTTAACCTTTACTATTTATACTATGATAGGAAATGTTTGATAAGTCTTGACATTCCATTTTCTTTCAATCTTCGTTTGTTTATCATGCGATGCCACCCTGAGCTCGAGTTCTCTCTCACCCGCCAATCTGTTTCTTGAGCTTGGCGCAGAGCAGCAGGTCAGTGAAGAGGAAAACGTGTCGCAGCTTCCTCGCTCCTTCCACCAACTCCACCATGAAGCTGTCCTTCAGCAGCTGCCGATTCTGAGCACACAATAAAACACATTCGCTTCAATGCAGCAATCTGTCAGAGGCAAAAATACACCACGTATAAAAAAAAAAATAAGGATGTTCATTTGGCATACAAGAGATATTTTATTCCAGTGTGGTGAAAAAAACACTCTTAGCACTTGTATTTGAATGACATACCGCCATCAAAATTCACTACAGTTTACTATGGTTTATTATGATGCATTATGAATGCATCATATGGTTGACTATGGTGGACATAGTACTAATGAATAGTTTCCAGAGAAACAGGAAGTTTCAAATACTTCATCAGCTGTCCAGGCAAAGTGCTTCTAAGGCTGTAGGAAGTGAAACCACCCTATGGTTTACCATGAAACATTATGATACATTATGAATATATCAGAAGGTTTCTACTGATATGTTATAATCCATAGCAATTGAAACTATTTGGTTCATCACTAACATCAGCTAAGGACAGACACCTTGCTAAAAGATCCCAGGTACCACCTCACAGTCCGATCTCGGACCATGATAAACTAATAGCCATTGAGCCTATGTAGTAACATTGCTAATTAACACTCCTTCAATCAGCTTTTTTTTTATAGGAGTAATGAGAAAAACAATGTTAACTGTTGTTACACCCATAACACCTCCATAACTTGCTATATACTTGAAAGACATGGTTTAATAACCACAATTATCCATGGTTGTCTTTTGCACCAAAAAAAAATATGGTTGACTTTTGTAACGAATATCTCTGTTGCATTTGAACCATTTTTGATGTACAAAGGTTTTCTAAGAGTGGTAAAAACCCTAAGTATGGTGACGTTTTATATATCAGCAATACACTTGCCACAGCCATAACAGATAAATAAAAGTCTAAACTCAACCACATTTGTCCTTTTGTACTAACTTGTCAGAGCTTGAATGCTGAAATGGTTTGAATGTTTACTAAAGATCCTTGCCATTAGGTGGCAGTCATGCTTTTCCATCCTCAGCCACCAAGTCTCCAAAAAGGACATTATATCACAGCGTCTGGGAGCCTTTGTGTGATCCTGAGATGAGATCATGTGGCATTTTAAAGCAAGTATACCATGCGGATCATATGCTCATATGATAAAAGAGCCTGAGAGCAAAATCGGTGGTTAATGTGTGAAAGTGAAAACGTGTAAACACACACACAGCCTGTGGCTACAGTTCTCACACCGGCACTTGTACAACACGTCATCCCTGCAGTGGGACAACAAAAGGTGACATCACAAACAGATCGTCCAATAGGACACCTCTACCTGCCTCCTTTCCAGCTCAGCAGTTACCCCCCACATTTTCTAGACAGTATGTCATCGAGGTCCAGTCTTCATCAGCATGAGAGCACACAGCTACTGAATAACACACACACAGCCAGTGATGGCTAGAGGAGATGCGCACAGTGTAGCGATGTGTGTATAGTATGCAGCTGTGCCAGGCTGACAGTGAAATGAGAAAACACACACACACACACACACACACATATACATACATATACACACACACACATATATACATACACACACACACACACACACACACATACATACATACATATATATATATATATATATATATATATATATATATATATATATATATACACACACATATATATATATATATATATATATATATATATATATATATATATATATATATATATATATACATATTATATACACACACACACATATATATATATATATATATATATATATATACACACACACACACAGATAGAGAGAGAGAGAGAGAGAGAGAGAGGGAGAGAGGGAGAGAGAGAGAAACACTCAAAGAGTATGGCAGATGTGTTGCTCAAACACAAAGCCCGCTGATGGCCTGATTTCAGTCCAGCACCCAGGCAGCGTAATAAGACCGAGCCGTTCCAACTGGCATAGAAGAGAAATGACTGCGAGTCAAAAGCCTTCTGCTCCCACTAACCACCATGACACACAATTAAAGTGTTTCAACTGTGGTTGCTGAATAATTGAGAGGGAATTATAAAAACGTTCATGCTTTCCTCCAGCTTAGCACTTCCCTCTGAGACTAATGGAAAGGCTAGTCAGTGAAGAGATGTTGAGAAGATAAATCTGACTGCTGAACTTGCAAGCCTTGTTTAAAACGCATCATACCACAGCGCTGTTGAATGGTCAATCCTGATTGGCCAGAAGGTGTTAGCAGTTCTGACAGACATTCCAAAACATTAAAAGTATCTATAAACAAATACATAGCAGGATAAGTCATTCATTTATTAAGTTACCTTTTTTTTTTAATGCTGGGGTTGAGAGGAATAAAGCATTTCAAGACATGCTGTTATAGGAAAAATATATAATGTGTTATAGGAAAATAATCATGTGATAACAGTAATTCCTAAATATATTTGCTAACAGTTTCATTGTACTTATTGAACAATTCATAGTAATTACTAAATAAAATGCTTTAAAAAAGGAAAAACTCCTTAAACCCCTAGGCCTATTACTCAGTTAAATATTATATATATTCATATATATATATATTAAAACAATATACATAATATGCTTAAAAGTAAATCATTAATAACAAACTATTCAGAATACAAAGAATAAGCTCCATCAAACTTGTTTCTTAGTTATTGAACTTAGAGATCTAAACAGCCATTTTGGAGCCGATCCCAGGGAACTTGGGGCCCAAGATGGGGGCCCCCACGGACGAGGTGCCAACTCATCGCAGGACACAATCAGAAACACACATCGCAGGACACAATCAGAAACACCCATACACACTACAGACAGTGTAGATATGCCAATCAGCCTACAGCGCATGTCTTTGGAGTGGGGGAGGAAACCGGAGTACCCAGAGAAAACCCCCAAATCACGGGGAGTACATGCAAACTCCGCGTGCACACTGGGCGGAGGCAGGAGTAGAACCCGAGGTGCGAGGCAAACGTGCAAACCACTAAGCCACCCCACCCCTTCTAACTTTTAATAACTAAAAACCAAATGTTTAATATATAACATATAACAACTCTGACAGCAGTTAATAGTTATCTCTATCGAAAAACAATCATAAATAAAGAATAATAATAAAATCAGACCTCATTTTGAGAACCACAGAAATTGCACAAGCTCCAAGCAGACTTTAGCTCTCTATCATTTTTATCCAATCCCTCTTAGACCTACTTAAATGCCGTCATCCGCTATCACCCAATAAACCAAGATCTCCCTTCTGGAAGATTCTGAGATTAAACTCGATTCATCTCAAACTCCCCATGGTGAGGCTCAGCCTCCATTAAAAGAGTGAAGAATAAAGAAAAGAAAGAAAAAAAAAGACAAACACATTTTCAGGAAGTAGTGATGTCATCGGCGCCTGACTTAAACAGGTATTCTTGGTACGGCTATTCATAGAGTCAGATGACTTGGGCTTTAGAGTGCAGTTACACACAGAATTAAGGTTTATTATGCCCTCCGGTCTCAACGGCAATCCACTCTCTAATTTAAGATTGCAAGAAGCTTCCAATAAGTGCCTCAGTCCAAACACATAGGAGGCTGCACATCTGTGTATTTATGTTTACTCTGATTAGACTTCTTTAAGCAGGATTTGAACAGGCATCTCAAGGCGCTAAATCCTAAAGCATTCTTATTATTCGTTTCAATTAAACAAAGGGCTCTGGAATATTTTTTTTACTTGATACAA
This sequence comes from Ictalurus furcatus, assembly GCF_023375685.1. Taxonomy (NCBI): domain Eukaryota; kingdom Metazoa; phylum Chordata; class Actinopteri; order Siluriformes; family Ictaluridae; genus Ictalurus; species Ictalurus furcatus. The sequence goes on from NC_071272.1 coordinate 5,904,563, forward strand.
GTTCTCGTTCTTCTTTTATGCTACTTTATCACTTTAAAGCTACTGAATATTATTATTAATCATAGGATTGAACATAATGAATGACGTCAATATATACAGTGTATACTACAGAATTTTATATGATAACCATTATTTATGAGCAAATAACTACATACAACTAGCATGCTGTAATCTATTCCAAGCCTTTTTTCTTCTTTGAACACGACGGCCTTGTTTCTGCAAGGAGCGCTCATCAAACCAGCTGTCTCTGCACATCAGATGGCATTTTCCTAAAACCTGCCTTTAGCGAAATGTGACAAGAGAAGTCTCTTAAAATTGCTCACTACAAGCACACTTTAACCGTGAGACGAACAAAAAAAAAATTTTTCCCAGCATTTTCACATGCAGCAGCACAGCAGCCTACATATTTTTAAGTAGGTGTGTGTATGTATGTATATATATATATTCTTGAGGGTACTGGAAAATTTTATATATATATATATATATATATATATATATATATATATATATATATATATATATATATATAGTTGTAGTTTCGTAGTGTTTATATGAATTATGCTGAATGCACCCTATGGTTTTTGAATAGAAAGAAAGGAATGCACCTATTTTACAAAAATCCACAAACAAAAAACATTAATAGAACTGTAGTGGTATAGCTGTGTGTATACGTGTGTTTAAGCAAATTAAAGTATTAAATCATGTAGAATGGAGCTGATGATATCTGGGTAAAAAAGTTAAAACTCCATCTCCACTACTCAATCATGCATATCTTATGGTCTGACAAGAATGAACCTGTAAACACCTAGACCTTGTTTGCATACATTCGCCTCTCTGGGTGTAAGAACACATATATCCTTCATGTGCACACATGCATGACGCTGAGCTCGGCTCCTAAAGGATGCACAGCCGTTTTCTAACATAAAGCGTTGTGTGCATGAACAGGCAAAGAACAAACAAGCATAATAGTGTATGTGCCTGCAGGGTTTGCCTTTAGTGTGCTTAAATAGCCAAAAATGCATAGATAAAGCACAAAAATATATGCGTTTATAGTGCTAGACTCAACATAAATGCCTCCACACTTCACACAGGCTCAGAGACTAAAAGAATCCAGAGCCGTTTCAGAAGAAAAACATGCTGCTCCATTTGCATTTTAATTAAGTAGCTTCTGTGCATTCCCCTTCCCCCATGTGGCCAGCGCGGGTCTCCGGAGCTCCGGCTCCTCGTCCTCTCAAGCTCTCGCCTCACTCATCCGCTCATTTTCTGCAGGAATAATTGACATACCGCTACCATACGATAGTGGGGATATGGGTATATATTTCCTCAGTGCATGCATATTAAAGAGCTTGATATGTCTTTATCAGAACGCAAGACTGTGCATCTTGGGTGGGGGGTGGGGGGGTAAGAGACTTTCTATATTTTGTAAGTTGTATTTGGATCTCAAAGCACCATAACAGTGGTTTTATTCTTATATCTTTGGAATATATTTCTGCAAACCCTAAGGCCTTTTTACATTGCAAAAAACACTGGTACTTTTGGTACTTGTGCATTTTTTTTAGTGTGTTATTCTAGTGTTAAAGTCCACATGAAGTGCCTTGAAATGCGCATTACCATCCAATGTGTTGATATAATTTCCACAGGAAACAGGAAGTCAGGGCAGGACATACCGAGTGGCTTCTCCCCCTTTTTAAAATAGGCAATAGCATTTAGCTTACCTCACAGCCAGGGCTAAGGCGTATTTGGACTCGAGCAATAAAGTGAACGAATTCAAGCTGTTTCCTTCTTAATCAACTTACAGTTGGAAAACTGAATAAAACATGCGTGTTCGAATAGCCAAAGACATATTTACAACCCATGCTTGCTGATAACCGTATTGGTGGTAGAGAGAGACTGTAAATTGTGAATGCATATATCTTCTAAATGCGAATTTTGTCATTGTTTTGGAACACACTAGCTTATAGATAACCTTAAGGCTAACTTATCCATACTAAAAGCCACGAAACTTCCATTTTGATTTTCATGCAACATCGCGCTAATTTATTTAACATCTCAAAAAACAGGAGCGCAAATCTTTTTTTTTAGTCCATTTTCTCCCAGTTCATTGGTCATTTGGTCAGTTGGGCCAATACACATCTCTCTCCAACATTACGAACTGCTGCTTATGCTACAGGCCAAATGAAAACACTCAGAGGAAAGCACTATTTGCTCTCTTACGCGTACACAAGTTCACAGATGCCTCTGACAGGCTAGTGTCACTTTTGATTGACAGGAGAAAGAATGACACCTTCCCTCCCACCCAGAGTCTCCCAGCCTCAGATGGCTGTGACATCACTTTTACTTCCTCTCACAGTTAACTCTCAACTCAAGTTGTTAAAAAAAACAAAAAAAAAACAAACTTAGAATGTCATGTTTTGAGACAGGCTATGTAGAAGAAAAATCCCACTTGTCAGGTGAAATGTGGTCAAAGAGCTTTGTTGAAGCATCTTAAACAAGACAATGAGTACAATAATGAGGTCCAGGACAACCCAGAGATTTACATCAACCCGATTCATGTACACGTCATCAATATTTGATCAGTAGTTTGCTTTCTCTGCCAGAGACCACATAGGAGTTTGTGATCGAGTGTGCGTGTGTATGTGAAGGAGGACTCCTCACGAGATGGCTGCCTCCTGAATAATAAATATGATGCGAATCAGAGCGCGGTTGGCTCGTTAATGCATATTACATGCCGGCCTTCACTCGCAGTCCATCAAGTGCCAGCAATTCATCTGACACTTCCACGAGTTCCTGATGCTGGAATGATGGGGTGGGGGACCCACTGTCTCTGTGTGAAATTAAGACAGACATTTGTGTGTACGTGTGTGCATGTGTGTGTGTGTCACAGGAAAGAAAGAGGAAAAACTGGAAACCTGTGAACAGGACACTTCCTGTCTCACTATTGGTATCCTGTGATATCATAACGACTGAAGATCATTATGAGCCACGTAACAATGGAATAATCAAAAGAACAATTTAATGCTGTATTTCAGGTCAGGCTTGGACAGAATGTACTTGGACTGTGGTTGGGTCACATCAAATTTTTCCACTCACCTCGCCCTTTTTCACGGTCATGGACTGGCGACGTGGTGTGCTTTCCTCATTGATGCTGGACAGGAAGTTCTGCGAGATTCGCAGGGCGTCTTGGAGGAGGGGGTGGTCTGGGTGACTGGAGGGTGTGTGCTTTAGCAGATCCTATACCCCCCCAACACACACACACACACACACACACACACACACACACACCCAAATACCTCTATTAGAATCTACATTTTTTATTATGAATATGAAAAATATAAACTATGTGGTTAAAAAAAAAAAAGAGTGAAACTTACATGTAAAACTAGTGTGCTTCTTGTTACTCTATCCACTGGTTTATAAAGGAGAGCTGACACACAGAGACATACAGACACAATATAATTATTAAACAACTTTTAATAGTAGCGTCTGCTAGAACTAAATGCTGCATTCATAACTTTTTGCAAAATAAATAATCTGTGGGGTTTTTAAAAAAAATAATTATATATATATATATATATATAAATTAGGTGCATCGGCGGGAAAGCTCTGGCATTGCCAATGACATCACGAGACACTTTAAAAGTGATTGGGTGAAACTGACAGGTATTTACGACGGGTTTGAAACATAATTTCTCTTATAGCTCTGAGATCCCTTTAACTTTTCTTGAGACCTTCAGATATTAATACAAACACTAACACAAGAGGTCTTACTTTCCAGTGAGTACTTGGCTATCTGGTCCTTGCACTCTTTGGTACTTCGGACTTTCAGGTTCTACAGAGGCAGAACAAAAGTGAGAAGAAAATAGATTAACGTGCAGAGATAAACAAACACAGAACCGTTTTCTTACTACTTCACTGTTATAATAAACTTCAGTCTTTCCTGTCACACACGATATGGGACCAAGGACATATTTGCAATAATACAAAGTAAGTATGTCACGGTCATTAACATTTTATGTGTCCTGTGGATAACTTGTCACAAACACCATTACACAGATGATTAACTGAATAGTTAAATGTTCCTTAAACCAGATAATCTTTAAGTCCTAGTTTGTTTGTTTTTTGCACAGGTAGGAACAAGACACAAACATTACTCTAAGCAAGGTCAAATACAATTAGAGACCTGAGCAATGATTTGTAACTACTAGCACTGTTTTTAGAGCATTTATTAGAATAATAACACGTATGCTTTTTCTTTCTGATTTTCTGATACAGCACAACACTATTCATAACTTTAATGCCATGAATGAACATTATTATGCTGCATTTGCACTACTAAGCTTTTGTTTTTATCTCTGTCTGCAGATAGGTCCTTGTACTGTGCTAGTCAAGTGTGAATGAACACATTAGCTTCTCCATACTATATCTACATGCAGATAAATCAGAGTGTTATTTTAGCAGAAGCTTGTGGCTTTGAAACCCACACAACACTCTACATCCCCTTTGGTTTTCTCTGCTCTGCTATCCCATTAAACACAATTATCCTAACGTTCGGCTAGTGGTGGTGTCAGGAGACCGGGGGAGCTAGGCTCGCTGTATTAGATGAAGTATCAGTTGGCATGACGACGCTTGATTGGGGGGGGGGGGGGGGGGGGTTGGAGTGGGCTGAACTGAGACCGAGTAGCGTTTTCTCCTTCTAGCGTTTAGCTGCTCATAAAATCTCATGCCAAGTCCCTAAGGACTGAAGAGCTCTGTTTTCTACACTTCAGGTGGGGAGCCATGTTTCAGCTCTCTCAATACTCTCAGTGACGGAGGAATCCCAGGGTAGGGTGTAAGATAGATTGAAATATCTGCTGGACATTTTTTTTTTTTTAAACAAAAAAGGACCCTGTTTTCTACACAGAGTTAGAGAATACAGGCTCGCATGAATAAGTAAGAAAAAGACCTTTAATTTGAAAGCTGTTACCTCGGAGATCTCAGCGAACTGTGCATTGGCTTGGCAGCACTTCTCTGCCGTCTCCACGGCTAGTTCATAGTTGTCCACGAACGCCCGGTACACTCCTAGCTGACTGGCCTACAGGTGGGGGACAATAAAACCCCAAAAACAACCAGTCATGATTATATTCATACTCATTTGTTTTATGGACAGTCTCAATCAGGCCTGATGATATTTTGCCTGATGATCGCGATGTTCTTAATTGTCATCAACAATTATTTGTGTTTGCTTTATACCGCTTTTACAATATTAGCCTAATAATAGCAATAATAATAATAATAATAATAATAAGCACTAAAAGTGCAGTATTGCTGAACATTACATTTTGGTTTGCCTTTTATACTGTATAGACATAACATAAATAAAACTTGTACTAAAATACAAAAACAGGTTACTGAAGAATATGTTTCAGTTCAATTATTGTTGTATAAGAGGAAGAAAACACTTTGGAAAAACATTTAGGAAAAAATCAGCTTCAGGGTGGCAAAAGTAACTCCGCGTTTGATTATTTTCCTATAACAGCTCGCCAAAAAGGCTGTAACTTTTGCACAATTTCCAACCAAAGTGGGTTCGAAATTACCACTGTGATTTGGTATAGCACACATCCTGTTGTGCCAATTCAATTCTGGACATGGAAATAGCAACAGAAATTATCAATATGTTGTTATTATACCAAATTACACTTCCACTTGCTATACAAGATTTATTCATTCAATGCAAAAAGAACCACTATATTAAAGTGCACCTATTATGGTTTTTCAAATATTACCTTTCATGTAGTGTGTTATATATAGAGCTGTTTGTGAACGTAAAAACGTCTGCAAAGTTTCAAAAATCAAAGTGCACGACAGAAGGCTTTCCGAAAAACAGGATTCCCAAAAGAAAGAATCGATTCTGAACAGCTGAATCGAGTCGTTAGTGATTCCAGACTTACTTCCTGCACAAAAATACGTAGGTTTATAACCAAAAGCCCCACCTCTAGTCTTCATCGGCTGCTCGCTGATAGCGGTAGACCAATCACAACAGACTGGCACATCTGACCAGTCAAAGCAGAGTATGTTCTCTGAAAGGAGGAGTTTAGAATGAATCCTTTAGAACGGATCATTTAATGAGTCGTTTGTGACACTAGGGAAAAAAGGGAAATGCTTCAGTTTAAATTATGAGCATGTTAAAGTGTTTTTTGACCTCGGATGCATGTAAATCAATTGTTTGAGACCTCTAAAACAAAATTAGGCACGTTTCAAAACCATAATAGGTGCGCTTTAAACAAACCCAAATTTCTCTGGGAAAACAGCAATAATCAGTAAAGAATTGTTGTACTATAGTGATGTAGTGCGTGAGACGAAGTTGTAACAAATAGTCCATGTGTGGATGTCCCCAGGTGGACAGATGAGTCAATATCATCACTATCCAATCCACTGAGCCACCACTGAGCTCAGCTGCAGGGCCTGGAGCAGTTTTCATGGCACTGAGGCCCAGCGCAGGCTGCGCAATTAATACGTACAACTGGCATACCTGAAAATCTAATTCAGCCGTTGAAACAGCGCTGCAATTCATCCCTCTTCAGCTTAAGGGGCCAATTAATCTCCTTAAACACAAATATACATGGGGATGATAAAGGACTTCGTCTGTTAGTGTGTGTGTCACTGAATGTGTGTGTGTGTGACGATACGGAGAGAAACCAGAGCCATCTGCAATACTTCACCCGCCAGTATCAGCTGCAGAGTCAAGTACACAGAAAGGAGCTGCAATCAGATGTCCTTTGTTTTTGCTAACTAATAATTAAACACTAATTTGTGTTTTAATACATTTCTACACACCTAGAAAAAGCTCAAACCAGGGGAGATTATAACTTCTCACCAAATGTGAAATATTCTGTCAAGTTTTAATATGTTAACTATTTAGCTAGTTTTAACACTGGAGATTATAAACACTTGTTATGTATATGACTTAAAAATCATCTCAGAAATCCAGTCAGGTTAGCTCATTTTAGCTAGCTGGCTAACATTAGCAGTGAATCTTAATAATATTCATGAAGGAGCTAAAAACTCTTTCAGAAATTGTGTCGGATTAGCTCATTTTAGCTAGCTAGATAATAAAAACTGTATAATAACTGACCTGGATTCAGACTGGTGCCAGACTAACAAAATCATAAACAACATAGCAATTTCTTCCACATAAATCTCTTTCTCAAAGGAAAGATACCTTCAAAAGTTGATTTCATGCCATCAAATAATTTTTTTGTGCTAAAGACACACACAAAATATTTAAATGCTTTAATACAACGTGTGATTATGTTGTGATATGCTGTGGTGTTGTGTTTACAACTATTATTATTACGCTTTATTATTAGGTTACATAGATTGTCCAGCTGTGAATGAACTGTTACTATAGAAACAATAATACAGTAATCATTTAAAACTATTATTTGAATTACAGTACAGCAGGAACTACTGTCAGAGCTGCTGTTATAAAAAATGAAATCAACACTTTCTGACCAATCAGAATCGAGAATTCGACAGCAACATTGTATAAAGTTTAAAGTAAATACTTATGAGCAATTATATAGCCCTATGTTAGGCACTATGAGGCATACAGTTATAAACACACTATATAATAATGCATTATTAGTATAATATTTACCTATTCATTATTTCTGGATTTCTTGATGAGAGGAACAGTGTAGGTGTTTATATGCCTTAATCTGTTTAAAGACCTTTTATGGAACCTCCAAGGAAACAGAATCTTTAAAAAGTTTTGGGTGACTTAAGAGAATCTCACTTCCCTAAGGCATCAGTATCACCTTTCTATGACCCAGCCTGTCTGGCCCAGACATAGACCCAATTCATGCTCTAAAACCGAACTCCGGCTGAACCCTCTCCTGCCATTTCTGGAGGGCTAAGAGCAAAAGAAAATTAGAAGGCATCCACAATACCATCCATGCTGAACTGGAACGGCTGCTTCGGGCCAAAATCAATATGTAGTGCGGATCTCGAGAACTTCCTCTGTGATAATCTGTTTAAGGCGCAGAGCAGAACGTGTGGCTTGGTGGACTCTCCGACTATGTCTGCTTGCAAATTAGCACAAGCTGTGGCAGGTTGCTTACTTTAATACACATACTGAAATGTTTGTAAACCCACTTGAATGTGACACTGTGTGAATGGGGATCAGCTTGGGCTGAGGATAAGTAAGGTGAAATCACTTTCAGCGAATAATAAATGCACGAATGCAAGTACACACACATACAACAGCTGACTTTGAAGGCTGGACAGAAAACATCAGGCAGCAGTGTAATCTGCTGCTGGCACAGGACGCTTTCGTTACCTACTCCGTCTCCACAAACTGCCTCATAACGACAAGAACATATGGCAAATTTGAACGGAAATGACCCTGAGCTCCTTTACTGTGCATGCAGAATGTTAAGCTTTACTATAAATTGTAGAGATGCTAAAAATCCTCTCAGAAATCCTGTCCACTCAGCTCATGTAAGCTAGCTGGCTAAAATTAACAGTGAACCTTATTAACATGAGCTTAAAAAATCCTTTCAGAAATTCTGCCAGGTTAGCTCATGTTAACTAGCTGGCTATCATTAAGAGTAAGGACAATAAACATTTGTATAAAATGACTTCAAATTCCTTTCAGAAAACCTGTCAGGTTATCTCGTGTTAGCCAGCAGGTTAGCATTAGAAATAAAGACAGTTTTATGAAAAAAAATCCTCTCAGAAATCCAGTAAAGTCAGCTGGCTAACATTAGTGGAGCACACGTCTGTGAAAGGCTGTCACAGAACCATACACACTTAACCTGTCGGTAACTTTCCTCTGGTAAATGGTCTGCACTTATATAGCACTTTTTTAACCTTAGTGGTTCCAAAGCGCTTTACACTGGTTCTCATTCCCCCATTCACACACATACTCACTCACACATCAATGGTAGCAGACCTGCCATGCAAGGCGCTAGCTTGCCATCGAGAGCAACTTGGGGTTCAGTGTCTTGCCCAAGGACACTTCGGCATGTGGAGTCACGTGGGCCAGGAATCGATCAGCCAACCCTACGTTAGTGGACAACCCGCTCAACCACCTGAGCCACAGCCGCTCCGGCAAAATTGAGTAAAGCAGTTTTTTTCCCTCATAGGATCAACTGGAAGCCCCGCCCCTACAACAATGGGGTATTGTGGAGGTGCAATCTATGAAGTGGGCTTCATGGAGAAAAACTTTAAATACGTCTGCTTTAAGGGGTAAATAGAGAGACAAACAAACAAATGTAGAATAGAGCTTCTGTGCAATCTGCCCTGACAAGGAGAAACTAATCTCACAGCATCCAGACAGAGAGAGAGAGACAGAGAAGTGAAGCGAGAGAAGTGAAGATAGACAGATCAGGGGATTCACAGTCCTTGTACTCTATGACTCTATTAATAGACCTCTCCCTAAAACACAAAGCACACAGTGTTTCAGTCGTCCGAGCTGCCTGCGTGAAGAAGATGGCATTGTGACAACATGCCACCGTACTACCCACAATCCCTCTGTGTGTAGTGCAGACACAGCACATACTACAGAGTAGCTTTAAGCAAATAAATAAGTTGCTATTCATTAAGAATTTTCCGGAACGCTGTTAAAGATGATTCAGGCACAGTGGGTTGTGCAAGAACAGAATCTCTTCGGTCAGTGTGAAACAGGCTCGCTCTGGTTTTGGCTAGTAAGGAGTTTGTCTCACAAATGCCGGTGACTTTAATATTATCCCAGGGCTGTTCGGTCACTTTGAATCAAAATCAGATCCAAAGACAAGGGAAAGTGACTCACTTGTTTTTGGAAGAGGTCTCCCACACGCTGATGGTGGCTCCACTGTTGCACTCTGGGAAGGAGGCTGTCATAGAACTCTTTGTGGATCTCGTAGAGCTCAGGCACTTTGAAGAAGATGGTCTCGATCTGCTGGATGGTCAGGACCGGCTGTGACGTGGTGGCCGCAGCTTTCAGTGGTTTCATGGGCTGAGAGACAAAACCGGAGAGCTGTTTTATATAACGTTCATCTGATCAGATTTGATTGTTAAATCGGTTGATTTGCACATTTGTTAAATAAAAATGAAGATTTAGAAACTCTTAAACAGACCCAAAATGCTCGGATGTCTAAAGCAAACTTTTTGGGCAAGCTTGCGTTCCCATGATATTTCCCAGGAAATGACCATTTATGCATATTTAGGATTATTCTACACATGTTTATAAATGTATAAATGTGGCCTTGCGTCTGTTATGTTTGTGTAAATTTGGTTTTAATTATCACTGAAAACTGTATAATTTGACAGGTTGGGTATGTAATCCAAGGGAATTTTCCATGAAACACAGATACAAGGTTAAAAGAGAATGTAAAGTTACATTTCTAAGAATTAACCCAAGTGTGAAATTGAGGCACATTTTTTCTGGACGATACAGTGATGCGATCATAGGAACGGCCTGATTCAGCCTGAAATAGGCATGTTTACATCGTAACTCTAGGTATGTGGGTGTGTGTAGGTGGGTGGTTGGGTGTGTGTGGCGATGACATGATGTAACCTCAGTGCCACACACACCCAACCACCCACCCACACACACCCACATAAACAGAGTTACATCAGTGGCCCCAAAGGCAGATGGCTGCTCGTTCTGTGATGGTGAGTGCAGTGACATGAGTCAGAAACCTCCCTTTCTTATCAAAGTAGACTTCATTTTCACTAATTAAGGAAATCATGTTTATCACAGGCTCTGATACAGTAATGTGATTATCCAGTTAATGGGGGTTGGCCAAAACTATATTTTTATTTAAAAAAAAAAAAAACATTAGGTTTGGTTTTTAAGTACGGGTAGGAAGCTTATAGTCACTAGTTGAACATTTTTCATTTTGAATTTTCAACCAAAGTGCCACAGAGAATCTCATAAGTATACTCATTAGAGAATAACATACCAATCAATCATTAGAGAATATACACCAATCGGCTATAATATTAAAACCACTGGCAGGTGAATAACATTGATTATCTCATTACTGTGGCACCTGTCAAGGGGTGGGATATATTAGGCAGCAAGTGAACAGGCAGTTCTCGAAGTTGACGTGTTGAAAGCAGGAAAAATAAGCAAGTGAAAGGATCTGAGCGACTTTGATGAGGTCCAAATTGTAATGGCTAGACATCTGGGTCAGGGCATCTCCAAAATGGCAGGTCTTGTGGGGTGTTGACTCGGCCTCCAAATTCCCCCACCTCGCAACTTACATGACTAAAAGGATGTGCTGCTAACATTTTGGTGCAAGATACCACAGCACACCTTCAGAGGTCTTGTGGAGTCCGTACCTCAACGGGTCAGAGCTGTCTTGGCGGCACAAGAGGGACCTACACAATATCAGGCAGGTGGTGTTAATGTTATGGCTGATCTTAAGCGCTCTTACCAGCAACAGCGCCTCCAGGTGGCTGAGGTAGACCTCCTCACTGGCCAGGATTGCAGACAAAACCCACTTGCGCATCTCCAGCCCTTTCTCCAGGTCCAGGTCCGCCTGAACAGTGAGATGAAACACTATTACACATACACACACACACACACACACACACACACACACACACACACACACACACTCACAGAGCAGAAAATTCAAATTGACTTGTCTTTTCTGCAGAGGTTTTAGTTCCAAGTCCAACTCTTATGTATAAAGCAACCTTTATTTTATACATGCCTGAGGCAGCAGGTGGGTCAAGTGTGTTATAGCCGGCCAGACAGGTAAGGAATAAAACACTTTGGAGTGTGCAGTTATAAGAAAATAATCAATGATGGGGTGGTGTAATACAGCCAGTAAGAGCACATCCCAAAGTGTACTTCGCTTATAACACAGCAGTTTGCCAATGATTGCAATTTTTTTTTTTAATGTTTTAAAGATCAACTTGCTTTTATATCCACTTACAGTTACATTTAATGTTGGAAAACATCCACAAAACTCTCTCTTGCATTATAATAGCTTCAAACAGTAAATACCTCAACCTCTTTTTTCCTTTCTTAAAGTTAATAAAACAATAAAATGCAGCTTGTCATGTTACCGAGAATCTGTTATGAAATGCTAACACTGGAGACTCCTTTCATAAATGTTAAATAAATCTCCTAGCTTCACCATATTAAAAAAATGCAACGTTTTTATGTGGAGCGTCCATTATACCAGTCCCTGTGTAAATTGTTACCATAGAAACTATATATATATATATACACACACACACACACACACATATATATAGTTATGTTTATAGAGCTATTTAGTGACAAAAGTGTAGCTGCATAGAAAAATAATAGTAAAACAGTACTGCATTTTATAGAATAATATTTAGAGTGCAGCCTGCTCTCCTCTGGGAGTCTCCTTCCATATCCACTTTTATCATCTTTAATTCATCTACATATTTATTAAAATCTTTTAAGGTTTGTGCTCAGCCTCTGAATTCATTAACACACAGACACACACACACACACACACACACACAGAGCAAACCTTAGACTCATTTTATTCAATAATAATAATAAGATAATTCATCCGATTCAGGACAAAGCCTTGTGTGAGGATTTTATTTCTCCAATAACAATAAGGAAAGGATCAAATAAAAAGCCAGGGGAATTTGGAGGAAGAATTTGCGTGGTGAGTATTAAAATAAATCTACTCATAAGAATCATTTCTGGCTCTCTGGAAGATGAGACATGCGTATAAAAATGACTCAAATGGAGCAGATGATATCTCATCAAGTATGATAAGGAAAAAAGGACTCACTGGATATATGAGTATCTGTGTGATTTTACATTCTTCCCTCTAGTTTATAGCATGCCCATGTTTGGTATTTTTTGGGTTGTTTTTTTTTTTTTTAACATTTTCATTTATTTTCTTTTAAGATACTTTCCGGGCATCAAAGCCCAGAAGTTTACTCAGCAAATCCCTCTGCAAATCCGTGTTAAT